>NW_009258480.1:490768-492871 GCF_000687185.1 Egretta garzetta | reverse complement strand
AGGACAGGCTGAGAGAGTTGAGCTTGTTCAGCCTGGAGAAAAGAAGGCTGCAGGGAGACCTGATTGCGGCCTTTTAGTACCTAAAGGGGGCCTATAGGAAAGATGGGGAAAATCTTTTTAGTAGGGCCAGCTGTGACAGGACAAGGGGTAATGGTTTTAAACTAAACCAGGGTAGGTTTAGACTAGATCTAAGGAAGAAATTCTTTACAATGAGGGTGGTGAAACACTGGAACAGGTTTCCCAGAGAGGTAATGGAGGCCCCATCCCTGGAAACATTCAAGGCCAGGTTGGATGGGGCTCTGAGCAACCTGATCTGGTTAGCGGTGTCCCTGCTTACTGTAGGGGGGTTGGACTAGATGACCTCTAGGGGTCCCTTCCAACCCAAAACATTCTATGATTCTAAGTATAATAATAAGATTTCTTCAGGATTGCATGTTGTAGTAATATATCACTACATAATAAAATCCATACTCTTAACTAGTGACTGGCCACCAGCCTGATGTAACTCCATTTATTATAAGTCTTTGAGCCTGACCTGTCAGCCAATTGTTCAGCTAAAATATTACGGACTTGCCTAGCTGTATGCTGGACATTTTGTCCAGAAGGATACTGTGAGAGACAGTATCAAAAGCTTTGCTAAAATCAAAACCCAACACATCTACTTATTTCCTTGGTCAACTAGATGGGTGACCTTGTCATAAAAGGAAACCAAGTTGTTCAAGCAGGACTTTTCCCTCATGAACCCATGTTGGCAATGACCAATGACTAAATTGTCTCTCAAGTGTTTTTCAATAATTTCCATAATAACCTTCTCCATAATTTTACCAAGCACTGAAGTGAGACTGACAGCCCTGTAATTGCCAGTGTCTTCCTTGTTATGCTTATTGAAAACTGGGGCAATATTTGCCAGCTTCCTGTCGACTGGAACCTCTCCAGACTCTGAAGACAATAGAGAGAGGTTTGGCGATAACATCGGCCTACTCATTTAGTACCCTGGGATGAATCCCATCAGGCCCCATAGGCTTATGCACATCCAGCTGAAGCAGCAAGTCTCACACAAGTTCAGAGTTGGCCAGGATTTTATCATCCCCCCCTAGCCACAGTCTTCCAACACAGGACTCTGGGGGTCCCAGGGCCCATCACTGGTGTTACTAACAGAGGAGAAGGTGGCACTGAATATCTCTGCTTTGTCTATGTCCTTATTTGTGAAGTAACAAATCTCAGAAAGTAACAGATCAATGTTATTTCTGATCCTTCTTTTGCTGTTAACATATTTTAAAAATCCCTTTTTGTTGTCCTTCACAGTGCTGGCCAGCTTGAACTCTAACAGAATTTTGGCCGCACGAATCTTCTCCATGCAGTGGTGCCCAGAATCTCTGTAGTCCTCCTGTGCCACCTGTCCTTGCTTCCAATGTCCACACACTTTCCTTTTCTGTTTAAGTTCTAGAAGATCCCTAATCATCCAAGCCAGCCTTCTGCCCCACTTGCTTGACTTCTGACACTTTGGAATTGCCTGCTCCTGTGCTCTTAAAAGATGTCTCTTAAAAAGTGACCAGCTATCTTAAAACTCCAAGTCTACAGAGGTTAGTAATCACAGATAGTGTAAGAGAAGTCATTTTCCAATGAGGACTAAAGCATCCAACTAGAAGGCTTATTAATCCTGAGATGGTATAATAGTAGTAATGAAATTTGTATGGGCCTTTCTTACTCTGAGAGGTGAACTAACTTCAACCACAGACAGCTTAGGGAAAACTCAAATTTTAATGACAATATGTAGTCTAATAAGCTGAATAAGTTTTTCTTCATAGAGGCTTTTTGTTTCCTTGATAAAATTGATTGAATTTGAAATATATTTTCCTCCTCTTCCATCTCCCCTCCCCCCCCAAGTATGACACGTGTCCAATCAACATGATGTTAAGTGTCTGGAAATAAAGTTAGGATGATCTGTTACTCCTTTTTTACATAACTATAAGCTCAGTCTGAGAAATAAGCATAAAGGTAAACTGACAGATGCCTACAATACACATAAATGCAGAAAGCAGAATTTCTTTGGGCCTAAGGGATACTGCTTGGCACAGAGATCAGTATATTGACAATTAGGTG
>NW_009258480.1:463121-490749 GCF_000687185.1 Egretta garzetta | reverse complement strand
TTGATGAAGTAAATTTATTGATAGCAGTTGCTCAAATAGTGGTTTTATGGGTGAACTTAGTTTTATTTATGTCAGTTACTCTAGTTCAAAAAGTTGGATTATGTTTATAAAACAGCTTGAGACATCAATTTTTGAGTTACTGTCAACATAGAAGAGAAAGTAACATGAGAAAAATGTCAGCTGAGCTACCTGAAGACAAGAGCATGCTGTTGCAGTTACAGATATGATGAGAAGATTCTGAGAAGTTGCAGTTTGTGGTGTATTATATATGCTGGCCTCATTAGATGGATGATAACAATTAAGGTATATGCCTGTAGAGAATGAAAAACCACAATTTTAACATCTGGCCACTTCCCATGTGAGTTTCATTTCTGGAGTGTCTGCATTGAGATCCTGGTACCTGATAAATAAGAGGTGCGAGTAATCAGAAATATCAGGAAAGTAAATGTGAGAAGCAATATATCAGCTCAACAATCACCTAAAATCACAGTCTAGTTAGCAGCAATAAAGCCTGGAGAGTATATAATGAAGTAAGAAGATCCAACATTAGTTTTACCACTAATTCATGAATAGGTTCTGATTTATCCTTATCCCATTTTCTCCACATATAACACTAGGATGATAATGATTTTTTTTATCTTGAAGTGGAGAAAAAAGCATTATGAACTTTGTTATGATTAGAAAATAAGATCATATATATATTCTAAAACTGTGATAGAATCACTGTGTATTTATTGGAGGCTTTAAAGAGTGTGCGGTAAATAACGCAGAGGCCAACACTTGAATGATGAGGTTAAAAATATTAAACAGATGCTGCATTTCCTAGGCACCATTTATGCAATGCAATGAATGAGGCAGGGAGCCTAAGGGAAATACTGGGTGACTGTGTAATTAAAGACTGTATGATAATGAACGTGTGCACAGAGGCTGATTATGCTTTCATGGGTAACTTACATTCTGACACTTCCTAATTTTTGAACAGTTGACTCTGCAAAAAGATTGCCCTCCAAAAAAACCCACTCCACACTTCTTGAATTCAAGCCACTCTATACCTAGCAAAAGGCAAAAATACAACACATTATTTAGATAAACTTTTCACCTCCATCACGGTGTGTTTCATAAGTAGTTTCAAAGTAGTTTTTCAACACGAACTACTGCAGCACATACTGAACCATAGATCTAATGTTAAACAGCTTCTGGAGAACTCCTAAATACAGCACAGTGGAAAAGGACCACTGGGACCTATGTTAGTGCTTCTCTCAAACACCATCCATCCAGGTGCCAAAATAAGATGCAAGTCTTGAGAGACTAAACAGGTTTCTGATTCATGCTTTCCTTTCTACATAAACAACTCTGACTTTTAAAATACTACTGGGTATATGAGTTAGTTCTTCACTATAAATGAAGAGGGCACTTCAAATACCACAAAGCTGTAATTATGGACTCAGTCACTGTTTAAAATATTAATTACATTTGAGCTGATTTTTCTAGACAGAAATATTTTTTAAAAGTAATGACAGAGATACTCGCTTTTATTTTAGAAACATCTGAATTTTAAGAGAATTAGACAATCCCACTTACATTTAAAAGTAGATGCTTTCTTTGTGACAGTTATTTAATGAAGAAATTGTCTTGCTTTCAAAATGCTGTAATTCAATTAGGCTTGTGTATGCTTATGTTAGCATGTCAGTTATTAGTAATCTAACAAAAACTGGAAAGGAATGACATTCAGATAAAAATCAATCTTTGGGTTTTTTAAATGCTTATTTATAGTTCAAACTTTATCCGGTATTTTATCAAAACTAAGTATTAAAGATTATAAAAGTCTGAGAGAAAACTAAGCAGTTATCAGATAAGGTCCATGTAGGTTTCACAGTTAGAACTTTGTTATGTGGCAGTCTATTAGCAATTAAGACGTTATTCTTTCTAAATGTTTATAGGGAGAAAGTAGATATCCTGCCAGAATATTTATTGCAACTTTAACCTGTGCTGTTGAAATATTTTAAATGAATGTGACATTTATGGATGTGTGTAATGTGGTATATGCAGTCTCTTCAATCATGTGTAAAAAGTGAACTATGATAGGACAGAATCTCCCTTCATGGAGTATCTTTTGAATGCAGACTGTTTAAAAATAACTTAACAATTGTTGCTTTTCAATTATGACAGAAATCAGTTATTCATTCTATACAGAGCACCCCAATTTTGCCAAAAAGGAAGGCAGGCAAGACTATTACCATGCCTAATGCCTATTGAAGAGCCACCATATTCTTTAATTTCTCCTTGTTTCCATGGAAGCTAAGTAGATTAACTGATCACTTTTTAAGAAGGACATGTGAGACACTTCAGAATTTATGCAGCCTGCAAATCTTCATTTGCTAGAAGAACTGCATAATCATGTATCATGCATTTTTCAAAACAAAAACTGAACCAAAATCATATGCCTAATTTTTGAAAGAGGAGATAGAATATAACAGAAAAAGTAGCAGGGAACAAAAAAAAAAAAAAAAGTGACATAATTAACTCTACATCATTCCTGCAATTTCAAGGTCAATTTCATTTACCACAGTCATAGCAAAGAAAATAAAAGCAGAGAACTGCCTCAATTACCAAGTGAAAAGCATATAAAACAACTAATTCCAACAAATGGCATGTCTTCCTCTTCACCTGCCAAACAAAGCTACTCCCCTTGCGACCACCAAAAAAGATATTTAAATTCAGGTAAGTTAGACCCCCTTACATTCTTTGGAACACTTTTAAATGCATTAACAGTTTCTAATGGATGAAAACACATGTACAGCAACAGTCTAAACCAAAATAATAGATTTTAAACCAGCCAGAGAATGTCCAAAGGCTAAATACCAGTATTTCACTTCAAGTTATGCTTTATAACTTTCTATTGTAATGACTTTTATTTAGTGACAACTCCCTACAATTTCTAGGTATACAAGTTAAACCGGGATACCTAAGCTCATTGAATTTAATTCACTGATTCAAAAGGCTCACAGTAAATTGTGCTCACTATGGGTTGAGAGACTAAGAAGATACCATGTATATGACCACTGCCACCTAAAGGAAGTCTGAAAATGAACTAAAGAAATTTAAGATGAAAGAGTGATGAGAGGAAATACATAATATCATAGGTTGGTCCTCAATGTCACCTACAAATTTTGCCAAGATATAATTCCACTCCCTATGTGAAGACAAAAAGAAAGCAATGTGCCTAACAAGACTTGTGTTTTAATGAATTTGACAAAAGAAATATCCTTTGTTCAGGGAAACCTCTGTAGATACAGAGGTAGCTAAGTTGAGAGTCTGAGTTCTACAGCTGGAAACTGTATTGCCTATTTCAAGAATGATAGGTATTAGAGAAAAAATAAAACTCAGATAAATTCTAGCAGATGCCACTTACTCAAGAGCATGTTCAACAAATCTTGCAAAAGTATATTCCTACACACTTAGTTAAACTTATAAATGTGTGTGTTAAATGCAAATTCACAATGGCAGTATTGAAAAGGCTAACCTGTCACCTTAAAGATCTGAGTAATGAAAATGACAATGGAATCTCCAACAAGATTTGGAACCACTTACCAAGAAAAATAGATTCACTTCATCAATAACCAGCTCACTACCACTACTGAAAATAGTGGTGTAAGTGGTGCTTAAAAGTAGGAAATTAATAAAAATGAGATAACAGCAGAAAGCATGAAACATGAGAAGTCTAAAGAGCGATATTTATTCTTGGATCATTTCAGATGAGATATCATGGGACATTACCCACAATTAATTTATTTCACTAAAACCACCCAGTAAATTATTTCAGTTCTGCAAGATGGGTGGACATTAAGCACTTATCTGTATAACATACCTCACTGATAATTCACTTTATCTCTAACATTTTCCATTCCACATCCACAATATGATTTGGAGATGCTGTGCTTTAAAATGGGGTGCCACTCATGTTTCTGAAGATGACAGTCTTATGACAGTGCTCAATATCTAAATTTGGTTGTTCATACCAATTCCATTACTTTAGGAGGAGTTTGACTTTCCTTACACTGCCCCTCACTTGCTACCAAACACTTAAATGAAATTACAGTAATTTGAAATTAGATCTTAAGTAAAATATTCATAATTTCTAGAAAATTTAATATCTGCCACTAGATATTTCCTTTCACAGAAAAATTCTTTAGACAACTAAGTTGCCATAAAAAGCTGAAAAGCAGCTAAACCCCCCAACAAACCAGTCACCTATTTTTCTCCTTTAGTCAAGTGGCTGAAGCTTGAAGAACCTATCCCATACTGAAACTGTATCTGTACATGTATTTCACTGAACAAAAGAAACTTGGATACATGCAAAGTTCTACTTGAAATACACTAAGCAATCTGCTCATTAAAAGAGGTTTCTGTAGCAACAAAACCCATTGTTATTGAACCACATCTATTTCTGAAGTACATCAAGTATACTACTAGTAGTTCAGTAATAGTGGCAGAGGGACTGGAATAATGGGAAATTGCAGCTGCACTAGGCCCAGATCACCCTATGCTCTGATGATTCATCTTCACTTTCAGTGTGTGTCACAACAATGTACCAAAATCCTTGTAATCTTCTTTAGCTATCCCTAGTGAATCAGTCCAGGATTCAACTGCCATACCCTAGAATTATGACAATTTTATAAAAAGAAGGAATATTTATATCTGGCAATGATTGCTTACTTGAAAAGTTCCAGAAAAATAAATTAATAAAACATAACTACTAAATGCATCGGCAAACAACAAGAAACCATCCATTTTACAGAGAACAAGGCTTTTCAGAGGTATCACAACTACTTTTAAAAAAGTGGAAAAAAGAATGCTTCTTTGTAAACAGATGATCTCTTCATAGATGTTCATCGTAGATGTTCTGTTCATCGTAGATGATAATACATAAATTACTTAGCACAGAGGTAGTAGGTCTAAATGCATTTACCCTGGCTGCTTTAAACATTGAAAACCAAAGATGACAATGCTGACTTTATGACCAAATCATTCATGGGGATACATCCAACCAGAATTAAATTTATACCAAAATATTTTCATAGGTGACATTAAGTGGTATCTCTCCAAAGGTCTTAGGAACAGGCCAATTTGTACAAATAACTTTTTTTTTTTTTTTTTTTTAAAGATACTGACCACATCTGAGTTTTTTTTCCCAGCTACTGAATTAAGAAACTATCTAAACCACTATATTTAAAAATAAAAATGTCAATTTAAAACATTCTTCATAACATTTTTGAATAGAGAAATCTTTGGATTTTTAAAATACATCTGACCCCCATATGGGGAAAAGAATAGAAAATATTTATGAGGGGCAAAGAAAAAAAAAAAGGGGCAAAATACTTTCATGATATTTCTGCATAATTTCTACTGATTTTGAAGAAAATACAAAGTGAGAAGGTGTGGTGAGATGTCAAGTTTCTTTGGTAGTAGTGGGCTCACTAGAAATAGGAGGCTGAGGAAGACTATGGAAAGAATATTTTTTTGCTCAGGTTAGATCTGGCTTGCTAGCCACAAAGAATATTAGCCTACCTGCACACATCATCTCACTAAAAGTATGCAATTCTTTGCAACTTTTCAGTTTATTAGTTTTATTAGGAAAATATTTTAAATGAAAATATTTACTCAGGAACTTACCTAACAGTGTTCTGTTTTAACAGACATACTAATCAAAACATAATTCAGAAAAAATGAAGAGGTCATCTGCAGGAAGAAAATGCTGTCCTGACATAGAAGGTAATAACTAGGCAACACTTAAAGAGCAGAGAGAACAAAACTCTCAAAAATTTAGAACATGCTAGAAAATTACTGATTTTAATTATGGTTCACATGTCCAATCAGAGTGTCCTAAATATAGCTATTGTTAGATTATTGGAAAAGACACTGAAAAGAAATCATGGGAAAAAAAAAAATTCCAGGCACCAGTCAGATGAGTAACAAGGCTAGATCAAAACTGGCAAACTTCCAATCTCTGGTGTACATCTTTGTATGATTATTTCTAACCTACAACAGCATTTTGGATAAGTAAGTGGGAAAAAAATATGCATGTAGAAAAACACCTACAAAACAAACCCAAAACCCCATAGTTTTAAATAGTCCTGAAAACAAGGGTTTGGGGGTGGGGGAAGAAAAGTAAGCATTTTGAAAAAGACACTGGCAATTTTTCTTAAACTCCCCACAGGGTAATATGAGTATATCATCAATAGGTGTGGGGCCTAAAATTGTTAAAAGTGAATAAAATTTGACCCACCATCTGCTTTTCTCAAAAATAGACAATTAGCGATTTAATTGACTTGGCGCAGTATATATTACAGTACATATGTCACATTAGATGAAGTGATTTGGCTTGTACAAAGTTGTAGAAAAGGTGCCTCGAAGCTTTCGGGTTATTCTTATTTCATGGTGGTTGTATTTTAGAGACATTTTTATTTTGACAAAAATTATGCCCAGGGCTTAAATTCTCCCATGTGCAGCTTTTAGTCTTTCTAAATGCAGTGCTAAAGTAGGAAACAATGTACCATTCCGCTATGCCAAATGTCATTATTTATTACACTGTGTCCATGCTTTCATTTTATGAAGCCTGTGGCTGGACTGTCAGATTTCAGGTGTCCTTTAAGTTGATATAAAAAGTTAACAGCAGAGATGGCCATGTTAACAGAATACATAAATTCCTACTATCCAAGTATAAGATATTTTCCTAGTTTATTGATATACTAACACAACGTACATTTTCAGGATTGTTTTCCATTTAACTTCTCTCTTTCTTAATATACATTTACAGGATTCAGTATATGGGGATTTGAAGTCTGGGTGAAAAATAAGCCATTTGAAGCAAAATCATATTAGCAAAGTAAGTTTTAATAAATAAGTTGAAATACTGTATCTTTAGATAGCCATAGGGCTCAATGGTTTTTATTGTCATACATGAAGGTATTTTATAACTTAAATATGATCTACAAATGTCATGGAGAAAGAAACCATAACACTTGTGATACATTTTTTCATACTTTTTATAGTTAAATTTATTATAAGATTTATTATTGCAGCTGTGTTTATAACCCACAGCTATTACATTTATAACTATTTTAAGTAACTGCAAGATAACGGTCTAAAAATAATGCATGGTTGTAGATAATAAATAATAAATTAGTGACAACCACTAGGACTTACCAACAAGAAAGGGACTGCATTCAACAGAGTGAACTATGCACTTCATTTTTGCCACTGACAATGAAGACCATTACTTTTTTTTCTTTTTTCAATTCAGCCAACATTTTAAACTGAATTTCCTAAGCTGCCTAAGTGCAAGACATTAATTAAACATAACATGATTATGTATTTTAACCAAAGGATACAAGTTTTTATTTGTATTCCATGTGCATCCCTAGTAGGTTTACTAAAAACCATGTACTCAGTGCTTTATTTTCTATGCATAATTTCTATAAGAATATGAAAAGTCTTGGTTTAGACATAATGATGAAAAGGGATGTTCAATATATATTTCAGATACCCAACATGAATTATCAGCATATATAAGACTAAAGACATGTTGTAAGTTAAACATTAAAACTCTCTATACTGAAGATTTTCTAGAAAAGCAAAAAAAAAGGCACACCAAACAGAAATTCTCATAATGTTCTCTGTGCCATAGAAACTGGCTTGTAATAAACTGTTGCTTCAGCATGAGCAAAATACCACAAGGGTTCAATCATACTGCAAATCTGGCAATAACACCAATTAAAATGAAAGTAGGGACTCAGTAGTCCATCAAATAATTAATTAGTTTAATGCAAGGGAATTTAACGTTTAATGTGCTATGTGTGCACCATCTTTGGAAGTAAGTATCATCATCACAAAAGAAAATATTCCTTCATTGGAATGTGCCTGCCATAAAATATTCAGAATACTGAAAGTGTACATGGGCTTAAGAGGAAAAATAGATAAAGTCATGGATGAAAAAAACCTGTCAATAGTTATTATAAATAGACTGGATTTGGAAGTCTTTGTGCCACAAACTGTTAGAGTGTAGGAAAGCATTCTGAAGAAGTATCACTGTATCATTGCTTGCTCTCTTTTCCTTATGTGATCCTCAGTTAAATGGATCTGTATTATTACTCTGTACAGCTGTTCTCACATTTTATAATCTAGGGATTACAAACAGTAAAAAAGTGTTCTTTTTAATAATTAAAAAGAAGTATTTGTATTAGAGAATGTGAACAAATGACAAGACTTACAAGGTTTAAAATAATTTGCACTGATTTAGCACAGTGTTTTTTACCATTAATGTGAATCTCTGCTTGTCCTTTTTTCTGCAAAAGGTTAGGATGCACAAGGAGGGTGCATCCTAAGGTATTGAAGGTATTAGAATCCAATAAAATACATCATTGACATGATCCCATCTAGTTACTACACCACAAAACACACACAAACAAAACAAACACATGATAAGAAATACAGAGGAGAGTGCATGCAAACGCGACAGAAAGAGTGAAAATACTACAAGAGAGTATGAACAGTTCAGAAAGGAGAAGTCTGACAGAGATTTAATTCCTGATTTTGAAGTGCAGAAAGTACAAAAGTTTTACTTCCCTCTTCCTCATAAAAGAGGGATTAGGTAGTATTTAACAAACAAAAAAATCCCCTGTCTTGTGAAACCCAAAATTACAGAATGGAATTGTCCACAATCTCACTGAGTTCAGTAATTTCAGGTTTTTTTAAAAATTAGTCTATAACATGAACAAGAATTAAAGTTATATTTTTCTCAGTAGAATGGACATGAAGATATATGTTTCATAGATAAGATTTTCTCATAACTTGTTAAGATGAAACCTTCCTGAAAGCTGTATTACGACAAATGTATCCTACTTCACACATACTTCCAAAATAAGTGTTTGCAGACATAGTTAGAGGAATAACACTGGATTAAACTATACACCTAAATGAGAACATTCAGTGTTCTGTCACCAACAGAAAAGCAAGTGCTGTTGAGCAATTAGTCATGGATAAACACCTCTGTGCCATCTGTGACAAAAAACCTTCAGGTGTATCTGCAACTCAGTGCTTACTACTAGGAAAATAGGATGAAATGCAGATCACAAACTCCAGAAGGCTATCCCAGCCTGCAATAGTACCCCAAGCACTCAGGAACACAATTCACACTGGTTGAAGCAAGATGAAAGTTTTGCTTTAAGCAAAAAGAGAACTTTTGAAATACTGGGTGTCAGAGTGTAAATCCCATATTCTAAAATTAGACCATTGATGCAGAAAATTGAATAACCAAATCTATTGTTCTTCAAATTCATTTTTTACCTACGCTCCTATCTAGCTTGGAATCTTGGGCAAGCCTCTTCCAAAATGTATCATTATACTCCAGTCAAAGTAACCTTCTTCAAATTTATTTTCTTATTCAATTAAAATTAAAGTACGTCTGATGTATTATTATAGCTAACAACAAAATCACACAGATTTTTTCCTGCTAGGAGTCAGAGCTATCAGGAAAATCTACTGATATAAGAGGTTTTGTAGTGTGTAGCCAGTTATTTGGAGAAAAATAAATCAAAGACACAACAAAAGAAATCCCTCAGATCTGGCCACTGCTCAGAAACTGAGGGTGTGATATCTGGACCCGACAGAACTAGACTGCCCTGAGGATAATTTCCTCTGTTTCAGACAACTCAAATCTGACCTAAATAGAAGTTCAGCTTGCCCATAATATGCTAATACAGGATGGTTTTGTATTGTGTGTTTACATTACTAATTTAATTCCTTAAAATATTTTTTCTTTGAATTTACACCACAATTATTTAATTTATTCTCTAATACCACAAATTCTATGATAAAGAGTTTATTTTGAAAAAGTGTATAAGGCATATTTTTTATTTCATTTATTCTTTCACATATATCCAAAGTTACAAAGGGAAGAAATTGCGTATGAAAGTTATTGCAGTTGGAGTTCTTGTGTATAATTTTCCCAGAACTATAATATTCCACTTCTAGATTCCCAGTCAGTTTTTGTGAAATGAAATAAAGTCATGATTATTCAAAATTTTATGATCTTAGAAAAATGAGTTTCTAGTCTTTGAAGGCTATGCCACAGTTTTATGTTTGCCTTATATTTTGTGCATCTGGTTTTTCCTCAGTTATAGATGAAGACCATTCAGTTCTGGTGTTTAAATATGTTGGAGACTGTTTCTCCACTGTTGCTTAGATAGAAACTTCCTTCCTCTTCACCATGACTTTGGGAATAGAAGTGCTACTGCAACAGTATGTCACCATTTCCTGAAATACTGAATGGTGCAAAGAATTTGTGCAACTTGTCAGCAGTAATAATTATTAATTTGTAGTTTCTTTTCATAGCACTGATTTGGGAAACCTAAAAAGAATCCATTATTTATTTCTTTTATTTGGCAATTATATAAGCACCACAATCTGATCTTGTATCTAAAGGAAGGACTGTGGTTTTCAAACAATCCCTAAAATTATGTCTTGGAAATAATGCACTTACAATTTCAGGTTGCTAAATATTCCATGTTTTCACATTAAAAAAAATGCACATAAATTTGAAGCATGAAAAGAAAACAGCTTACACAACAGTGAGATAACAGGTAAAATATATCTCTAATGAGTGCTTGTATTTCTGTCCTGCCCGTTCCTGATATTTATTGTTCTGCCTTCCTAAGTAGTTTTTTTTTTATGGGACACTGGAAAAGGAATTTCAAAACAACAACAAAAACTTATTTACTTTAAAATACTCTCTCCAATGTTTAAATCTCTATTTTATATTTACATAATTATAATGGGATCTAGCTATTAAAACCATAAACTCCATATGCAACATCTTAATCTAGAAGAAGACAAAGTTTTTTATTATTTCACAAAGACTTACTAGATTTTCTCAAATGAAGACTCTCAGATCCTGTAATAACATCAATTTAAAAGAATTCTTCAGCTGAAAATCTACTAAATCAGAGAATGCAGAGGTATTTAAAAATTCATTTGTTTATTTCTATCATTACAAATTATATGGCATATTCAATTCTATTCCAGTCAGAAAGTATGTAACCTTCTATCTCACACCTTCAGCAAGTATACCATCTTAGGGGACCATAGGTAAGAGGTACTGGGTAATGACATCCCACAACCTTCTGTTCCTCCTGTCATATTCCATGTAAGACTTGGAACAATCTATATTCTTGAAAATGCCTGCCAGACTCCAAACTAAATGTCAACTAGATTGAAGAATGTCTTTATGAATTTTGATGGAATGAGACATGCTTATCTCCACTACCTATGTAGCTAGTTGAGTCTCAGAATGCACAGGAGCAGATATTTAGGCATCAAAAAATTTTAGTGGGAAATTATTTTAGCTATTAGAAAGTCCTGTTATCAAGTACATTATTGAATAATTAACTTTGACATAAGCAAGTCTGTAAAGTGAAACAATAGAAGATACAGTATCCATACTGTTTATAAGAATTCCATTGTGGCTTAGTGGTTTTGCTTTGGACAAGCTGTATCAGGTCCTGATAAATGCCCACTAGGAGCTGGAGCACATGAGGAATATTATACCCGATGCTGTTCAAGTGCATCGTATGAATTAACTCAAAGAAATTTAGTTTGTGCTTTTCAAGATTGCTCTGTGATGAAAACTAAAGCAAGGGGAGTGGGAATGATCAGAAGATTCAGTTCAAAAACCACATTGCTGGATCTAATCTAAAATGCTAATGTAGTTGCACCTTTTATGTAGCAGAAACTTACAGGTTCTAAATATATATATATAAAAATAGATAGTGTATCAGCTGTAGCTAAGCATCTGAGTGGATAATGCAAATTGTGAGGTGGAAGGGGACAAGTTATAAGACCAGAATTTGATCTAGTCCATTAAAGAGAAATACAAGCAACTTGAGCATATATTCTTAATAATTCATATAGTCACTTAAACTCAAATGTCTTCTGACCCTGACTCCTAGAAATCACAATTCTCTTAAGTAAGTATGAACATTTTGGAGAGAAAAGTCTTTGCAATTTTTTGATTCTAGTAAAGAAGTCAGTAATATGTCATAGCCCTGAACGCACTTATCTAACTCACTCAGTTTGCTTCAGTGGACTTTCTCTCAACTTCCAATTCATAAGTTCCAAAACTTTAATTGCAAAACAGGTGTTTATCCAAAATACTACCTATCTGGACCTCTTTTCAGAGCCTACCATCATTAACAGAGAAGACTTAAACATAAAGGAAAACCAACAAAAAAAAATAGCACGCAACCCACCAAACCTGCCTCCTCAAGCCATTCCCATTTTATTTAAGGGAACATTGCCTGGTTTCTGGCATCTCTAATGAATACATCCTCTCAGGGATCAAAGCAAAGGCAACTGATATAAAAAAACCCAAAAACCAAAAAAACCCCAAACCACCAAACTATCCCAGATACTAGACTGGGGGAAAAAACAAAATAAACCAAAAAATACCCCATACCACATAGTGCCTATCCATTGAATGCTTGATGCATTCAAATGCTATTTAGTGAGCTAATGTAAAGTACCAGTGTAGAAATACAGGCCTAATACCTAGGTGTGCAATCACAAAGTTGATTATGGAGACATGAGATTGTGAACACTCACCCTTGTGTCCCCTTCTACCTATTCAAATCCAATTACTTTTATTCTTAAAAAACTATAGCTTCTAAGAATAATTGTAGCTCATGAATAAAACACGACATAGTGGTACATTGTAAGACATTAAATAATAATCCTCTGCCTTCTGCAAACTAAAATTGTTGCAAGTAAAATTAATTTTACTAGAAAAGAATCCTCTAAATAAAGGAAACAAGTAGTTTAGCTGCACAAATTATTTCAAGTTCTGCAAGTTGTTTTAAGTTCAGATCTAAAAAGTTTCCTTTTCCACTCAGCTATGGTTCAAGGTTTGCTATATTAACAAATTCTTAACTTGTTTATACTAACAGTTCCTCTTGCCCCTTTCAACAGCTGGTATGTGGAAATCCTGGGTCTTAATAACTAACACACAACAAACTAGTAAGATCTTTCTATATTAGCTGACTAGATGTGAATATCAAGAGTCCACAAGCGCACTTGTGCCATACCACTATAGAGCTTAATACACATGAACAGCCAAAGGAAAGTTACGGACTTGAAACAAAAGCAAGTCATATTATACATGTTTACTCCCAATACGCTTATTCACTCCATCTGCCCATCCTCAGCAATATCAGCTCCATTTCTAATATGCGTTTTAACTTTTGCCTTTCCCCTCTCCCCTTTTGATGAATAATTTTGATGAATAATCTTGATGAATAACCTTGGTCTGGTTGTAGGCAGGAACCATTCAATTTAAAAATTTATTGCAAGAAATACATGCAGCTTTGTCAGAGTTAATATAAAAATAATAAATATAACTAATTCTACAATAATACAGAAGTGAATATATACATAAGTTATTCTGAAGTTTTTAGTTGATTCTGCTAGTCATGCTATATGAAAACTGTATGTTCTCTCAGAAACATCAAATAGCAACAGTTGCTTTATGTTATGTATTATAGATCCCCCATATTTTTAGACCATAAAGAACATTATTAGATAAGTTTGCCTTGGCCCAAAACTCCAAAGTAATTCCAATTCTTTGCTTGTGGTGTTTTTTTTCTGTTATGATAGGCATGATAAATTTTCAAAAGAATGTAGGAAATAATTTCATTTCAATATTTTTCAACATGATATTACAGAAAATAAATGTAAAACTATATGCCAAAAATCAACAAAATAAAAAGCGTGCAGTTTCATGTGACATAAGAACTTTAAAGAGAATAATATTTTTTTCAACTTATCTTGCATTTTCTTCTTTTTAAAACTGACAGAAATGGAAATAGAATGCATTCCCTAATACAAAAGAAAAACATTTCATAATGTTGGCATAATTTTTGGTATACCATTAAATTAACTTCCAGGAATGTATTGTTACCTTTGTAGTTAACCTTGAAACCAATTGAGCCCACGCTTTCATCTGTTTGAAGGTGCAGCCACATCTGATTGCTCATGCTCACAATTAAGTCTGGTACAAAGCTCCCAGTTAACCTATAGATAAAAAAACCCCAAAACACCAACATGTAAAGCAATTAAATATTAAGTTAATAGATTTTCTTTTTTTGTTTATAAGCAATCTAAATAACTATTAAGTATTTTTAACGGCTTTTGTTTTTAAATTCATTGTATTCCACTCACACCAAATTAGTTATCTCCTGGCTGCTTAGCTGACACAGCTCTCAAGGTTCCAATGACTGGAGATTTGATGGTAGTGTATAAACATAAGCAACTACTGCTTGTGTTGTACTGAAATATTTAATCTCACTTTCAGCTGCTGGTCCAGAAAGACATGTATCTCCCCTAATCCTGAACCTTATCTGGCAGTCCTGTGTGTGTGACTAAGATACATGTTGGCAAATCAAATGGCACTAGAAGACCGTAATGAGGCACTGCATTTATTCTTCCCAAAATGTATTTCTCTAGTTCTCAGTTACCCACTTTGGAATACATGCATTGCATATTTAAGAGGAAGTTGTTCTTCTTAAATAGAAATACTGTTATGAAGGTTCATTTCTTCCCTGCACTCTCTCAACTCCCCCCATCACCTTTATCACATCAGTAGAAGAATGTGCCTGACAGACTCATCTGATGTTCATTCCTTCATTAACAGAAATACCAGATGTCAGAACTTTAAAAATTCTTAATGTTACAGGATGTTGATTAACTAGAAAGAACTAAACTTGCTATTTATTTTTTTTCTTTTCTTTAAATTTTCATATCATTTGCAAAAATTTGAAAGTTAAATGCAATCCTAAATGTTCATTCAGTTTTCTGAATGAAATTATGTGATAGCAAAAAGGAAATGTTGCGAAAATTACCGTTTTATATTACATTGCATTTTTTTCCAAAAACTTTGTCTCAAATTTGGTAAGAGTCTTTCAGCTAAAACAGAATGGTGGAAAGTACCAAAACATTTTCCATTCTTGTAAGCAAGCACAAGACTGTATAAGAGTGAAAACTGTTTGGTTTTTTGCAGTTCTAATCATTCTTTAAAGCTAGCTGAAACTTCAAATGGACTATTTTAAATTTATTTTGCAGTTAATTTTAGTTCTCCCCTCTGGTCTTTTTTAGCTTGTTTCTGTATGAAATATTCTGCTGTGGGAGAAATTCATGTCTATTTCCCACATCTGTGTTCACAGATGGAGCTACTACAAAGACTATTGCCAGAATTGAACAAGTAAATGCCTGGCCAAAATAATGTACTAACTGCTCATTCCCACACTAAGGGAAAGTGTCTTCAGTGAGTTCAGTCTTTGCCAAATTAATAGATTAACAGGATGTTCCTCAGAAACAACACTGATGTAATGGCTAACAGTTTTGTAATTGTCACTGGTGATTGACAGTACATTTTGGGAATATTAAGGCCATTGGGAATATTAATCTCCTTGTTGTTTCAGACAGAAAAATTCCTATGATAAACAGCCATCAAAATTGTTATAATTTCTATCTTCTGAAGTAAATTATAAATACCCTTTTTAAAATGCATACAGTTTTCAGAAACAGTATTTTTCAATTAAATTGTACATGGGGAAAAAATCCCATTTGAAAATGCATTTTTGAAAATAAGAATCAATCAACAGAACACAGAAATCACTTGTTGTTGTTGTTTTTAAAGTGCTTAGGGATCCCTGTACAATATTTGGGAAGACTTTGGGGCCGCAGAGCAATAAGATCCAGAAAAAACAGCATTATGTGAAGGAAGCTATGTATCTTATACATAAGATAATAATGTAATTCTGCAGTTATGAATTATGTTTTCTTTCCTCATGGGGTTTATACAACTTCCTCTACACTGGATTCATTACCTAAATTCTTCTCCTGGAAGTAAGTTCTTACACCTTCCCTTTCAAAAGCTGAGCAATGAACACTGTCAACAGCAGAAATGGATAGGTGTGATTATGATACCTCCCTTTTTATTAAACAGCTTAACAGTTATGACACTCAGCTGGCTGTTTTCCACCTCTTCCTCTAGGACTGCAGAACTACCCCTCTCACATACTAGTGACATACGTTCCCCCTCAGAGAGTACTCTGAAGGCTAGGCTGGAGGATATTCAGAATATTGTGACACTCTCCATCTGCTGAAGATGATCTGTAATATGGGAGTTTGGATACATGCACACCCAACACAGCAAACATACTAAAAGAGTGAGAATGAGTTTCATGCCTTGTGCACTGGATTTTCCAAATACATGTTACAGAAAACAGTCCCCAGATGCTTATTGCATTAAGAGTCACCTGCAGCAAGCTGTCAGAGCTTACTGTGAAAGTCAGACCAAGCTGTGAAAGCAGACTTCCAAACATCCTGAAAAAGTGCTGTGACTGAGGTACAGAGGACCCACCATTTCTTTTCCTTTTTACCCTTTATCCCTTGGTAATAAAACACTGCTCCATCTTGCAAAGATCTTACTACCATAGGAAAGCACTAGGAATACCTTCATATTAGTCATCTTGTCAAACACACAAAAATGTACTCCATTCAGATTTAAGTTCACTTAGGTGCTAGGTTCACTAGCCTGGAGCAGCCTGTCATATTGCTAGGAGAATGTATATAGGCACAGAATTATAGCCACCCAGGGAACCTTAATGACAAGTACTGAAATGGCTCTGGAGTTTAGCTACTCCCATGATTAACACCAGCAGAGCAGGGATTATCAGGACTACAATCCTCAATTTTGGAAGCATAATTCTACTTATGTGTCACTTGAATTCAGTTTTTGATTCTGAATCTTCTAGCAGTGCCCAGTAAAACCAGTGGATTAAACACTTGGATAGGTTTCCTGATTAACGCCAATAAATTGGAAGATGTTTTTACATCACTAAACCAGATGTATTCAAACCAGTGTTCTTCAGCAATTTGCTGCAGGAAAGATAATTATTTTAAAATTTAAAATCCAAAAGTAAATCACACAATAACATTTATTTGCTATGCATCATATCTTGGACAAAGTCTGCATGGCTCACAGGAGAAAAGATCAAATCTTAACTGTATTTTCTGCTCAAAGTTTTGCAATTAATATTAATGAGAAGAATTTAAGAAAGAAAAAAGGTAAACATTGATTTTAGGGTATTCAAAACAAATTCTTGATATCATTCTTATGGTGAATAATGGAAAGCTACAGTATATAAAAATAGTATGAACATATTTCCATTGAATATAATGCAAGGAATATAATTCTAAGGAACGGTATTTTTGCTATTCTTTTAGGTTTTGACAAAATACATTTTTTACTAAGCATTTATCACATCTACCTCACTTCTGATCTGTGTTTTAAATTTGTAACTCATTTGAACTAATGATAACAGACTATCTGAGAGGCCAATTTATTTAAAAATAAGAGTTAAATATAATTTGACCTTTTCCAAATTTTTTTCTAGATAGCAGACAATCCTTTATGGGTAAAATATGGCTTTTAAGCAATAAACATTTTTTTTTCATAAAATTGATTCAGATTTAAAAAAAAAAATAATGCAATGTGTTTTAAGGGGCCTTAGTTTCTCCTACAAAACACTGAATTATTCAATCACAATAGAACTGGAGCTACATAAAATGACAGACTATAACTAATATCCAATTACAGTGTTCTGCACATTTTCAAATTACTGGGGAATAAACAGAATCTTTGGGTTATACCTCTGCCTGAATTTGCCTTCTTGAGACTTATTACTATTTTAATACCAGTTATTGTCACAAGTCTAGTATCTGAGAAATATGGATTTGGAAGTTTATCAATGTTTTTTAAGTATATATGTACCTGGGCTCTCACATTCAAGAAGAATGATAATGGATGATAAAAATCTTATTTAATACTGAGTACTTCCTGATTTGTAATCACATGTGCTTTAGGTAATATCCTACTCAGATTTTCTCTGTAGTAAGTTTCTTTGCTACACTAACTCATTTTTTGATTTAACTAAATAATCAATAAAAACTTAAAGGTCAAGGTTCTGTAGTACATCTTTTGTCATCCTAAGCTTGCTGTTTTCAATCATGTTCTTACATGCTTTTAATTTGAGAACTCACTTATAAAGGGAGCACAGTAGCCCCTAAAAATTTACATGTCTACCTGTGAATGTACAGGCCTCGTCTTATAAAATTTCTGATTTTAGTTTTTCTTTTCTGCTTTCTAGCTCATCTTTCTGACTTCAGAACTGTACATATGACGAAGTATTTAAAATGTCACCTTCAGTAATTTTAGAAGCTCAGTAAGATTAATTTTTGTTGAGATTTACCTGATTCTAATCACTATTTAGTCTCATAAAAAACCACATTAATCATATTCTGTAATGCATAAAAATTGTCAATGCAAGACTTACACTTGAAGCACAGTTTTAGGATCACCCACTTCTCCTCCATCACCAATTGTCAATGTGTCATAGCCAATCTCCAGATCAAATTCTTCAAAATTTATCTGAATAACCTAGGAGAAAAAAAAGTAAATATACTTTAGAAATAAAGAAACGTATGTGAGAGACAAGTATGTAAGTAAACTTTTTGGCAGTGTAAATGAAAAAGGTTTTCCAATTAATATTTACTTGTAACTTTAGCATATTTCACAATAAATTATTATAATTAACCCAACAGGTTTGGTTCATGAAATATGAATTATAATAACTTTAAGGTCTCCTCACTCTGCTGTCCTCCTCAAAGCATGAAAATTTCATTTATTTATATAGTTGTTACATGTTTAATACAGTTCTGAATAATTGCATTATGTTTTGATTAAGATATACTCAAAGGGCAACATAACTAATTTCAGTTTGTGGAATACAATTGTCTTCAAATAACAACTGAATAATTGTTATTCACTGAATAAATGCAGTGAAGGTGAAGAACATAATTTGCTCCTGACATCTATAATCTGGCTCAAGTAGGATAAAGCCGGATCAAAGGTAAAAGCATTTTGTTATTTCATGAACCTGAATAAAATACATCAGAAGCATGGACATTTTTATGTCCTGTAATTTAGATCCCAGTATGCATATTCAATTCTGAAGGATAAAAATTTCAGCTCCATTTTACAAATACAATGAAATTTTCACTTAGAGCAAAATTCAACCATATTATTGGAAAAGAAAATAAAGCATATTGTTTCCACCCATGTATTAATCATGCTAACTCCTTTATGAAATTAATAGAAGTTCCTCAAATTTTCCCGTAGATAAAAATTACAGAATAATTATGCATATGAATTTTTAATACTTATGTCTGTAATAAATTGTCTTTAATTATCGTTATAATTGAGAACTGAGAGTGTTTGTGTTTAAAGCTGTGGATGCCATTCATGCAGATTAATGTCACAACCCTGAAAGCTCATATTACTTAGTTACACTGTGGTTCTAGTAGGAAGGACATATTTTTATGAACAAAAGCTAGTACAGGCAAGTTGGAGAACCTCATGTATGTTCCAAGGATTGTAATTTGTTATGAAGGAAGGAGCAACACTTTTCTTTTCAGGTGTAAACAGGGATGTAAGTACACTGAAGAAAAGCCAGTTTGTCATATTCACATATACAAACGTGTGCGTGTGCACGTGCATATGAGTATACATGTATGTGTGTGCATGTGTGCGTGCAATATACCCCAGGGAATACAGTCAAGTACAGAGTTAAGAGGGCCCAGGTGGAGAGGACATGGAAAATTGCATAGGCAAGTATCTGATTTGCTCTAGTTGTCTGAGTAAAGCAGACAAAGCCACACATAAATCTTCTTAATCTTCTTAGTGTAAAAAAAATATTCTGGATACTTTGTGTTTTAGCCACAAAATTTGTAAATGTATGTTCCAAGGATTGTAATTTGTTATGAAGGAAGGAGCAACACTTTTCTTTACAGGTGTAAACAGGGATGTAAGTACACTGAAGAAAAGCCAGTTTGGCATATTCACATATACAAACGTGTGCGTGTGCACGTGCATATGTGTATACACGTATGTGTGTGCATGTGTGCGTGCAATATACCCCAGGGAATACAGTCAAGTACAGAGAGTTAAGAGGGCCCAGGTGGAGAGGACATGGAAAATTGCATAGGCAAGTATCTGATTTGCTCTAGTTGTCTGAGTAAAGCAGACAAAGCCACACATAAATCTTCTTAATCTTCTTAGTGTAAAAAAAATATTCTGGATACTTTGTGTTCTAGCCACAAAATTTGTAAACCTAGACATAAGGATTTAAACACAAATCCGCAACTAGATTTGAGGCTGACATATCTTTCATTCACTATTAAAAAAAGAAAGAAAGAAAAATTAAAACCATCTTCATTTCGGGTCCACATTTAAATTATGTGCAATTAGATGTGCAGTTACATCAGAACAGGACAAAGTTCTGGGTAAATAATACTAATACTGAATTCAAGCTGAAAGTATATTTCACCTGTTAACGGTAAAATACATTTTGCAATAATATTAAGTGCTACAACATAGAAAACTTAAATTTATATTCATAATAACAAGAAATCCAAGTTGGTAAGAAAAAATTGCATAATTAGTTCATCCACCTAAATTCTAATCCTGTTTTCCATTAAACACAAGAAGAAATATAATGTTATTATAATGTATTTCTTGGTATGTGCAACAGTAATAATTTTTAAAAAATTAATATCCTTCTAGATATTTTATATCACTTGAGTACCATCAAATTGAAAGACAACATCTGTCTTTTTGTAGTTGAAGTACTTGTCTTCATAAGCAGTGTCAGAATGCTAAACCAGCTTTTCTTTAGCACCATCAATAACATCCCATGCTATGTGTATTTCATTGCAGAGGAGAGCATAGAGGTTAAGGAAAATATAAATTCCTTTACAAGTGTTTCAAGATATATTTTTTTTTAATTAAGGCTTACCAGAAAGAAAATACATATTTTTACCCATATGATTAAGTTTCAAAATATTTTCTTAATTTCACTGGAGAAATGTGAGATATTTTTCATTATTTTTTAATAATACTCACAAATAAAAAAGTAAGATAACTCCATGAAAAATATCTGGCTCACTAGGGAATACCATGGAACATAAAAAAAATAACTGAATTAGATATTTTTGTTCAAATCATTGGCTTCAGCTTAAATCTTTCACTAGTCTCTCATTCTGCAATCTGAAATTCTTTTCTGAAGGTATTTCTTTTTTCATATTTTTAATCAAAATAGATTATTATTTGGGTTTTCTGCATTAGCGTTTTTCAGAGAAGCATGTATTAAAAGACTTCTGGCCCACTCTCTTTGTAACTCACCTAAAACTGTGATAATGGGAAAGATATGACTTTGAAAAGTGTACTTGCCTAAAGCCACAGAAGCATAGATTACTGTATATCTGTCTTGTATCATATTGTGTGAAACAGTCGAATTTTTAAGACTAGAAGTAACAATGAGGTTATTAATCACTTTCAAAATTTAAGAATATATTAAAAACAAAATATTATATTATAGTAACTGGCTAAATTTGGAATGTTAACATGATAATCTTATTCTTGCTGTTGTTACTACCATGATTTCTTCTTAAAAGTTCCTAAATCAACTGAAAATTAGAAAATGCTGAAACTTTGTACAAAACTACCTGTAGTAAACAAAACCAGAAACAAGTAGGATCATATTTTATGTATGGAAAAAGTCAAATATTATTGCTTGAACCAGTAAATAATTTTGCATACCATGCATACCTCTGCTGGAAGAGGGTTAGAAACAGCTACCAATCACTGCTCCAGACATGTTATAGTACAAATTAAATATTCACAACTCCAGATCATTAAGGGGTAAGCAAGCAACTGTATGTAACCTACTAATAAAAAATCCATTTCAACTTAGGTTTAACATACCACACTTGAGCTGATTGACAGTAGCAACTTTGGATTTGGCAAAGTAAACTTGCCATTTATGTGGCAAATATGTTTGTCAACTGAATCTTGAAGGCATTTTGTTTTAAGGGAATTTGCACAAATGGAGTGAGAGCAATGTAGCAAGAACAGAGCTGTCAACATCCAACATGCAAGAAGCAGTAAACTCATTTACTACATGTGTAGTACACAAAGATTTATGTGTTGTAACTGTGAAAAACAACTGTGTGTGTTTTTTTGAAATTAATCCTCTGCTGTTTATCTTTGACATGCAAAGTACACAATAGACAATAAAAAATGCGCTTGAAATCTCTGCAAATATGTCTGAATGGAAAGAAAATAAGTAGTTTTAGTGACCAGATATATTTTCAGAGTCCTTGTTTTACAACGTCAGATTTAGTTTGATCAGACCCAAAGATGGCTGAATTTGGC
This sequence comes from Egretta garzetta, assembly GCF_000687185.1. Taxonomy (NCBI): domain Eukaryota; kingdom Metazoa; phylum Chordata; class Aves; order Pelecaniformes; family Ardeidae; genus Egretta; species Egretta garzetta. Next base: position 468,365 of record NW_009258480.1, on the reverse strand, counting down.
AATGCTCATTGTATTGATTATTCCCTTTAGAATACTGAAAAACTTTTAGTGATATCAGCATTTGAAGTTGAGTGTGGTGGAATCTTTCCAAGTGAAAACTGAGATTTAGGTAAGATGAGTAAATAACTTAAAAGTTGGTAATAAACTTGCCAAAAAATCTGCTGTTGACATTCACCTAACATTTTGTCCTTTTTTGTTTTTCTGAAAAAGCTGTAAATGGCAGACCAGAGGTAGGTGGCATCCTTGAATCAGTTTAACATTAGAGTAAAACCTCAAGGCTATTCTATATATTAGTCTGCTAATATTTGTAAGAATAAACACTTCAGGGAAAACTGTGCTGATTTATTAGTATATTCTACATATTTATAAACCAGATTAGCATTACTAAATTGTGTTATTGAACTGGTTAGTAGATGCACAGTAATCAAAAGCACATTGACAGGTATTCTTGATCTGTAAATCCAAGTAAAGCCTTTATTCCAGTTTCCGAGAGGAAGACATAAGCATCATTAATATAAATGAGATATGATCCATTGTCTTACTCATCCATATAAACAGTGGCATGTTTAAAATTTATTTATATATTCATTGTATTTATGTTCCACCCCACAATCTCATTTAAAACTGAAAAAAAAAGAAAGTGCAGAGGGACCACAAAATATTTTCAAAATGGTCAGGTATACTTTCAGGGAACAATACTGTGAACAAAAATATTTCACCAATTATTTGCCTGAACTACAAAATTCTGGATAGGAGGATGATACTATTAAAAGTGAGTTCTGGAAATCAGGCACGAGAGGGAAATTTCAAAGATGCAGAATTCCAGTTGAGGATGTTTACCACCATAGTCATGATCTATCATTTCACACACTATATGTCAAGTAATGATATTGGATATGTATCTGCATGTCTTCAGAAGAGAGAAGAATATTTTTACTTAAAATTAAGCTATATAATAATTACAATTCTCTTCCTTTTCAGCAACAGATACTTTATAGTAGCTTTTGTGATGTATCCAGCTGGTAGCAGACTACTATAACTATCCTGGTGCAGACTAATCATATTTAGAATTTTGTTTCAGAGGATATTATTACACATGTACCTAGACACTACTGTCAGAAAAAGGAATTTTTTTTTCCTCTTTCTACATATAAACACATATATAGAACCAAAAAAGTTCTTGAAAATAAAATATGCTGAGCTGTGCACTTTTATTCACTAAAAAAATAATACAAAATTAGCTAAAAGGAAGGCAATAATGTCTCTACATACTGGTCTGCTTTTTCTATTTATAAACATTGAAGCAGTAAACAACTTCTAACTGATGAATTAAATTAAATTTATGAACTCAGAACCAAATAAACAAAAAAGACAGTAATAGTAATGATTATTATTCAAGTTATACAGGAAAAAAAGAAGTCCTATTTGAAAAATAACTTTCTGAAAATTATGGTGTTGTACTTTGGTATCTAATAATTTTGAAAGCACTTTTCCAAAGAAAGAAATGGGAGCAGAGATCTAATTTCTAACAAATTTCAGTAGACGTACCTCCTTTCAGTGCCTTGGAACTTACGCTTTGGAATCCACTCTTTGGGCAAAACTGAGTATGTTATCCAGGTCAGGAGTAACACAGGTGAAAACTCTGTTGAAAAGTTAATGGCTAACTTGAGAACTTCCTACAATTCTTCAGAAAGAGAACACACTTTGGAGGATGTGTTCCAGACAGCAGTCTTTCCAGACAATTGTTCAATATGACTGTGTGTCTACTTGCTGATGGAACTAGCTCCCCAAAGATTTTTCAAGGAAAGTAGTGTTCCAGGTGAAGTACTCAACTTTTTAAAATTTCAAAACATAAAAAGCAGAATGGTGTGTAACAGAAGCAAGTATATGTGCTTCAGAACTGCTTCTGAAGGGGAAGTGTAAAGATTTAAAGTTGTATATATTTCCATACGTGCATCTGTTATCCTAAACCTTCCAATGCAAATGTAACTCTAAAAATACTTTTGGATGTCTAGTAATGTTTTTACACCATAAAATTTGGCATTTTACCAGTAAAATAATGATGGAGAAGTTTCTAAAGATGTTATGAATCCTTTCTCCTAAGGAAAGTACTTAAAAATTAAGCTAAGATACAGCTTAAATGAGCTATATATTAGCTAATATTAATAGTAAGGAACAAATCTGAACTAAAACATCCATACAAGAATGCAATATTATTACGTACTATTTTGCTGAGCATTGCATATAATTCAATGATTCAAAATAGCCAAGAACTGCTAGCAGCTGTGTAGCATAACAATAATTTAATTAGCTCTTTGGCAGTCACCTATTACATGAACAAAACACTACCCAAAATGAAACAGCCTAAATATTAAATACTTCTGTCCTTTCAAATTTAATTTAATCTTTGAGTATCAGAGGGGATGAGAAAAGGAGGAGACAGTGAACAAAAGGAGAGAGAAAACTTGGAGATTTATAGAACATTATAGAAAAAAGCAGGTGACACACAAAGCTGTAAGACAATTCCAGGGTATAAATACTAGCTGAACAGGAAAGTTCCTTCTACATTGTTGAGTCCATTTGTTGGCCGTAGGATTCTTCATACTTAACTATAGACATCTACAGTGCAAACACCTATATTTGACGTAGGCTTCTTTATAACCAGTGAAAAAACATGTCTAGAGTGTAATCTATTTCATCAAAAGGTAGATAACACTAGATCATCCACAGTTTAGAAATACATATTTCTCTTCCTTGCCTATAAAGTGAGACTAGGCATTTATATATGGATGCCTACACTGTGGACATCTAAAATGGAATTCACTCACATAAATACATTTAAGTAGTTCTATCTGAGATGCTGTAAAACAGCCAGAAGATCCACACAAACCTAGCAGATACAGGATATTCAGGGGAGCTGTGATCTTTTGGGAAGGCAGCTGAAGACCAGATGGGGTTATCCCAGAGTATTTATTACATGTCAGTTGTTGTCAGTAATCTCAATCCTACAGATAGCAGATGAATTCTGCTTTGCAGAGTAATTGGTAAACATATCATATAATTTCTTTCATGCAGTTCTTTAAATAGAGGTTTTGTTTTGTTCTGGGTTGTTTGGTTGGTTGGGTTTTTTAGCTCCAATACTATTGTTAAATGTCAATTTTCCATAGAGGTTAATCCTGCAATCAGTTATTTATAAAGGTCACTTAGAAAAATGTACTTTGGGGCCACAATAATTGGAAAAAAAAAAGTAAAATCCTTCCCTATCCTGAGAAAAAATACTATTGAAAAGTCTTAAAATGGAAGGATAGCACATTAAAATAAAAATGTGAAGAGATTATATCTTTATTTTTCATGTTTGCATAGAAATATGACTTGTACTGTGTTGGCTTGCATTAACAAGAAGACATTCTGAGAATGATTAATCAGAGGAATACAGTCTCAACATTTAATCAACCTATGCTACCCTAATAGAAAGTATTCTACAAAAAAGAAATTTTCTGGTAAACAAGTCCTTCTACAAAGAAATAAAAGCAAATAATAATGACATAATTGAATTCAACTATCGATATAGCATCGACAAATGGAAACAAAGGAGTGCAAATAAGTCATTAAGAAAAACACATTGTCTTTTACTTGTCATTAAATTTATCATGTTCCTAAAAATAGAAATTTTTATATAACTTTTACCTTGTGAGACAGAAGATTGCATTGTTTAGGTTTTTTTTTACCTCTAAGCAATTATTTCAGGTTGGATCTTGCCATATTTTCTCACACCAAGTATCTTAACCTTTGCAAATGCTGTCTCATTATACCTCTAAAAATTATTTGTGCTTGTACATAAAATATAGTCAATTTCACTCATTTTATTAAGCTACTAGAAAATAAGAGGTTTTTTTTAATCTAGACACAGAAGGAAATAACTGATTAGTAACTAACTTTAACATGGTGTAGGAATGGCATTTGTACCTAGAAGAAAACAAGAGAGGGAAAGGTTGGACTTGGAAATTCTGGCCACCCTTGTAGTGCCAGAATATCTATTATTTGTCTACAAAGAAATATATTTCTGCAAACATTATCCTGCAAAAAAACACAGTGTGAATGGTCCAAACATTCTAACAACACCAAGAAATCCACCTCACTGAAACATATCCAGAAGATGTCTACTTTCATCAGTTTTCATTCTTAACTCTAGGAAAAAAACTCCTATAGACTGCTGATAATGTCACGCCCACTCTTTGCTCATCAATCAGAAGGAATTTTCTGGTTTCTGCCTTCACTGGTAGCAGTGAAACTAGGCAAGGAGAAAAAAATATATCTGTGTGTCCTCATATGCCCTCCAGATGGTTAATTACTTTTGTGCTGAGTATGTCTGACTACTTACCAATAAGTAAATGATGTGCATTTATATCTGATGGTATAAGCTAATGAAATGCGGCTGTCTGATTGATAGGCTTTACCTCCATAATTTTCCATAGAATCACAGGTCCCTCCAACAAGATAATTGTGTTATTACATATTTGATTATAGAAGAATAGTTTCAGTAGGAAAATATATTGAATCCATCATTTATTATAAGACTGAGATATAATTTTATTTAATTTATTTACACTGAGGTATAATTTTATTTAACATTAATATACCATGGAGCAGCTGATCCTGGAAACCATTTCCAGGAACACTGAGGACAAGAAAAGCATCAGTAGTCAGAATGGCTTCACCAAGGGGAAATCATGCTTGATGAACTTGGATAAACTTCTATGATGAAATGACTAGCCTGGTAGATGAGAGGAGAGCAGTGGATATTTACTACCTGGACTTCACGTGGGCCTTTGACATTGTCTCCTGTAAAATATGCATAGACAAGCTGTTGATGTGTGGGCTGGGTAAACAGTCAGTGAGGTGAATGCGTCCAGCTCTGGAGCCCTCAGCACAAGAAGGACATGGACCTGTTGGAGCGGGTCCAGAGGAGGGCCACAAAAATGATCCGAGGGCTGGAGCACCTCTCATATGAGGACAGGCTGAGGGAGTTGGGCTTGTTCAGCCTGGAGAAAAGAAGGCTGCGGGGAGACCTGATTGCGGCCTTTCAATACCTAAAGGGGGCCTATAGGAAAGATGGGGAAAATCTTTTTAGTAGGGCCAGCAGTGACAAGACAAGGGGTAATGGTTTTAAACTAAACCAGGGTAGGTTTAGACTAGATATAAGGAAGAAATTCTTTACAATGAGGGTGGTGAAACACTGGAACA
>NW_009258480.1:420578-463045 GCF_000687185.1 Egretta garzetta | reverse complement strand
AGTGAGGGGTGTCCCTGCTCCTGCGGGGGGGTTGTACTAGATGACCACTAGGGGTCCCTTCCAACCCAAAACATTCTATGATTCTATGATTCTATGAATTGAAAACTAGATTAATGTCTGTGCCCAGCGGGTGGTGATTAGCAGCTCAAAGTCTAGTTGGAGGCCAGTAACTCTTAGTGTATCCCAGGGATCAATACTGGGACCAGTTCTGTTTAATTCCTTCACTGGTGATCTGCATGATGGAGTAGAGTGTACCCTCTGCAAGTTTACCACACCACCAAACCAGGAAGAGTTTTGTTCTGATATGCCAGAGGGACATGCGGCCATCCAGAGGGACCTCAACAGGCTGGAGAAATAGACAAACAGGAACCTCATGAAGTTCAACAAGGGGAATTGCAAAGTCCAGTCCCTGGGCAGGAACAACCCCACGTATCAGTATATGCTGGGGACCACCCAGCTGGGAAGAAGCTTTGCAGTAGTGTACCTGTGGGGTCCCGGTGGACACCAGATTGAACATGAGCCAGCGATGCGCCCTTGCTACAAAGGAGGAAAATGGATATTCTCAATTGCATGAGAATAAGTATTGCCATCAGGTTGAGGGAGGTGGTCCTTACTCTGCTCAGTCGTGGTGAGACACATCTGGATATGATGTTCAGTACTCCCCAGTACAAGAGAGTCTTGGACACACTGGAGAGAGTCCAATGAATGGCCGCAAATATGAATAAGGGACTCAGGCATCAGTCCTATGAGGAAAGACTGAGAGAGCTGGGACTGCTCAGCCTAGAGAACAGAAGGCTCACAGAAAATCTTATCAGTGTATATAAATACCTGAAAGGAGGATGTAAAGAGGATGCCAGGTTCTTTTAACTGAGAGAACAGGACCAGAGGCAATGGACATAAACTGAAACACAAGAGGTTCTGTCTGAACATCAGGAAACAGCTTTTTACTGTGAGGGTGACCGAGCACTGGCACAGGTTGCCCAGAACGGTTGTTGAGTCTCCCTCCTCAGAGATACTAAAAAGCTATCCAGACATGGTCCTGGGCAACCATCTCTAGGTGGCCCTGCTTGAGCAGGGGTTTGGACAAGAAGTCCCTTCCAACCTCAACCATTCTGTTATTCCATGAAAACTGAATCAACTAAAAATCGGGCATCTGCTCAAAATGATCGCTTACTACCTTCACAGCTAGTGCTTTCTTACAGATACACTATTTGGAGAGATCTTGTCTATTTTGGACATTCCTCTTAAGATAAATAATAAATCAGCATATTAGGGTTTGCACCTCTAATGAAACTAATATCTCTTCATTAACTGGAGCGAGAGTTTAAAATAAAAAGTCTACCAACTATACCAACTATATTGACTAAAGTTAGGTAACACTGACTACATAAAGTTTCTCTCTTCCATGAAATTGCCCCTGCATGTCTTCTACAGTTGTGAAAAAGACAGGGATGACTATTGAGAATAATGTGCTAATTATCCCTATTACATCTAGCTGAACACAACTCCCTGACTAGGCAGCATTTCATATAGTAGCATGACGAATAAATGAAAGGAATGGTAGATTTCAAGGAAAGGTGAGAGAAGATGCAATTGATTACAAATTATGGGCTACAGAAATGCACAGCTATGTGGTTAAAAAGAAATGTATATCCATATTAGGAAGCTGGACACAGCTAACATAAGAACCAGAGATAAAAATGCTAATAAATTGAAGTTTTCAAAAGACAATAAAGCAGGTTTGGTTTGTGCTTTTTTAAAAAAACTAGACATGCATAGATTTTGAATTAAGCATAAAATCTTTAAAATGTATATACATAAATACTTTATAAAAACAGGTGTGGTTTAACCCTGGCTGGCAACTCAGCCCCACGCAGCCACTCACACACTCCTCCCACAGTGGAATGGGAGCGAGAATCAGAAAAGTGAGAAAACTCATGGGTTGAGATAAAGACATTTTAATAGGTGAAGCAAAAGCTGTGTGTGCAAGCAAAGCAAAACAAAGAATTCATTCACTATTTCCCCGTGGGCAGGCAGATGTTCAGCCATCCCCAGGAAAACAGGTCTCTGTCACGCGTAATGGTGACTTGGGAAGACAAATGCCATCACCCCGAACGTCCCCCCCTTCCTTCTTTTTCCCCCGGTTTATATACTTAGCATGATATCATATGGTATGGAATAGCCCTTTGGTCAGCTTGGGTCAGCTGTCCTGGCTGTGGCCCCTCCCAGCTTCTTGTGCATCTGGCAGAGTTAGGGAAGCTGAAAAGTCCTTGACTGGTGTAAGCACTGCTTAGCAACAACTAAAACATCAGTGAGTTATGAACATTCTTCTCATACTAAATCCAAAACAGAGCACTATACCAGCTACTAGGAAGAAAATTAACTTTATTCCAGCCAAAACCATGACAATACAAGTAGTGATCATAGAATCATAGAATGGATTGTGTTGGAAGGGTCCTTTAAAGGTGATCTATTCCAACCCTCCCTGCCACGGGCAGTGATGTCTTTCACTAGATCAGGTTACTCAAAGCCCCATCCAACCTGACCTTGAACACTTCCAATGATGGGACATCCATAGCTTCTCTGGGAAACGTGTCCTCACCACCCTCATCGTAAAAAATTTCTTCCTTATGTCTAGTCTAAATTTACCCTGTTTCAGTTTAAAACCATTATCATTTATCCTCTCACTACAGGCCCTGGTTAAAAGCCTTTCTCCATCTTTCTTGTAATTCCCCTTTATAGGATGAAAGGCCACAGTAAGGTGTCTCTGGAGCCTTCTCTTGTCCACGCTGGACAACCCCAACTCTCTCAGCCTTTCTTCACAGCAGAGGTGTTCCAGTCCTCTGATCAGTTTTGTGGACCTCCTCCAGACTCCCCCTAATAGTCCATTGACATCCGCGGGCTTCCTCATAAAGGTATGTAAATGACTGATTTTAAGACTAGTTCCAAAACACAATATAAATGAATTTCCCAACACTGAACCTGTGATCCATAAAGTCATAGGTAGACACTGCTTAACACCTAAGGCATCTAAACTCATAGCATAGGTATGGTTTTGACCTGTATAGTCACCAGATGTACAAGGCTATGAGGAAACATATGAGAAATATATTTGGAATACTTTTTCACAATAACATCATTTTTACAGTGGCAATGCATAGTACATACGCATTCAGCTGATCAGACAACTGTTAATATTCCAAACTCTCAAATCTGGTTCCTCCTGTCTAACCTAGTCTTTTGAATATGTTTCATATGTCTTAGAAAAGCATTCTCCAATGTTACTTTGATAAAATTATGCATCAATATCACTCGCAGATAAGCATACGTTTGAACAGCAATAAGAGCTACAAGTGTTCTAGTTTTTTCTTTCTCCTAATAGAGGCATTTGTAACTTCTATTAATAGGAAGGGTTTTCTCAAGAAGATTTATTATATTTGGAATTCATTTCCTCACTGATTTTTAGTGGTATTTGAACACTTAATGCTATGTCTCTTTGATAATATTGATCTTAAGGTTGAAAGGTTTTTATAGCAATTTAGTTCAGCTTCTGATGTTCTGAAGGAGGTGAAATGTATTTCATTAATAATGCCTTCCCAATAAATGATAAAAAAAAAGCTAAGACTAAAAGATCGTACAGCAGAGTTAGTAGCAAAAGTGTATATGATGCAAATCTTACAATATTGTGTTTAGATTAACTTTAAATAAATAATGTTCTATGAGTTCTATTTTCTACTTTTCAAACGCTATTTTTGTAGTAAAACCCATCAGTCCATTTTACTACTTTCCAAGGAGGTGTGTTAGGAAAACCTTGGAACTTTTTGTGGTACTTCCATAGATAAGGTGGCCATGATGCTCCAGATAGCCTAAAAAAGTATGACTTGTCCAGACCATTATAAACAAATAGCAATAGGTATAAGCAGTACAGAATCAACCAGTCCATAAAACAGCAATGAAAAAACCCGCAATCATCCCTTTAAAAGAGTGACTTCATAGAAAACAACCAGCAGCTCCTTTTCCCAGTCAAATATCAGAAAAAAAAAGGTATATACTGAGCAGAACAATTTACTATAAAGATCACTCACAAAAGCAACCAAACAAACTCAACTGGAGGAAAGTGACAAGTCTCTGTGACAAAAATTCACCAAACTAAAAAGACTGAAACATATCAGTTGCTTGCAGTGCAAGCACTGGAAACTTCCTGTCAAAGTCTCTGGGTCATATGCATATGTCTTTTTAAAAGTTCTGGCTTGGGTGTGCATATTCGTCATAAGTACAAATAAGAAAATATGTTTGCATTCAAAGTGCATAGGAGACATAACTTATACAAATTTTAGGAACTTATAGAAAGTCAAACAGAATTAAAACTCAGATTCGGTCTTTAATTCTACCTAAAGTTTTAATCAAAGGTGGAGTTAATACCTGAAATACAGGTTATGGCTGGAATTTAAAATTGCTGATGGCTGAAATAGAAGTAATTACTCCAGTTGCAGTTGTTGCAATAGGCACAGTCTTTTGCCCATTCTCTGCCATATGGTAGGTCATATTTTCAGAGTGTAAACCATCTCTCCTATAGTCACATAAAAGCCAGAAAAATATTTAGTCATATAAAATCTACCATAATTAAGAAAATGGATTCGTCCTTCTTTCATAAGGAAAGCGGAGTTACAGTAAAATTGCAGGATGGGAGGACAAGTCATTTATCCATCTGCAATTGCATTACTTTCTCCCCATTTCTTTTATTTTACTATTTTTCTCCAACACTTAATCCAAAGCACACACATGTACTTCCTGACTCAAAATTCTCTCATTCAGCAATTGATTCTATTCCTCACTGCTGATCCTGCGAACTTCACAGAATCACAGAATCGCAAGGGTTGGAAGGGACCTCGGGAGATCATCTAGTCCAACCCCCCTGCTAGAGCAGGCTCTCCTAGAGCATTCTACACAGGACTTCATCCAGGCGGGCTTTGAATATCTCCAGAGAAGGAGACTCCACAACCTCCCTGTTCCAGTGCTCTGTCACCCTTAGAGTAAAGAAGTTTTTCCTCATATTCAACTGAAACCTCTTATGTTTCAGTTTGCACCCATTGCCCCTAGTCCTGTCACTGGACACCACTGCAAACAGACTGCTTCCATCCTCGTGACTTCCGCCCTTAAGATATTTGTATGTGTCTTTGTACGTTCTTCCTGTCTTAGAAATAGCTGGATTCCTTTCTGTGCTCTTACCACACTCAGTTTCCCCTCCCTCCACATATATTTCCAAGTATTTTTTAAATTGCAGTATATGTGTCTGTATTGGGTTTCTATGGCAAGGTCAACCCATCACAACATCACATTTTTTTAATGGGATCAAAATGTTCATGATCAATATGGAAGAACAGTGTTGCTAACATTGCAAAGAAATCGAATGTGTTCTGAACAGAACTTTCTAGATTCATACAGAATAAAAGTACATTATCTCCTACTGATAAATACAGTACCAGTTTTTTTGATCTGCATGGATGAAAACCAGGACTATGGATAAAATATATAGTTAAGAGTGATCTTATGTATGCTCATATTTTGTATTCATTTCACTGGCTGTAACACCCGCAATACATCTTCACATTAGGCTTAGGAAAAGCCAAGTTTGAGACATTGGCTTGTAAAAAGAGCTGCAGTGTAGTTTGTTCCAACAGGTCTGACCAAAACAGACTTCATGAAATGAGTACTTGAGTTCATGTTAAAGCACCCAGCCTGCTTGAGATTTATACTGTCAATGTGTGTATATATGGATGACAACTGGGTTTAGGCTTGACAGCAAGCTTAGGAAATGTTCCACTGACAGTTTGACATGGTTAACGAAATAAACACATCTGTGGTAAATTTAATGTAAACACTCAGCTTTTTGCTGATTTTGATTTGCTTATTTCTGGCTTGGCTTAAAAAGAACAAAAACTCAGAAATGAAAAGATTAAATTTTTGCAGGAGAAAAACATCAACATCATGACATAAGGAAAGAGGAAGGGAAGAATGGAATGTAAGAATATATATATATATAAAATAATAATTTAGAGTGATTAAATGAGAACCATATTTAATATAAATTCAGTAACAGTTGCAAGTTATTCCCTCAGCATTCCCTCCTTCAGACTTGCAGAAAATATCATGTAAGGAGTTTCCCAGATATTTTGAACTATTTCAACACTTTCTCAGAAAGTAAAGGACTACAGCAGTTGGAAACAGATGTCATAAATTTTCAGTAGGCTCTACTGTTACGACAAAATTCAGATTATAGATTTCCTAACAGATATTTGACATCCACAAAAAAACCTAGCAAAAATAATAATTAAACCCCCCTAAACCTAAAACAAAACCAAAACCCAACTATCTCCCAACTGTCAGACATAAATTATTACCAATTTCAAGATTATTTCAAAATGCAATAGGTAAATAGATAAGAATGTGAACACTGACAAACTTTTGAAACCTATATTCTAAAGAACACATTTGAACCTATATTCTAAAGAATTCATTTTAAAGAATACATTCTAAAGAATACATTTATGCAGGCAGTAAGTATACTCCTATGCTTGAAATACACCAAATGTAAAATTTAGAATATGATAGTGAGAAACAAAAAAATAATCATATAAGATTCCTTTTTTTAAAGAACCAGGACCTAGTTTTCTGATCCATCTAAATTTAAAAATAAGCTTATATATTTAATTTCTCCTTACAGTTTTGGAAAACAGCTTGGCCTTTTTTTTAAAGGAACCCTTTTTTTTTTATTTTTCTCCTTCTTAATGCGTGGTGGTGAACGATATGTGGTGTGAATATGGCTGAGATCTGTCAGAAAGGCTGTCATTCTAGTACTGATGTTTTCCACAGTGTTTCTGTCACTATGGATGAGAAAAAAATCAGCAAGAATAATTCATGAGACTTGAACTCTGGTTAACTCTAGCCCCAATTCATATTTCACTGAAATTTTAGCCTGTTTTTAAATTTAAACTACTTGTTTTGTAGCCCATCCTTTTGAAGGGCAAAATCAAGAGTCACAATTGCAATTTTCTTATCCCACATGTTATTTAGGCAAACAACATGAACTAGGTTTTAATGTATCCCAGCAAATAGCATTACAAGTAAAAAACCCAAAGGATTTGTATTGACCTGACAATGAGCATTTCAGCACTATTTGGCTTTCTCCTGGACTAAACTGGTTTAAGCATGCTTACACTATGACAACTATCTAGCAATTACTGCCTAACAGGTCTGGTTTAGCTCTGTGAATACTTTATATGGCAAAAAGCCCTAAAAAAACAGGGCATTCCAAACAACAGCCTTTAATGTTAAGTGAAGCTGAGGAAATTGTGCAACTTTCAAACTTTACTTTGTACAAATGAAAAGAAAACAGGTGAAGATACAAAAAAAAAAATACGCCTTGGTACAGTGCTGGTAGTCTTTTTACTTCATTAGCAATGAGGTGATTTTATTTTGTTAAGCTAAAGCAGAGGGATACAACAAACTAATATTATTGTATACAAAACAGAAAAATTGTAATTTTTTAGGTATTAGCTAAGAATGAAAGAATTAAATTCACTATTCTTTTATGGGCAAAATATCTAGAGCATTCGAAGCACCATAATTTAAGAACACCTATAATGACAAATCGTTATATGATTTCACTCCACCTGTCAAACAGGTAATTTGCAGATTTATAATCTACAAATCCACACGTCTTTCATTTTATTTGTTGTTTTTGCTACAATATACATATAATAGGAGATAACAGCTTTCTTTCCCTCACTGTCTGGAATTTTATCATGTGTATCATTCATTCTGTGTTTTAAAATTAACAACAAAGATTTTCTGAAAAAGGTCAAGGAACAGCTGCAGAATTTGTGTCATTACAAGCAGCAGTAGATATTTGAGTTATGGAAGCAATGAAACATACAAAATGAGGGTTTGTCATTCAGACAAGACAATAGAGAAAATCTTGCAATGTTTATAACAATATGAAAATGCATTCATAATGATAATTCTTTAAGTTCAAGAAATTATGTTTAATTTATTAGAACATTATGCTGTGGTGGTTGCCAGCTTTAGCAAAAAATGTTAAATCAATCCACCCAGTGTTTATTCTGGTAAGGTAAGACCAATAGGTATTTAGTGCAGGGGAATCTAAAGACACTTTCTTTTTGTAAAAACAAATAAAGTTATCATGGTTTGTGTTGAAGCAGCTTTCACAGAAAATACATTTCTTTATTTCCTATCTAGTTGATATTAGCCGAATCAGTCTTCCAGCATGAAAAAGTCTTTTTTCTGATGCTTAAAAAATACATATATATAAAAATCTCTGGTTTGGTTAAGCCCATCAGAAATCATTAGCGTGACCACCAGGTCCAGTATCGCATCCCCTCGGGTAGGGGTGTCTATTACCTGGCTTAAGAAGTTGTCCTCAATGCATTCGAGAAACCTGCTGGATGGCCTACATCTTGCCGTGTTGGTTTTCCAGCAGATGTCGGGGTGGTTGAAGTCCCCCAGCAGGACGAGGGCCTGCGAGCGCGAAGCCTCCCGGAGTTGGAGGAAGAATGCTTCGTCAGTCAGCTCCTCTTGATCTGGCGGCCTGTAGTAGACACCAACCACCAGGTTCCCTTTGTTGCCTCTCTCTCTGATTCTTACCCATAAGCTTTCGACCTGCTCGTGGCTATTCTTCAGGGACAGCTCTTCACACTGTAATGATTTCTTGATGTAAAGGGCAACGCCCCCGCCCCTCCTTCCTCGCCTGTCCCTTCTGAACAGCCTGTAGCCATCAATAGCTACATTCCAGTCATGGGATTCATCCCACCAGGTTTCTGTAATGGCAACCAGGTCGTAGCTTTCTAGCAGCATGATTGCTTCCAACTCCTCTTGTTTGTTTCCCATGCTGCGTGCGTTTGTATAGAGGCATAGAATCTAAAGACACTTTCTTTTTGTAAAAACAAATAAAGTTATCATGGTTTGTGTTGAAGCAGCTTTCACAGAAAATACATTTCTTTATTTCCTATCTAGTTGATATTAGCCGAATCAGTCTTCCAGCATGAAAAAGTCTTTTTTCTGATGCTTAAAAAATACATATATATAAAAATCTCTGGTTTGGTTAAGCCCATCAGAAATCATTAGCTTCTTCCACCTATAATTTTCCTACACAAATCTCTAAATAAAATAAGCCCTCTGCTCTGGGCTTCTCTTTTCCACCTCAGAGGTTGCAAATTGCTATCTCCATTTAAGAAAGTCTATGGATAAACCAAGTCTATGTTACTAGCCCCATAAAGAATAGGTCATAATAGGATCTGGAAAAAAGACTGGTCTGAAAAAAGATGCAAATAACTGTAAAATTCAGCGTGCAACCTGCTTTCTATGTATACAGTTCATAACTGAGACAGTAAACCCAATGTGATACCACAAAAAGTTATAAACAATATTTCCAGCTGTTTATTGGTAAGAAATATTGCTCAAGCATCTGATCTGATATAGAAACAATGAAAGGAAAACAAGTTTTAATTTTTTAGGAGAAAAGCAGTAGAAAAAAATACACTGCTTCTGGGGAGGGAAGGGAATTAAGCCATGAAATTGCAAAGATTTTTTTAGTATATTCAAAATGTAAACATAAAATTACAAGATCCCATTACCTAGTGTCAGAATAAATTACCAGCAATTCATATAATCGTCCAAAACCTAACTGATGCGTTTGTACAACATCCCATAAGATATTTCTCTTTTCTCTTACTAGATGTGAGAGATATAATGAAGCATAGTTCAAAGTGAGAAATCCTTATTCCATTTCTGTGCAGTTATTCACAAGAATGTTTCCTATGGACCCAAGGGGTTAATAATATGAGAATTGCAGTTCAGGCCAAAGCAAAGAACTTTAAGTTCTGTTGCACCTTTAGAGTACCACAGAGAGGCATGTTTTTCTTGAATGTTCTTTCAGGAAGATCCCTCGAACTATAGTTTTGCTATTTCTGATCAGCAAAGCTTTAGCTGGTTCCAGAGTAGCCATGGATAAAACAGGGGCAAAAATCACTTCCTTGATGTCTGTTAAAAAAATGGGTGCAAACCATGTTAACACAATCTAGAAGTGGGAAAACTGTCCATGAATTTCCTCCATCATATACGGTTGAAGAAGCCTTGCATGTGCAGGTACTGATCCTCATAGGGAATTTCAACCTCTCCAATATCTCCTGGGAGTGCAACAAAGCAGAGCACTTGTCATCAAGAAGGTTTAGGCAGTGTATTGATGACAAATTCCTAATAGAGGTGATCAAGAGCTGACAAGGGGACATGCTCTGCTGGAACTCATGCTTACGAACAAGGACAAGCTGGTCAGGAACCTAAAGGTTGGGGCAGCCTGGGCTGCAGTGATCATGGGTTGGTGCAGTTCAGGATCCTGAAAGGAGCGAGGCAAGGCAAAAGGCAGGAACACAACCATGACAGTAGAACAGACTTTGTTCAGGGTTCTGTTCTGAAGAAACTCACACAGATGGTTCTGGAGAGACCCGGTTGATATTCAGGGATCACTATCTCCGAGCTCAATAATGGTTCATCTCAATGGATAGAAAAACAAGCAAAAGTACTAGTAAGCCTGAATGAATGAACAAGGAGCTCCTGACTAAACTCAAACACAAAATGGAAGCATGAGAGATGGAATCAAAGTCAGGACACCCAGGAGTACAGAGACACTCCTTTAGGCATGCAGGGGTATTTCTAGGAAAGCCAAAGCCCATCTGGGGTAATGTCTGGCAAGTGACATGAATGGAACAAGAAGGGCTTCTACAGGAATGTCAGCAGCAAAAGGTAAATGACAGAAAACAGGTGCTGTACACTGAATTAAGCAGGTTGCATGGTGGCAAAGGACACAGAAAAGTGTACTGAATACCTTCTTCACTTCTGTCCTTACTGATAAGAATTTTCTTTTCTTCAGGAATCCCAGGGCCTTGAGATCAGAGAAAAAGTCTGGAGCAGAGATGACTTATTCTTGCTAGACGAGGATCAGGTTAGGGACCATTTTAACAAGTTGGATATACACAAGTCCATGGGCCCTGCAGGAGTTGCACACAGGGGGGCTGAGGGAGCTGGTCAATGTCTTTGTGAGGCCACTGCAAATCATCTTTGAAAGGTCCTGGTGATGAGGAAGTAATTCCTGAGGACTGGAAGAATGAAAAATTCATTCCTGTCTTCAAGAAGAGCAAGAAAGAGTATCTGGGGAACTATAGGCCAGTCAACTTCACCTTGATTTGTGGGAAGGTGATGTAGCAAATCATCCTGGACACCATTTTCTAACATATTAAGGACAGGAGGATGCCCGAAAGTAGCAAGCATGGATTTATGAAGGGGCAGTCATGCCTGATCAACCTGATAACCTTCTACAATAAGATTACTAGCTTGGTGGATGAGTAGAGAGCAGTGGATGATTATCTTGAACTTCAGTAAGGTTTTCAGCATTGTCTTCCATAACATTCTTATAGACAAACTGATGACATATGGGTAGATGAATGTTCAGTGATGTAAGAAACACAGCAGGAGGCCTGTCATACTTGATGTACTCCAGGGGTCAATACCAGGTCCAATTCTGTTCCACATTCTCATTAATGACCTTGATGATGGCACTGAGTGTATCCTCAGCAAGTTTTAAAATTATACAGAACTGCGAGGAGTGGCTGATACACCAAAGGGTTGTGCTGGCATTCCGAGGGACCTTGACAGGCTGGAGAAATGGGCTAACAGGAACCTCACAAAGTTCTACAAAAGGAAATGGAAGTTTTTGCTTCTGGGGAGGAACAACCCCATGCACAAGTACACACTCAGAGCCAACTGGATGGAAAGGAGGTTTGCAGAAAAGGCAGTGGGGCTCCTCATGGACAGCAAGTTGAACATAAGCCAGCAATGTACTGTTTAGGGTAAGCTAACTCGTGGTTTGCTCTTTGATTTTCCACAACAACAGTAATGTGTCTAAATAGTTGGGTAAAACATTCTCACAAAGTTAACTTTTTATAAATTGATTGTAAATTTCCTATGTGAAAATTGTTCAACTGTCCTGAAACATTTCAAAATTCAGCAGAAGTTCAGAAGACTTTTCTTTTACAAAACAATACAACCATTTTTATCTGGATATGATACCATATAGGCAATCATAGGTATTTCACTGTTACAAAGTTATGTACAAATTGCCCCTATTTACTTTTCCATTGGATCAGTACCCAGGGCTTTGGCACATCATAGATGTCTTTCTAACAATAATCTTAATTATTTTCTCTTGAACAGGTCAGCTCCACATAACAGGATCCTGATAAGAATAAACATGCAAAAATATGCACAAGAACAATAAAAATATGCAGATCTCACTGATACCATATGTGTTGGGGCACATTCATCGGTGAGTTCTATTACTAACTCCTATCCACATGACCTTCCTTTCACAACAGATTTTTATTTAATTTCTCTACTTTTCAATACTAAACTCACTGTCTTCTCTGGCCATGTTTGAGGTATTTAGTCATGGTTCTACTCCACTGCCAACAAGGCTTGGGGAGGAATAGCATGTCTGGTTAACTGTATGAGGTAAGAAACTAACTTTAATGCAGTAGAAATCTAAGGGGGCAGATGATTGCCTGGGACAGTATTTCTTTCATCTCTATAGTACTGATATAAAACTTATTTCTGAAACTAGTCAGGGAATAAAATTAACCAGATTTGATCCTGGAATTGGCTGTAGACATGGGAGGAATGTCCATTTACACCAGAGTTAATGTTCCTTTCAGGGTCTTTCATCTAGTGCTTTCCCCATAGAAGATTCTCAATTTCTGAGCTATTTTGTTGCAAATGATGCAACAGAAGAAGCTCTGAAATACCAGATCAGTAAGTCCTGAAATATCAGGATCAATAAGTCCTCATGGTTCTCATGGCTTCGGTATAATATTGTAAATATCACCATGTTATAATGAACACCATGACATAATTTGTTGTAGTCATAAATAACTCTTAATGGCTAATCTTCATTATACATGAATGACATTTTTGACTTGAAGGCAAACATCAATAGTTATGCCCTTTAGAAGTCATGCAAGGCAAACACTATTGTGTTCAGAACAATAAGGCAATGCTACCATGAATCGAAACTGAACACATTAAACCACTGATGATGTAAGCAAAAACTTTATACATGTAATATATGCTAAAAAGTTGATCTAGCTTGTAAAATGATCTCATTTTCTTTTAACCTCAACAAATGTAGGTTATTCTAATCAGTGCTAGACACCTTTTCTATTTATACTGAAAACTATAAACATATCTGAATGTTGTTTCAGATAACACTGTAAACCTTTTATCTACCCACTATTTTAGAAACCCCTTAATTATCTGTGAGTCTGCATTTCATTGCAGTAGCAAAGAGATATAATTATGTCCAACCAGTAACATGCAAAGAACAGTATTTTCTGGGTAATGCTGAAGCTATTATAAACATATCTATAATAAACAGGATAAATCCTTGCACTACGATCTGCCCATGATGAATCTAAGACTTCCCAGAGTCTAATAATTCCAGTGGTATGCACAGAAGTGAAGGAACAGTCTCCAACATTCATGTTTTGAAATAAAATGTCACATTTTTCAAAGAGGTGCCACCAGCTTGCCTGATTTGCTCAGCTGAGTACTGTGGTGGGTCCATTTTGGAACCAGATAGAACTGGCTCGGTCCAACATGGAGGCAGCTCTTAATCAATTCTCACAGAAGTTACCCTGCAGTCCCTTGCTACCAAAACTTTATCATGTAAACACAGTACATAAGTACTAATCAAATAAACTGAGTTATTCATGCACTGAAACATTTTACTAAACCAGCAGAAGCCTAACCCATGAATTCTGGTTCATCCCCAAATACTAAAACTGCATGTATGCTTATATATTTTTATCAGTCAGGGCCTGGAACAGTTTTCATGCTATGCTAATATGCTATTTTGTAGTATTTACAGTTTCAGGAAAAAAATCCAATATAAAATAACTTTTAAAAAAGCTTTTATTTGAACTATTACAAACATGACCTCTGACTAAATAAGGGGTTTTTTTTGTTTTCATTAGAACTGGAATTTATTCATACGGAATAACACGATCTCCTAACTGTTTTGAGAGAAAGGAAAACAAATCTAACAACTGCACCTCCCCCATACAAGAATGATACAAAGCTACTAGAAAGAGTCTAGTGAATGGACACTAAGATGACTAAGGGACTGGAACATCTCTCATGTAAGGAAAGGCTGAGAGAGCTGGGCTTGCTTGGCCTAGAGAAATGAAGGCTCAGGCAGATCTTAATGTGTATAAGAACCTGAAGGGAGGATGTAAAGAAGATGGAACCAAAGTCTTTCCAGTGGTGCCCAATGACAGGACCAGAGACAATGAGCACAAACTGAAACACAGGAGATTCCATCTGAATATCAGGAACCAGTTTTTCACTGTGAGGGTGACTGAGCAATATCATTGGTTGCCCAGAGAGGTTGTGGAGTATCCTTGGAATATCCTTGAAGATATTCAAAGATCAACTGGGTAACTGTCTTTAAGTGGCCCTGCTAGAGCAGGGATGTTCAACTAGATGATCTCCAGAGGTCCATTCCAACCTCAGTCATTCTGTAACACTGTGAACCACACTGACAACCAGAGACAAAACATAATTTTCTGCACTCAGCTTTAAATTCAAAGTTCCTTAAAAGCAAAAACTGGAAATATTTAAGGAAAAGAATACTGAGGAATAATGTTTTTGAATGCTGTCTTGGAACCCTGCAGTCACTTGTGATTTGCCAGTAGGTACATACCAGTCTGTGAGCTTAAAGGTTCACTTCTACCACTGATTGGTAGAATGTACAAAATCTTATTTGGTTTTTTTTTTTTTCTGTTGTTGTTGTTATGTAGACATGCCCTTGCTGCATTTAAGAAAGTAAACCATTTTATGCAAAATATGGCCAAAAAGGTCTTAAATTCATTCTATACAGCAGTTCAGTGGTGGTTTTCCAGCTATTTAAAGCACTTGTTCCAAGTGTAAGAGCTGCATTTAATTTCCTTAAAAATATGATATTAAATTCTATCCACTGCCATATTTGACAGAAGTTTATCTCAGAAATTCTAGATGTGCACAGATTTCATCTTGTGCACTAACAGGTTTGGATTAAAAGAATAAAAATGTGAAGCTTCTTTGGGCCAGAGAAAGGGGTCTTAACTATGACTTTTGAACTTTGTGCCCATCTGTGGTACAGAGACAATATCATCTTTCAGGGACTCTTGACACATCTTTGATGATCTATAAATTGGATTAGCAATCCTTAGAACAAGGATAAAAC
The DNA here is from genome assembly GCF_000687185.1 of Egretta garzetta. Lineage (NCBI taxonomy): Eukaryota > Metazoa > Chordata > Aves > Pelecaniformes > Ardeidae > Egretta > Egretta garzetta. Next base: position 447,696 of record NW_009258480.1, on the reverse strand, counting down.
AAACAAATGACCCCCTCAAAAAAAAGGTTTACCATCTTCATTATGAATATTCTAATCACCTTTTTTCTTCTTCCAAGGTGAAACCTAAGGATGGCCTCCACAGAGGACTTGGTAAGATTAGAGAGAGAAATGCACCAATGTAGCTAAATGGCTTCTGAAATGTAATCAGATTTTCCCTGAGTTCTCTGGCTTCCTGGTTAATAAACTCAGGTGTAAGGGGGTAGGCCTTCTAGTCCTCTCTGATCAGTTAACGGAGTGTGATGCAGATGGCAATATAAGACAGAAATCAGGAGGTAGACTAGACCCCTGTAGCAACAAACATAGATGTTTATAGTCCTTTATAAAATACTCCTAAACTGTACAGATAATTTATGTTTTGCTGCATCTAAACAAGTCCATTACACTTGGTCCGGATTAAATGACACGCCTGGAAATAGAATATAGCCATTGCTACCAGCTGCCTAGTTCTTGAATTTAAAGACAACTGGTGTCATAACTTAGCTTTATTGCTCTACTTCGACTCATCTGGCTTTATCAGAATTCCTAGTACTTTTGGTTTAAAGTGTAGGTATAAAGTATATGGGATTTTAATACAGTGGTTCAAACAATGAAAGAAATTACACAACTTTAGAACAGTCCTTCATGAAATGAAAGTGAATTTCATGAACCTCAGTGATTTCTCACATAGTCTAAGGTCAAACATGATATAAAGTCTTATACACAAAACAGCTCTACTGATTATAACACAATATTAGTGGACCCATGACATTGCTTCATACCATTGGTAGTTGCTTCTGGGAATTCCTTTAGAGAATCACATAAAAACATGATGGGATTTACTTGGCATACAAAAAGCAAAACACTCCTAGGGGAAACAACAGGTTTTAACATCTGTCCATACCCATCTAATATCAGCCATTTCTTAGAAATATCTGCAATGTACCAAGTACAGCAGCTGGACTGTAGAGGTAAATCACGTTATTGTCTACATATGCTTTTTTTGTTTGCTTTTTTTTTAAAACCAAAGCCAGAATTTTAAACTTACCTTATTAGTATTGATAGCTGTGATGACCCACACACATTGAGCATTGCTGTCATACTGGAATGGAAAATTGGGTGATGTGAAAGTGCCTCCAGGTCCCTGAAGATTGGATCCACACGTCTTGACTGCAAAAATAAAGTTTATCTTTTAATTCATATACAAAATACATGTAGCAAGTTCATAAAACAAGCTCTAAGTTATATTAATCAAGATGTGAAGGATTAAAATACCATTAACCAAAAATAGAACCACCTCATACAAGATAGATAATAAAATATTCATGTTTAGTTATTCTGACAAAGTAAAATAGACTTTAAGCTAATAAACTTCAAAAACAATTTAATGAATTTGGAGTAAAAAGAGTAACTACAGTAAGAGAAACTGCTTTATTTATTTTTAAAAGAACACTTCAAGAAGTAACTTATGTCATTACCTTCACTAATGTCTCAAAAGACAGGAGTTTTTATAGTAGAACACAAAAATCACGTTTATCACTGTGCATTTTTTTGTGCATATATATTGGCATAAGGCATATCAGCATTTTTTCTGCTGTAACCACTGTCCAACCCATTGAACCAATGGCTGAAGCACTGAAAACTTTAAAGGAAACTTGTAAAAGTTAGACTTACACAAAATAGTGTTATCTACTTTTAAAGACTCTAAAGGGCATTTATTTACAAATCTGTATGGTTCTTTAGAGTAGCATATCTTAAATGAAACAAACTGATATCTTTATTTACTGTAGGTTGCATCTCACATCATAAATAACACAAAGGACATCAACTGTCCTTTCTGTTTGAGAATGGCATTTTTAAGGCACTAAACGCATAGTCTGCTGAAGTCAATAAAAATTTTATTGTCAGTTCCTTGATACTCAGATCTTTGCTGAATGCACTATTGGTTAACCTCTCCTGTATAAAGCCGTAGAACTAACAAGCAACCTCAGCTAAACATGAGCGTATAAACTGCAGGAGCTAAAAAATTATTGCTTCCTCTGTATTCTGACAGATCACCTTTTTTAAATTATTTTAAAAAATCACATTAAGGTATGTGAAATAGCTATACAGTTGTATTGTGCTTTCACAAAGCGTGCTTATTTGATCAATGCTGAACACAGGTGGATTCAGCTACTGCTGGATGAAGACTCATTCCTTCCTTCCCTCCTGTAGAAAGAATGTCACTATTTCTGCCCAACCTGCACCACTTTTACCCCTTAGAGAAGCAATACTCTGATGAAGAATCTGTTCAAAGCCACACCAGAAAACTGAAAGCAAGGATACAGGAGGTAGATGAGGGGAAGGCTCCTCATTTATGATCAGTAGCTGCAGCCATTGAGGTCATGAGTGAAATTAATGCTGAGCACAGCTTTTCATCTGTGTTTTTAATAAGAAACTGTATGACTCTTGCAGCTCATATTTGTGTTTGGGAAGAAAGTCAGGAGGGAGAAACCATTGAGAGTTCTAGACACAATCTGCTGCTCCATCTGAACATTTGAGTTCATCCTTTGGGGCAGAGTTATGATGTAAAGCACATCTCCTTTGCATGTATGCTGTGGTAGAGTTATGAGTTGTTTGCTGGATTTTTCAGGATAGCCTCATAGTGGAGGTCTCAAAGGAAAACCATGTCATTCTATAGTGGAATGGCCCTGATAAAAGCTAAGCCTCCTAATTTCTATTATTCATAATAATTTGAAATATTCCTAACAGATATTTCCTTTCAGTACCATAGTATGAAATCCAGAAGAAAAAAAAAATATCACAAATTAAACCAATGACATCATTTTCTAAAGTCTGGATAAGGAGGAAAAAAGGAGTGATTAAATATGAATCTTCATTCATTTGAAAATACAAACATAAGAAGCTGCAAAGATGAAGCTGTTAGCTGTACTTATTTACAGTTTAAGAATGCAAACGTTCATAAAATACTGAAATATTATGGGGTAATACTGAATTTCTTTAGAGATAAAGAGAGTAAAATGTACACCTTGAGGGCTTTAATGCCTATATATGATTGAACTCACTGCACTTGGTGAGCAACTGATGAACAAAACACATCTGTGTTTTTTGGTGAATATCAGAGTACTTTCTGTTCAGCAGTAACTGTAGTGAAAGCAATGTTCTACTATAATATGACAATATAATATTCTAGTATGCTAATATTTTATGTTCAAGTCCATAATCCACACTTTGGCAATAAAGCACCATCAAAAATATTCTTATGTAATTTCTTTACCCAGTAATTTCTATCTGCATTTGAACTTTAATACTGTGCTTTCTTCTTCAATATCCCCATTTTTATTTTTAACCGATTACCTGTTGTCTTTATCTCAATAAATATCACAAGTTCTCTGCCTCTGGCTCTGATTTTGTGTGAATCACATGAAGATTTTTTTGTTCTCAATCACTGCAACCTTTAAAATGCTGCAGGTTACAGGAAGTGTAGTATATACTTGTAAAACTAAGGCAAATTTTTGTTTAGCTTTTATTAATTATTAAAAAAATCTCAGAAACATAACAAGTGGTCTGCATAAACTTTTTGCTTTATTTATTGAAAATTATAAATACTTCCTATATCTCTTAAGATATTCTTTGACGACCCTTCTGAATTCAATAGTTGCTCACAGGACAGTTCACCTAAGTGTGCATTCTCTCATGGCTCTGCGCTGATTCTTACAACACCAGAAAAAGTAAAGTAGATGAAAAAAAAAAAAACTGTTTCTACTGCATTTTTGAAGTACTGCCTCAGACAATTGATTTATGCTGCTGTTCACATGAGTAAGTCTATTTAACATTAGAAGAACTTATAGATAAGCTCAAAGTTGCAAAACTGTAAAAATACGTATGCATAACAGTAAGTTAACATCACATAACACCTTTTTCTAGATTTCCTGAATCTGTTCCTAGTTATTTTAATGATCTGAGAACCCTGCCATACAATCTTGATATTGGTTAGTTGTCCCCTGCGTGGGTGCCTGGCTACCTGTTTCCAAAATAACAACAAAGAACAGAAGTTCCACAGGCATTCAGATCATTCAGATTCATTCACCAGTTCCTTCTGGCATAAGAAGCCTCTTTGAATATAGACATATTTGATAGCTAAGTCTGTAAAAATTCATTGGTTACCACTTCAAGTCAAGACTGTGGCAATACAAGCTAACCTCAAATCATTAGTTGAAATCTGAGCTGCTGTGTTTTGAAGAAAGTGAAATATTAAGTGTGAATATCAGGAAACTGATCATCATTATCATTAAGAAACAGATAAGTTCCTTCCCAGCTTACTCTTGTGTCTTTGAAGGTTTCTGTCTTGGCTTTGGTTCATTATTATTCAGCAAGAATTTGCTTTCTTTTTTGGAACTGATCTGAAAGCATGACTTAGATTACTATTCCTATGCAGATAGTTCACGTGTTTGAAGATTATTTCTGATTGCACTTCTGAATATTTTACACAGTATTTGGAAATAGATAAGCATAGAGACACAGATATTTAATATCTTCAAAAACAAACATTAAATTTATACTAACAACTTATGGTCAGTGATACATATTGAACGCATTCAGTAACTTTACTTAATAACAGTAGTAACAGTTCAGTAAAATACAAACATGAGAACAATGAAATTTGACCCTTAATATTTTTCATAAAATAGGTATTTTACTACAGCTCTCTAAAAACAAATTACAACACACTGATATGTACGATCTACCATTTAAAGTTAATAAATTTTTTATGTTTCTAAATCACTGTCTTTATTGGAAGAGAAAATTTAAATTTTTTTACAGTACCAGATCTGATTTCAGACACATTGCAAACACAGAAATAAGGTCATTAATTCATTTTACATGTAACAGACAAAAACAACTCGTAAGACCTCACAGTCCTCTAAGCATGGAATTAGCTCTTTGTGGGAAACAGAAATTAATAAATCGGAGGAAAGCTTTTGCCATGCCAATAATGCAACCTCGTCTTCAGAAATTATTATGAGTTTTGCTATTAACTTCAGAGATTCACATGAATTTTATATTTGAGATTAGTATGAAGAAAGAAAAAAACCATGATCAGTAAGGCAAATAATTTAGCTAAGCAAAGATGAAACATACAGAGATGCAATTATCAAGCTTGCACAAAAATGTGTAGAATAGCAACTCTATAGTTGTAACTGGTGAGTATTGGAACACTAATATGATCAAAGGCGGGAAGGCAGAAATATTCATCATGGAATATGATTTCTTTTCTGACCTATATAATATATTCTGAATAGCTGAAATTTAAGCTCTCTATACACATTTAATTTATTTAAAATAAATAGAAATCCATAGTAGTCAGTGGAGCTTTCCAGATCTGTAGGAGACAAAAATCTGATGGATCAGTTTAAAAACAAGTATAATTTTTTAAATTATAAAGTCTCTGGTGTCAGTAAAGATTTTTCATTTGTAAAAAGTATATATCCTTGCCTCACACACTTAAAAAGTCTAACTTCCTTAGGTGTCTACTTCACTATTTCGCTTGTAGGAAATAGTGTACTTCACTATTTCACTGTCTGAAAGCTAGGAACTTATCCTACCAATGCATACATACATGTGCTTTCCAATTGTCAAAGAAAATGTGAAAACCACAAAGTTAACACAAGCCTACATTGAGAATTCATGAGTGATAATTATGCATATGGAAGTATGTTAGGTAAACTCTAAAGGACAATAGCATTTAACGAAAACAATTAACTAGGATCACCTGTAAAAGTCAACAGAGAGAAAATACTAAAGAAGACAATTTTCTTTTTTCAGTCCTTAATGCTGAAGGTAGTACAGCTAACACTCAAATAAACAGAATTTGTTTGTTGTATAAATATATATACACCTCCATTAAAAAAATCTACCATCGCCACCAAAACTGTGAAAGCATAAGAAGCAATGCATTATCCTGAGAACAAAGATAAACAAGGGACAGCTTCAATATGGGGAAGATGTTTAAAGATATACAGTCTATTAAAAAAATATAATCACTGTCTGAGTGGTGCAAACAGCTCAGCTCTATGTATAAAACAAGAAAGTTCAGCTTGTTAGAGTTCCAAGGATATTTTTCTAAATTAAAAGATAAAGTCAGAATTTAATTGGATTTTCAGAAAGCTATTAGCAAGGCCACTCTGAAGAGTCTAAATAGGGAAAATGAAAACCAGTTAAGCAATCACAAAAAGATAAAATAATGAACGTTTTTACTGATATTGGTGCTCGATCAAAAAAGTTTGGAGGCCACTGAACTAAACACATGACAATGAAGTTCTGTCCCATTCTAAAAGAATATATAAAAATAAGATGTTGTGAACATAGACACTTTTAATGTAGTATTTAACAAGGCAAGGAAATTTTTAATAAAATGTCACACCTGAAGTCTAATTGCAGAAATTTAGCTGTTAGTATTTTTAAAATATTGTTAAATATTTACTAGCAATTCTTTACTGGCAATACTTTATGTAAGCATTTCCTGTGATTACTATAGAATTAGTCAAAACTACTATAAACTCGGTTCACTGCCTGACTAATCAAGAAGATGGCAACTTACAATCAGACCAATAAAGTGTTCAGATAAAAAAAAAAGGCACAAGTTTAGAGAGAAATTCACTGCTAAGGTGCCAGACACATTGAAACTTTTTTTACTATGTATTTTCCAGTGTTGTCATGACTGAGATGAAATTATGACTGATGTAGAAATCTTACATCGAAACTTTTTTTAGAATTTGGAAACTGCAAATCCCGTGACAGAATCTATTCAGTAGCTGGGTTCAGAGCACATTGAACATACTAAAAGCACTACTATTTACAGGCTGGTCACAGTGGGAAAAGAAAGAGCTGATTTTGCTACCACTCCATCTAAAAAGTTTATCACATAAGAAAAAAATCACAAGGACTTTACTGTAAAAAATCTGCTGTCAGGTAGTACCTAATAGAAAAGAACACTGAAAAAATATCAAGTTTTTATTAGTAGAATATGATAAAAGAAAGAAGATTCTTTTGGTATAATACTCTATTATTTTTCTAGGTTAGCCTAAGAGGAAATCTGAATTAATTCCATTGCTAACTCCCATATTTCTCTTGAGATTTCCAGACATTTGTTTTGGTCCATAGAACACACAAGAACACTGCAGCAAGACCTATTCATTTAGTGCCTCCAAATTGTAACTCTTCCTGCAGTGTGCCCTCCATAAAACAGGCAAAGCTCTGCTGATCTGAAAGGGAAAGGGATGGTTAGCTATGAAAGCACAATTGACTATTGCTCTTCAGAAGAAAAACATACAATTTGTGAAGAGATACTGAGTTACCTGAAATAAAATATTGAGATGAAGGCCACAATAGATTAAAAGTCATTCAACTGGTAGAATTTATTCAATACTGTGCAAGTTATGCACAGGCTAAACACACTGAACAGAAATACTAATTGTATGCAAGTAATTCTCTTGCTTTATCAATATGTTGAACTCATGAGCTTGATGCCAACATAATGGTCTGTCTTCTCATTTGTATCAAGTAATTATGCATTTTAGCTAAGAGTCATTGAAGAGCAAACAGAATGTAGTTCATTTATATAAGACTGGAAAATATCAGAGTGCCAATATGTAATTCTAATCTGAAAATAAATCACAAAACTATGTATTTCAGAAAATGCTTTCTCTGGAAATTTTTCCAATCTCTGCTACTTTATTAAAGTGCTGGACAGAATTAGGCTTTAGGTAAGTTTTTTGGAGAGTTGTCTTGGGTTTTTTTTTTGTTTCCAAGTTGTATCATTTATATTTCCTGTGCATTTTTGAGATGGAAATTAGAAGACAAAGAAATGTAGAAAAGCAGTCATAAACCCTCTTGACTACAAGGGATGAGTCCTTTCTCTAACTACCTATCTACCTATTTGAATGTCTGTTCACTGCTTGTCTCAGTACTTTATACGTTTTTCCAAGGCAAGGGATACTCATGTCAACTTGTTATTATGTCTGTGCAGACTTTTGGAGTAACGTTTTTCTCTCGGCTCTATTATTTCCCCTATATTCCCAGCTATCCAGCTTTCATATGTTCTGAGTTCTTTGTTCTCCCTTTTCTTATTTTCTCTAGGCAATACACTAATGCACAAGTACTTTTTTTTCATAAATCATTAGTTTTGATTATGGGTTTTCAAAATTTCTTTTGGTAGGTGCTCAGGCCTTTTGGGCATGAGGTAATTTATTTATATACTGAATAGTTTGCTACATCTGTCTAAAATACCAAGAAAATACCAATATTTATATATTTTAATGAATACATAAGCTCTCATATATATTTAATCAATATACTTAATATTTAATATATTAATGAAATATAATTATAAGCCTGTAATTTTTTCCATAAGTTTTTTGGATAGCATCTTTTTAGGTGATGCTCTGGAAACTAGAATAATTAATAAGTTGGACTGAAACAAGCAATGATAATAGCTGGATCTTCACATAGGGAATGCACATACAGGTAAAACTTACCATAAATTACTAAGCATATAAAGATAGGCAACAGCTAGAAAAGAGGATTTTATCATGTTTACAAGCCCTGCTGAGCAATCAGGAATATATTATATTGTCTTTATGAAGTACTACATTTAATGTATATTCTAGATATTACTAATTTACAATATGTCACAAAACTGTACCACATTTGGGTAGAAAATATATTTATATCTACCAAGACTTCTACACAAAGATTTTAAAATAATTTATAAAGACTAATTATTTCAGTTTCATAATACCTCTGTGAGGTGGAAAGTCATGCAGCTTGTACAGAAGGAATATCCCCACTTAAAAAACTATTGTCTGTTTTCAGATGATATAAATTTTGGCTGAGTTCACTTTAAAACAAATTATAATGGCTCCAGGTCACACAATAATTCAGTGACAAGCCCAGAATTCCTCATTCCAGGGCCTTGCTTTAATTATTAGGTCACCCATCCTTTGGTAATGCTTGGGTATACTATGTTCCCAGGAAAATCTCTGTTTAAAGCATTTCTGTGTCTGTATTTAAATAATTTCTAGAGTTACAGAAATTATACATTAAATATCATGTACCTACCCTAACCCTTATCCAAATCCGGATTATTTTCTACAGTATATCACTTGTATTTTGCCTAAACTACTTTAAATCTTTAATTATTTTAGCTTTCCTTCAAGGAAAAAGTATCCTCTTCCCCATGTACACATTTGCCTTATTGGCTTATCTTATAATGGGATTTAGTTCCTGGAATAACTTGTTACAATATCAGCAAATATCAGAACATCAGCCAAGTATAAATGACCAGCAGAGAAAACAAATTACTGACATTTACCGTGCCAAATATTCAATTTTCATTTTAATTTTTTCCACTAGATTTTACAGAGGTGAGAGTGTCTCATGTGAAACAAATCTCCCAGCAGACAGGAACATGTTAATCTCTATTTATAGGAAAACCAGACTCCCAATTCTGAATTTTTAAATTCTATCCTGTTTGTTATTTCCTGTGTCAATACTTGGTTCTTACATGGCACTTTTCATGTCTGACAGGCATTTGTAAAGAATTTTAACAATTCAATTCTTGTTTTTCTCATTGCCCAGCCATGCAAACAGGAGTTGGGCACATAAACCAGGGCTCCTAGATAATAAGTACTGTAACAGTCCATACTGTTTAGTAAATCCTTGTTCCAGTCTGGCTGCAGAAGTCATTAAACTCAATTGGACATATTTCTAAAGTTTTACAGCCATGTAAGATATTTTCTCACTGACTCATGGGTTTTTACTTTCACACCATGTCTTTACAGAAGTATTACAAAACCATTTAAAGTTTATTAATACATTCCTATTAAAAATACATTCTTCAAGTGATGGTGCAATTCCAGAATGGTTCAATCTTTGAATTTAGGACATCAATTATATGTTTCACCTCTCTGACATGTTGTTTAAATCTGTTTTCCTAACATTACACTGAGCTATGGTATTTATGTCAATATACAGGAAGCAGCAGATACAGATTTTTTACAGATAGTTTTCTCCAGTCTTGTTTACCTTAGTCACTCACAAAGCACAAACCAGAAACTAACAGTAAAGAGTTTTTAGTGATATTGCTTTAAAGTAAATTCAAAATAAGGAGGTTTTGAGGAGTCTTCCAAAATATTCCCTGTAAGTAGCTATTATATATATTAAAAATTACTTATCATTCCAATTAAAAAAGGGAATCTTTTTCATGTTGCACATCATTAGTTAAGACAGTGGATGATATTTAAGCTACTTGAATGTAATCCTTTTTTCAAAGTTCTTTTGCAGTATAACGTAGATTTCTTTAACTTTAGAAATCTGCAATGCATAACTAGGAATATTCAAGGGCAACAGTCACATCCATGTTTAAAAGATTGAAGACAGCAATTTTTGGTGAGTTAATTTTAAATAAAACTATCTTCTTATGCTTGAAGAGTTCAGTTTCTCTGCCAATATAAACAGCACTATGTTTAGCTTGCTAATGGTGTTTCAATTATATTAGTTCTGCATTAATAAGACTTTCACCACAGTATGCACTGAAGTTTCAATTATTGACATGACTCTAAACAAACTTAAAATCATAAATAATCAGGAAATACAGGCTTTTATCATCTAAGATTTAAGCATACACTTTATTCTTCACTTTTTGTTTAGGAAAAATAAAATCTCCTATACTTCTGTATTGTAGTTCAGCTTATTTAATTTTGGGTTTTTTTCTGAAAGATAATGTAGGACTGCATTTCCTAATGTTTATTTCATGTGAACTATACCTATGACTTCAATGTACAAGTAGAAGAAATGGTAAAGAAAACAGAAAAAAAAAAAATAAAAAATGCTTAAATGAGGAGAATATTTTACTTGTTAAGAGGCCAAAATTGTCTAAGCAGCTTGTCATGGCCAATAATATGAAAATGAATTGTGTTGAAAACTTAGTATAGAATTATTTAATTTGTAGCCATTGCCAAGATACCAGTACAATCAATACGGTCTTGGCACTTATCAGGCTTGGAGGGAAATGGTAAAGCCTTGACATCCTAAACAGGGAAGGGGGGGGCGGGGAAATCATGTCTTCTTTTTTCTGCAGATCTTTACTGAGGATGGAATATGCTGTAGCAGTTTTCTGTATGTTAACCACCTTCTGGGAATGGTAAGATGATCAGCTAATATCAAAGAATTCATCAATCTTTTAGTTCCTTTATAATTCTTCTGCCAGATAACCAGTCTTACAGTACTGTAATTAAAACAATATATGGGTCCATAATGGAATTTTTTCCCCTTTAGCAAATGGTAAAATGTTGCCTTTCAGCCTCTCGTCATCCTTCTTCATATGTTTTTCTCACATTACCTTAGAGAATTAATAAATGTAAATGAGTAGGTTAAAATAAAAATGCCAGTATGTGATGCTTATGAACTGGGGACAAAATCATGAGATGAAGGGATGGGATGGAGTGCCTGAGAAGCCAAATGTCTGTCACTGCTTCTAGAACATGAGGTAATACATCTCTTCACTAGACCTAATGAGTCTTTGTTAAAGAGAGTTTCTTCTCACTACATGTACAATTTTAAAAAGTTAGAAAAAAGTTCACAAATAACCTAACACACACAAAAAAATGAAATTATTCTACTTCTACAATTCTTCAGAAGAATTTCCTTAGACATCTTGATGTGATTCACTAATTATTCACCTGTATTTGGGAAGATGTAGTCATTCTACATGTGCAAAAGTGAATTAATACTGAATAAATACTGAATTAATACTAAAAGAATATCGAATTTGTTAAAATGACAAAAGCAACTGCATATTTTATATCAATAAACACCACTGAATTACCTAAGAATGAAAACATAATTCATGACTGTAAGATAATGTGATGAATATATAATACAAAAATAATTCCTCCTCTCATCTGAACACTGGGAAAGCCCCTTCTAAAATACCAAGCCCATTTTTAGAAACTGTATTTTAAGAAAGACATGGATCCTTTGGGAAAATGATAAAAAAGTCTGGAGGTGTATAAATATGACCCATGAAGAAAGACTGACTGAACTGCTGTTGGTTAGTTTAAAGAAGAGCAGGAATTTAAATAAGATGAATTAAGTAACCTGCTCTTTATATAGAAACGCCTATTGAAATAAGTTGTTTAAGCACAGCAACAAGGGTTGACATATGAATTAGAAAAATTCTTCTACTTTCAAGGTTAATGGGCTGGAGTGCTTGAGTAGGATCTAAGAGCACTTTCCCTAGAAATAAATAGATGAACATCTAAGATTAAATACAGCTGGAGGAAAGAAGTAATGCTAACCTGTTAGGAACACTTTCAGCCCTACCTGTTAGGAACACTTTCAGCCCTATTTATCTATGATGCAGTAATTACCCGTATATATGGGTGTGTGTATACATATACACATACATTGTTAATCAGCATCATATTTAAGAGACCAAATATCTGTCTGCATTTCAGAAAGAAGTGAGGCAAAGTGAGGTCAAATGAAAGATATTGAGTCGATGAATTAATTGTTTTAAAATCACTTCGCTCGGTGAAATGAACTGATCAGAACAGCAATACGAAACAAAAAAACCTTTAAAACCAATTTAAATATATAGTATCATTTGTTCCTTTTTCTACTAATAATCCAAATTACTTCGTAGCCTATTAATTGGATGATCATGATTTAAAACATAAATTTTGTTTCTCCTTTAACTTTTTCAGATACGAAGAATTATTTCAAAAAACACTTTTTCTTTCTACAGATTAGATGAGTTTTTCCAAAATACTGTAATTGTTGCAGAACTTGTTGCTGACTTGCCAGCAGACTTATAAAAGGCAGCATTCATAAATGTTTCACAGGGTCTGAAAAAAAAGCAAGCAGAAAACAGGAGCGGCAGGCATGAAAATAAAAAGGCTAATCGACCAACTGTGAATAGATCTATCTGTTTCATTTCCTGAAACGTAAACGAGAGGAAGAGATTTATCAACTGGCAAATAGTTTCATAAAGTAGATAATTGTCTCTGCTTAAGCAAGTTGGCTTTGTAATAATGGCATTGCCCATTAAACTTTCTTGAATGAATGAAGTCACAGAGAAGTCGATGTAACCAGTCATGTTATTACAGCCACATGTATTAAGCGTTTCTTGGTTTACAAAATACCTAACAATTGTGGAAGTTTTCATCTTTCAAATAACAGACTACAACTGTAATTCAATGTGCAATAAATGCCTGGGCAAAGATTCTTATGTCATCTTTTAAACATTCTTTTTTGTTTCTCAGGAAGGATGGGAAGGCAATGTTTGTTCTGATGTCCTGTAACAATGGTATGCTATAAGATTTGCATAAGGTAAATTAAATTGGAACAAATTTTAAAATCCCCAGCAGAATTTTAGGTTTGCATGATGCATTGATCTTGAAAAAGGCCAGCTAAAAAAAAGTGTCTGTGAAGGTGAATCCACTTTAAAATTTCAATAAAAAGCAGAAATTGACCAGTCAATTTTATCTGCTCCTTATCTGCTTGCCTACAATGTAAAGCCATACTTTCCTCACAGCTCCAAATTCTAACTGCTTTCTAATACACCTTGTCCATAAATCACAATGGGGCAAATGCCTTGATTTCCTGCCATATTTCTTCACCAGGTCCATCCACCCAAGCTGATGCTATTTTGCTAGGGTAATTGGAGATATAAATTACAAAATATGTTTAAAACAATAAAAAAAGATGAAAAACGAAGGATAATTGCTGGCAAATTACAAGATAATCCAACTGCAATTAAATCTAGTCAGGATAGCTAATATAACTTTGCAATTTTCTCATAATCTCTTCTAGCAGTCAGAAGGTTCAGAAATCAGCCAAAACTTCAGGGTAGTATTTTCCTGGAAACTAGTCTAAGGTCTAAAAGATGTTGATAATCTGAAATATTTGCTTAAATTTTGAAAGTGATGCATCTGTTTTCCTTCTCAAAGTCCTATTAAATTTCTCCTGGAGAAATGCTTCAAACTTATTCCAGATTCACCTTCATGAATATGATTTTATGCCAGTTCCAGCTGGTATTATATGATAACTCCTAAAGAGAGTTAATCTTTCATTTTTGGCAGGCAGATATACTCAGCCACTCATGCCCTATGACAACAAGTCCTAAGGATTTATGATGTCAAATCAAATGCATCTAGCAGAACTGAAAAGTTCCTGTTTAGAACTCTGCCCAATTGCAGTAAATTAATGTAACTAATTACTAATATTCATGTGCCATTTTTGAAAAATGTATCATTACTGCAGAATTTTTGGTGTGTGCACAATATAATTTCTATAAGAGAATGAAAACAATTGCAAGCTGTACTGTTCAAATAGAAAACACCATGATTAAAACCAGTACTTTAAGTGACATTTCAAAGAATAACAGGTGAAGTATCTAATGCACCACCTGTGCCCTTGTTATCTGCAAAGCTGCATCAGTTCACAAAAAAATATTAATTTTTTGCATAAAATAGCATTTATGCATGATCACCTAATTTGTTTGTCCACATGGTTTGCACAGAAACATGCAAGTTCAACAGACAGATGCACACATATTTATGCACATATTTTCTTCATATTAACACATGATATTTATGCTACTTATGCAAAATTATTTTAAAATGTTTGTTGTATGATCTGTGCATGAAACTTAGAGAAAACATAATTATTAGTCTAAAAGAAAAGTTTATATTTCACATTTAGTATATCGGAGAGTCTAACTGAAACATCTTGTTAATCAAAAGGACCAAAATTATAGCACTTCAAAGATATTTAAATCAGTAATTTTAATGCAAATAATGACAGTCTAAATCATTCCATATTTGACAAATTGTAATATATGTCTTGTTTTTCACCATATGACATTGTATCACTTCCTAACAACTTAATATTAGTCCTCTGCTTTTTAAGGTGGAAGTAGCTAGTTCTATGACATTGGTGAGTGTAAAGAAGTGAAACACAGTCCTCTTGTGAATTACCTGTTCTACCTAGGAATAATGGTGGCCTTGGGCATTTAGGTAACACACGTTCTGCAGTGTCGCATCTAGATAGAAGTTTATCAGAACTGTTAGCCTCCAATGGGTTTATTGCTTTCTTTTTCTTTCTAGTTTTGTATTAATGTTTACTTTATCATCAGATATGTGTTTACAAATGTGATTTGTAAATCATTATACAATGTTAGTTCTAAATATAGTCATACTGGGAAAAAATCAAAAGTGGACTAAAGAATGTAGTTACCCTTTTGAGTTTAAGCACTTTGCTACCTGCTGCTATTCAGAATTCAGAACTTATACAAAAGTGAAAAGCAATAAAATTAAGAACCATTTATGCTTGAAGGCCATAGCCAAAATGAGCTGTCTTTCTAAACTTACAAGTAGCTATGAATACATCTCAGATTACTAAATTTTGTTATCAAATACATAATACACAGAGGGTGGCAAGATTTGCAGTGAAGTTATCATTTATGTTACCATTTATGTGGGATATGAAAGCCAAAAATCTTTAGAATGTCATATTATCATGGTTATTATACAAGAAATGTATAAATCCTGTCATGCAGTCACACTTATATGTGATGTTAAAGATGATTTTTTTTTTTTATGAAACAGTTTTGAAATCTGGGTGTTCTTCCATTTATAAAACACAGAAAATAAGGATTAGAAGAACTTTGAATATATTTAGTCCATCACCCCAACTCAAGATAAGATTAATTGTATTTAAACTACCCTATATATATATATATATATTCTTTACTTCAGAAAGTTTTGTTAGTGTCCAACCATAAACCTTTTTATGCTTTCCCTCTTCTTTGTCTGGATTCTTCTTTCTCTAGATCAAAGCAGCCCAGTTCTTACACACTTGTTTATACAGTTATATTTTAGTGAATTTTGAGCCTTTTTAATATTTTCTTGTGTCCTTTTTTCACTGGTCTACATCTTTCTTGAAACCTCATTTCCATAGTGGAGAAAATCAGGGGTACTCACACTGTATACCTTTAAGCACCTAAGGTGGAACACAGGATCCTTGAATTAATCAGCTGTGTCTGACAGCCTCCAGCAAGCAATCCACAGACAAGACTAATAGATGCTGTCACACCTAATTTAGGATATGTGAACACACTGAAAAACTCTAATAGATAAAGCTTTACTAGTTCTATTATAAATAAAGGTTTCATTTATGTACATTACATGATTGATTCTGCTATACATGAATGTTTGTGTGTGTGTATGTCTCTTTAGCAATTTCTAGTAATTCTCCATACATATAGTACACAGTAGTAGGATATAAAATGTTAATATTATGTATCTTTATACATATACAACTAAACTTCTTGTTTATGTAATATGTTATTATCAAAGCATATACTGGCATGAACCATTGTAAACCCATTTCTGCAGCAGTAACACCCTTTGAGTTTTTCTTCATCTTAGATTTGGGTAGCTACCTACATGTACACTTCATTCTTATCCATAGTGAGTCACGTTTAGACTGTCCTGCTATTTTAGTAGCCAGAAAAAAAAAACACCAAAAAACCACCCATGTAATTTTCCAGCTTTTGTGGATTTCTGCTATACACCATCTGGATACAACCCTAAGACTTTTTTTCCCCCTTCCACTGTTCAGAAATATCTCAAAGCATTCTCTGGACATTAGTACAAATATCCATAACCTTGAATTACAAGATAAATATCCCTTACATTTCCCATACCCAAGTGCTCTTTGTGAACAAACTGTACTCTTCAATATTAGTCTTTACTGTTACGTCAATTTACATGTATACATACAGACTAATATTTTCATTACATATATATTATATATATACACACACACACACACACACTAATACTCTCATTCCTTGATTCAGGTATTCATCATACTTCTTGCCATAGTATTTGGACATCAGATATATTCAGCAGAATTACTTTGTTCTTTTCTTCTCTTACATTTTTCTTGTATTTTTTGCCATTTATCCATTTGGTCAGGGTCAAAACTGGGTATAGACTTACTTCTCCAGTCCTTGTTGATTCTAAATTAAAGTCTTACTGATCTGCTTAGCAAAAATGTAATGAAGATAATGCTTATTGTATATTGAATCACTGCAATTTTAAAATCCATTTGGTGAGTCTTCATATTTAACATGTAATAGATTTTCATCAGCTCATTATGAAGTGACTTTCGTAATGTAAGATCCCAAGTAAACTAAAGCATACTGAAATACAGACAAAGTTCATATTAAAGAAAACAATATAGGTGGCACCTTTTTTACTAAGAAAGTGGGGATACTAGGACTAAAACTTCATGTATTTACAAGGTAATAAATTAATAGGATTGGCTATTAAACAATAGATAGATGTGAAATGAACGAATCGTTGTAAGGGTAAGAATTTCTCTTTACCTTTGCATACAGGTCTATGATCACTCCATGCAGCAAAAACTTCAGCTATCCTCTGACAGGTGATACTTTTTGAACCTTGCAGCACATAATCTTCATCACAGGAGAACTGTACTGTTGCTCCCAAGCTAAAATCAAACAATGAGAGAAAAAGCATTTTTTTTACAAATAGATATCAGCCAGTTCTTCCATTCTTTTAGGTATGACAGTCCTGACAAACAATTCAAACATATAATCCAGTAAATATGATTGTTTTCTCTTATTAGTAAAAGGCTGCAGTCTATGTACTAGCCTGACAGTGCATAACATTGAGCCCTCTCTGGGGTCCCTTTGGCCAGAGCTGATTTACCTCTTTTTAACAGTTGTGTGGAGGCCAAGTAACTATTTTCTGACCTATCTTCTGCCTTCTATATAGTGCAGGTTTGACAAACCTGGGCGCTGTTTTACAAAGAGTAGGTATTTATGTTATTTGAAGCTAGAAAGCAATGAGAAAGAGATATAAGGAAATCACCTACAATAAGAGCCAAAAGGTCAACCACAAGACTAAGGAAGAAATCCCCACTAGAAACAATGTGTTCTTCCCAGTGAAGACCTCAGGATAGAGATGACTTGCCGTAAACGTCCCCTGCCCCAATCCTTCTTGGAAGAAGTCTGGTGCTTTTGACTTTAGAACCAGAGGGACATTGGAAGGGGGAGCAGAATACCAGACAAAAGGATTAGATATTAATAAGGTTTCTTGTATTTAAAAAAAAAATGGTATATTATTAATAAGACTTTCCTGTATTAATTTGGACTAGGAATGCATTATTGTAATTAGACTAGTAAGAGCTGGTTTTTATATTTTGATTAGATTTTAATTAGGCTAGCAGTAAAGTCTTGAATCCATGTAAATGGTATGTTTTCTGTTGCCAACAGCAAAATTGTGAATGTAATAACTACCAAACAAAAGCTACAAGGTGGATATTACGAACTTTTGCTCCTTTAACTGACATATGTTTCTCAAATTAATGGAAGAAAACAAAAGAATTCTAAAAACACCTTTCTAGGTATTTAGCTGTGATTATTTATGAAGTGATAATTCTGGCATCAAAAGATTTTGTACTTTTCCATATGGAACTGACATTTGGTGTTGTGAACTTGGCACAGAACAAAACAGAAAATAATCCCAGAAAAACTTGTTTTGTTTGTTTGGTTTTGGTTGTTATGTTATGTTTTTCTGAGGAGAGAATTATTTGTGTTTTTTTTCAATTTGGAAAAGTTGAAAAACCCAATACATAAATGTGTATTATTGAGATAATTCTTCTCCTTTAATATCATTATTGTTTCAAGTCCTGATTACAGTTGAAAACAGTCAACATATCAAGCCTTTCTCTGATATCAGAATCTTACACTCCATAATTTCAGATTGCTGTTTTTAAAGGTTTGTCTTTCACAGTTGTAAAATATCTTTATGAACTGTGACTGTGGGCAACCTATAGCATCACAAAGGTCTTCAGAGAGCACCTTTTACCTTACCAGTTGCTAATGATTGTCATTATGTTTTTGAATTAAATGTGGGTTTATTATTTATCCTATTCCTTATATAAGACTGATGAGGAAGTATCATAAAGCTTCAATTTAGTCTGTTACCTCATGCTTCTGCCAAAAATGAGTGGCATTTGGGAAATACTCTTCCCTTCTAAGAAAGAATAAACCCAAAAGACTAAAGCAGAGATGTTATTGAAGAAATTCTGAGAAGAGTCAAGTAAACTAAAAAATTATATTTTAAAAATCTCATGTATAGAGATACTGCATTTTTTAGTGAAGGATGTAAAGGTAAGGAATTTGGAGGACTACCATTGGTTTTATCACCCTTTTAGTGGGTACTGATAAAGGTTTATGTTTTGGTCTTAAAAACATATGATGAAACCTTGCAGAAAAAAAATAATACAGTATTATTTACCAAACTCCACTGCGGTTGTGTAAAGATACTAACATGCACGTGACCCAGACTAGCATTTTACAATAAGAAATACAATAAAACACAGAATTTTGAAAAAGCTTCCAAAAGGAAAATGTCATAAAAGTGGAAATGTACAAATTTCACTTTCTTTCATTATCCTTATTTTGATATAGCTTAATATTAATAAATATTAATACCTAACACAAATTACAGGACCAATGGTATTCCCTAGTCTAGTCACAGCTAATACTATGGAAGTTAGTAAGTATAAAGCACTGGGGCACAAAGACTCACTCATAGTTGTGTTGATATTCTGTGAAAACAGAATAGAAATGCTTATTCATGGCAAATTAAGGAAAATGCTGAAGTAAAAGCAAATAGCATGAAGTAAATTATTTTTTTAATGGCATTTGTCATTTTACTTTTGTTATCATTTCCCAATGATTTTGTGTACACATATATCTGTATATGAAGCTTTTAAAAATCAGTTTAGAAGTCTGAATACCTCAAAACTATGTAAGGATTGATTTTCTCTACTAATTCTTCTACAATGGAACTGAAGGAGATACCTTCTTTAATTAATTACCTGTGCAAAAAAGGAATTAGTTGGTATTTTGGTGTTGTTTTTTTTTTTTTTATTTTATTTTTCTACAGTTCCTTGAAAAATCTTTCCTCATAATTTGGTCATCATGAAATTAGTATACCATCAATACTGAATAGTATCAGACATTTCATTCCAACTCAAACATATCAAGATATCAGATCACAGACTCAATGATTTCAAAGAATTCTGCCTAGATTTACATTTACATTCAACCAGGACCTAAATTAACTCTTTTTCTGGGATAATACTCATACTAAGCAATTTTCAATTCTATTCTAGTCAAAATACAGGGTGACTTTTGTTTCATAACACACTTTTTGTATATAATATCTACCAGATCTCAGTGTCAGGTTTATTTAAACTTTTTCTTAATGTATAACCCCTCAAAGGATCTTAGGAACTTTCCTAACTGCATTTGCTTTGATAAATGATTTTGTACATACACATGGCTTACAAGAATTTGGCCATGCTGTGCATGCAGTTGTCTGGATATTTTAAAATTAAACATATAAAATTAAACATGGTAACTGCCCAAAATTTGATGTTGTAGGAGCTTTCCTGTGTGACCTTGTAAGTCATGGAATTATCTGACTGTCCTCAGGTGGATCACTATCCCATTTTCCAGCCTTTGTGATGTTACCTATTTTAAAAAAAAAAAAATGGTTTGTAAATCTCTGTAAGCAAAGCCTCTGTACTGGCATAGTTCTTCATTTATCTAAATAAATTATTTAGGGCTCCTTTATAACACCCTAAAGCTCGCACTTTTGCAAAGAGGTTGGAAGAAGTCTGAGGATATCATTCAATAGCGATAGGATTTCACTATTGATTTGGCCAGGATCTTCAAATCTGGGTTTGATCCCACAAGGTATAGCATTCCTTTCTTCTGAAACACATACTAAAATTAATTTTTGTCTGAAAGATTTGGCTTGTAAAGAATAAGCCATGTTTTTCTTTCCTTATAGATGGGGATTTTAGTGCTGTAATACTAATTTCATTTTCAGTAAAATTTACAAAGGCAGACAAAAAATAAAAAGACTGAGCACACATTCCAGAGATTAGCTTTTGTTAGGTAAGCAATTCAAATACAACTATGACGAAAATAGCTAGTAAAGAAGATTGATACTAAAAAGAACATGAATAAGTTTAAGGGAGATATTTGAATATGGTGACAGCACAATATAGCTGATGAAATTTGGGGAGTACCTGGCTTTAAGGAGACATAGATAATAATTAATGAGGACATGAAAGATGATATAGTCACCTGAACTGACATCTCATAAAATGGGCATTTGATAGTGGATAAGAGTTCTATAAACTGTTCCAAAACTGGTTCCTGTTTGTATAAGAAATAAGAATGCATGTGAAAGAAAGGGATAAAGAAGAGCTGTAGAGTCCATGAAAGACAGGGGAAGATATAAAAGTGAAAAACTGAGAAAAATAAAAAAGTAAACATTTAAAAGCCCTTGCAAGGTAAAGCTGAAAAGCTTCTATATGAGTCTGAGGAAAAAGAGCCACAAGGCCAAACACAGAATTGGAGGAAATTTCAAAATTATGAAATAGAATGATCTTATCATTAAAGTTAAAAATAGTCAGCTAGTCCAGTGACTGTATGGTCAGGAAAGTTCAAAAGGTAGCAACTGGGAGGAGAATAACAGCTTTCTCAAGGTTAGATTTCACAAGAATCTATCTGCTGTAGAAAGTCATGTTGAGAAAATCTGAATCCTTTTGATTATTAAAAAAAAAAAAAAAGAGCACCTGAAAAAAAAATATTTCCTTTAACTAAACATGGACTGATTTAAAGAGAGAATACTGAGCAGAAAGTACACTCTTTACTAAAAAAGTTGAACTGATGATCTTTTAATATTAAAAAAAAAAAAAAAAAAAGAGCACCTGAAAAAAAATATATTTCCTTTAACTAAACATGGACTGATTTAAAGAGGGAATACTGAGCAGAAAGTACACTCTTTACTAAAAAAGTTGAACTGATGATATCAAAACAGTAACTGGCAAAAATTCCAGAGGGTTGAAATTATTATGAAGCCTTTACAAGACTGATAATTATTTTTATCGCCTCCAAAAGTATAAATAATGCTCACATTACCCAACCCACTTTATTTGTCCAAATCAGTTTTGGTATTAAACTGATATTTGATAGTATATGACTGCAAGCATACTGGACTCATAAACACAGTAAGATCAGAAAACTTCCAAAATCTGTAATGTGTGCCATGTGAGTGACGTCTAACAAGGACAGTTATATAAGCAGATGATAAAACAGAATTCTAGGAAAGAAAATGGAAGAGCCAGAGTTCGGTTCCTGTGGCAGATCAACTCAAAAAGACAACATCAAAAATCAAAAAGTGCTTGTTTAAGCACTTCCTGTCTGAAAGGTGAGAAAAAGGACACAAAAAAATAATATAACCCCTCAAAGGATCTTAGGAACTTTCCTAACTGCATTTGCTTTGATAAATGATTTTGTACATACACATGGCTTACAAGAATTTGGCCATGCTGTGCATGCAGTTGTCTGGATATTTTAAAATTAAACATATAAAATTAAACATGGTAACTGCCCAAAATTTGATGTTGTAGGAGCTTTCCTGTGTGACCTTGTAAGTCATGGAATTATCTGACTGTCCTCAGGTGGATCACTATCCCATTTTCCAGCCTTTGTGATGTTACCTATTTTAAAAAAAAAAAAATGGTTTGTAAATCTCTGTAAGCAAAGCCTCTGTACTGGCATAGTTC
Organism: Egretta garzetta; assembly: GCF_000687185.1. NCBI lineage: Eukaryota > Metazoa > Chordata > Aves > Pelecaniformes > Ardeidae > Egretta > Egretta garzetta. The sequence continues at coordinate 424,950 of NW_009258480.1, read as the reverse complement.
TTCATTTATCTAAATAAATTATTTAGGGCTCCTTTATAACACCCTAAAGCTCGCACTTTTGCAAAGAGGTTGGAAGAAGTCTGAGGATATCATTCAATAGCGATAGGATTTCACTATTGATTTGGCCAGGATCTTCAAATCTGGGTTTGATCCCACAAGGTATAGCATTCCTTTCTTCTGAAACACATACTAAAATTAATTTTTGTCTGAAAGATTTGGCTTGTAAAGAATAAGCCATGTTTTTCTTTCCTTATAGATGGGGATTTTAGTGCTGTAATACTAATTTCATTTTCAGTAAAATTTACAAAGGCAGACAAAAAATAAAAAGACTGAGCACACATTCCAGAGATTAGCTTTTGTTAGGTAAGCAATTCAAATACAACTATGATGAAAATAGCTAGTAAAGAAGATTGATACTAAAAAGAACATGAATAAGTTTAAGGGAGATATTTGAATATGGTGACAGCACAATATAGCTGATGAAATTTGGGGAGTACCTGGCTTTAAGGAGACATAGATAATAATTAATGAGGACATGAAAGATGATATAGTCACCTGAACTGACATCTCATAAAATGGGCATTTGATAGTGGATAAGAGTTCTATAAACTGTTCCAAAACTGGTTCCTGTTTGTATAAGAAATAAGAATGCATGTGAAAGAAAGGGATAAAGAAGAGCTGTAGAGTCCATGAAAGACAGGGGAAGATATAAAAGTGAAAAACTGAGAAAAATAAAAAAGTAAACATTTAAAAGCCCTTGCAAGGTAAAGCTGAAAAGCTTCTATATGAGTCTGAGGAAAAAGAGCCACAAGGCCAAACACAGAATTGGAGGAAATTTCAAAATTATGAAATAGAATGATCTTATCATTAAAGTTAAAAATAGTCAGCTAGTCCAGTGACTGTATGGTCAGGAAAGTTCAAAAGGTAGCAACTGGGAGGAGAATAACAGCTTTCTCAAGGTTAGATTTCACAAGAATCTATCTGCTGTAGAAAGTCATGTTGAGAAAATCTGAATCCTTTTGATTATAAAAAAAAAAAAAAAAGAGCACCTGAAAAAAAATATATTTCCTTTAACTAAACATGGACTGATTTAAAGAGGGAATACTGAGCAGAAAGTACACTCTTTACTAAAAAAGTTGAACTGATGATATCAAAACAGTAACTGGCAAAAATTCCAGAGGGTTGAAATTATTATGAAGCCTTTACAAGACTGATAATTATTTTTATCGCCTCCAAAAGTATAAATAATGCTCACATTACCCAACCCACTTTATTTGTCCAAATCAGTTTTGGTATTAAACTGATATTTGATAGTATATGACTGCAAGCATACTGGACTCATAAACACAGTAAGATCAGAAAACTTCCAAAATCTGTAATGTGTGCCATGTGAGTGACGTCTAACAAGGACAGTTATATAAGCAGATGATAAAACAGAATTCTAGGAAAGAAAATGGAAGAGCCAGAGTTCGGTTCCTGTGGCAGATCAACTCAAAAAGACAACATCAAAAATCAAAAAGTGCTTGTTTAAGCACTTCCTGTCTGAAAGGTGAGAAAAAGGACACAAAAAAATAAAATCCTGCAGGAAAGCTATATAATCCTTCTGGACCTGCAGTGTAAGAATGGCATCCATAAAGGCCAACATATTGACTATCATGAGCTTGTCAAGATAATGTTAAGAAAATGGGTCTCAGGAACTTAAAAGCCTAGTCAAGACTAACATTTTTTTAATGTTTTCCTGTCATTATCTACCTGTACACTCAGAAATGGAAAAACTTTAATTCTTTCACAGTTGCCTAGTGGGAGAGATCCTTCTTGTTTCTGCTGATGATATTTTTTCTCCAATACCTTTTATCTATGACATACAAGAATTCAGTTCAAATCCATCTTTCTCTAAAAAAAATTTAGTAACTGAGTACAGGAGGGTAAAGTGTCACTTCCCTCTGCAAGTATAGTACATGGGATGACATAATGAGGATTCAAAAAGGACATGCAGATTACTAGGAAATAATTATTAGCTCTAAGACTTAGTTTTCTCTAGAACACTTGGCCATGGGTTTGATGTAGGTCTGGTGTAGTGACATAGCAGCAATTTTTTTTTTTTTTTTTTTTTAGTTAACGTAATCTCAAATAATTTGAGGACTATGTTATAGGATGACATTGACAGTATCTATTGCATATCCAGAGGTACTGCATAAGGACAAGTGGGAGGTCTGATCAAAGCCTGCTGTTATGTTAGAACTACAAATTGTGGAGAGAGAAAATCAGATCATGGAAGCTGGTTTTGGGGCTCCTATCCCTGGAGTAGTCTAACTCTGAATTGTGGGAAGGTATTATTTTAGAGAAAGCTGGAAGAGTAGTCCAAAACAGACTGTGCAAAGAAATTACCAAAAAATCATGTGGACAACTACAGAATCACAGAATGGCAGGGGTTGGAAGGGACCTTGGGAGATCATCTAGTCCAAACCTCCTGCTAAGGCAGGTTCACCTAGAGCAGGTTGCACAGGACTTCGTCCAGGTGGGCTTTGAATATCTCCAGAGAAGAAGACTCCACAACCCCCCTGGGCAGCCTGTTCCAGTGCTCTGTCACCCTCAAAGTAAAGAAGTTCCTCCTCATATTCAACTGAAAGTTCTTATGCTTCAGTTTGTACCCATTGCCCCTTGTCCTTTCGCTGGGCACCACTGCGAAGAGTCTGGCTTCATCCTCTTGACATCCACCTTTAAGATATTTGTCAGTGTTTATGAGATCCCCTCTCAGTCTTCTCTTTTTCAGGCTAAACAAGCCCAGCTCTCTCAGCCTTTCCTCATAGGAGACATGCTCCAGTCCCCTCATCACCTTTGTAGCCTTCTCTGGACTATCTCTATTACACGCAGTTTGACTGCCTGACTTGATCCAAACTGTTTACTGGATGAAGCCCCTTAAAAGTGTGTGTAGACTATACCTGTTTTGAAAATCTCAAGAGAACTGAAGCATTCTTGGGAGTTTTCAGGACTGGATAAACAAAACCACAGCTGATCTGATTTAGTGTTGGCATTAGTGCTGCTTAGGGCAGGAGGTTGAAGTCGAGGCCCTCTCAAGGACCCTTCCAATCAGTATTTCTATGACTCACTCAAGCTGGTAAATTTATTTTGAATTCATCTAAAGCTTTTCCATCTAAAGAAGTTCATAGCTTCAAAAATGCGCATTTGACCTGTGTCTCTCAGTAACGTTATCTGACAACTTCTATTTCTAATAGGACAAAATATAATTGCTATTAGGTTTGCATATTCAGGTAAAAACCCCAAACTTTGAATATATTTCCATTAGAAAACAAGTATGAGTAAATATTAACTAAGACAGTTATACACATTTGAGAAAGTACTTTAATCTCATGTCTCCTTTTGAAGTCTCCATCATCTGCTCCAAATTTAGGATCCCTCTTTAAAGAACACAAATTAAAAGCAATAAGAAGGGGGCTAAAATGAAGCTATAGAATCTTTAAAGGATAAGAAAGAGCAGGTTTAAAATTTTGAATTTCATATGAAGATTATATCGAATAGTATTATTTTAACAATTGGCGTACGTGTAGAAAAATAACTAATTTTAAATTCTTTTTTTCCATTATTTGATATAGTCTTTCAATTATTATTGAACAAGAATCAATTATGCAGTGAATCAAAACCTCAAGCTCAGCTGTAACAATAAATTGTATTATTCGGCATATTGAACTTACATTTCTCTTGTAAATTTTGTGATGGATAGGTGAGACAGACTAGAAGAAGGAAATAATGTAGTTTGGATCTTTGCACTGATATGCAGGAAATGCATCTGAATTCGTACAGAAGTTAAAGCCATACCTAACCTTTTAAGATTATGCACAGTGAATCCAATTTTCTAATTTAGCAACTTTCTACACACTACTGATCCATAATTATTTATATGCCAGTGTCATGGTTTAGCTGCAGCTGGCAACTAAGCATCACACAGCTGCTCAATCACCCTCCTGCTACCCTCCCCGCAGTGGGAGGGAGGAGAATGGGAAGAGCAAAAGTAAAAAAACCTCATGGGTTGATATAAGAACAGTTTATTAATTGAAAATAATAACAATAATAACAACAACAACAACAACAATAATAATAATAATAAAACAAGTGGTGCAATGACTCACCACCTGACTGATGCCCAGCTAGTCCCCGAGCAGTGATCACCCTGCCTCAGCCAACTCCCCCTAGTTTATATACTGAGCATGACGTCATATAGTATGGAATACCCCTTTGGCCAGTTGGGGTCAGCTGTCCTGGCTGTGCCCCCTCCCAGCTTCTTGTGCACCTGGCAGAGCATGGGAAGCTGAAAAGTCCTTGACTGGTGTAAGTACTGCTTAGCAACATCTAA
>NW_009258480.1:369416-419763 GCF_000687185.1 Egretta garzetta | reverse complement strand
TTTATGAGATCCCCTCTCAGTCTTCTCTTTTTCAGGCTAAACAAGCCCAGCTCTCTCAGCCTTTCCTCATAGGAGACATGCTCCAGTCCCCTCATCACCTTTGTAGCCTTCTCTGGACTATCTCTATTACACGCAGTTTGACTGCCTGACTTGATCCAAACTGTTTACTGGATGAAGCCCCTTAAAAGTGTGTGTAGACTATACCTGTTTTGAAAATCTCAAGAGAACTGAAGCATTCTTGGGAGTTTTCAGGACTGGATAAACAAAACCACAGCTGATCTGATTTAGTGTTGGCATTAGTGCTGCTTAGGGCAGGAGGTTGAAGTCGAGGCCCTCTCAAGGACCCTTCCAATCAGTATTTCTATGACTCATTCAAGCTGGTAAATTTATTTTGAATTCATCTAAAGCTTTTCCATCTAAAGAAGTTCATAGCTTCAAAAATGCGCATTTGACCTGTGTCTCTCAGTAACGTTATCTGACAACTTCTATTTCTAATAGGACAAAATATAATTGCTATTAGGTTTGCATATTCAGGTAAAAACCCCAAACTTTGAATATATTTCCATTAGAAAACAAGTATGAGTAAATATTAACTAAGACAGTTATACACATTTGAGAAAGTACTTTAATCTCATGTCTCCTTTTGAAGTCTCCATCATCTGCTCCAAATTTAGGATCCCTCTTTAAAGAACACAAATTAAAAGCAATAAGAAGGGGGCTAAAATGAAGCTATAGAATCTTTAAAGGATAAGAAAGAGCAGGTTTAAAATTTTGAATTTCATATGAAGATTATATCGAATAGTATTATTTTAACAATTGGCGTACGTGTAGAAAAATAACTAATTTTAAATTCTTTTTTTCCATTATTTGATATAGTCTTTCAATTATTATTGAACAAGAATCAATTATGCAGTGAATCAAAACCTCAAGCTCAGCTGTAACAATAAATTGTATTATTCGGCATATTGAACTTACATTTCTCTTGTAAATTTTGTGATGGATAGGTGAGACAGACTAGAAGAAGGAAATAATGTAGTTTGGATCTTTGCACTGATATGCAGGAAATGCATCTGAATTCGTACAGAAGTTAAAGCCATACCTAACCTTTTAAGATTATGCACAGTGAATCCAATTTTCTAATTTAGCAACTTTCTACACACTACTGATCCATAATTATTTATATGCCAGTGTCATGGTTTAGCTGCAGCTGGCAACTAAGCATCACACAGCTGCTCAATCACCCTCCTGCTACCCTCCCCGCAGTGGGAGGGAGGAGAATGGGAAGAGCAAAAGTAAAAAAACCTCATGGGTTGATATAAGAACAGTTTATTAATTGAAAATAATAACAATAATAACAACAACAACAACAACAATAATAATAATAATAAAACAAGTGGTGCAATGACTCACCACCTGACTGATGCCCAGCTAGTCCCCGAGCAGTGATCACCCTGCCTCAGCCAACTCCCCCTAGTTTATATACTGAGCATGACGTCATATAGTATGGAATACCCCTTTGGCCAGTTGGGGTCAGCTGTCCTGGCTGTGCCCCCTCCCAGCTTCTTGTGCACCTGGCAGAGCATGGGAAGCTGAAAAGTCCTTGACTGGTGTAAGCACTGCTTCTTCACCAGTGTGTTATCCACATTCTTCTCATACTAAATCCAAAACACAATACTATGCCAGCTACTAGGAAAAAAATTACCATCCCAGCCAAAACCAGGACAGCAAGCTTCAGATAGAATGTACCGTATTCCTTTGAGCCACAGAAGGAGAGTTGAGCTAAGCCACAGCATCTATCCCAAGCTAAGAGAACACATATGAACATTTTTGTATATCAGTTGATATAATACTTAGAAATGTTACTGCAAGATATTAGGATTCCAAGATATAATGTTATAATACCTAAATCTTCAAAACTTCTGGTCAAGAAAAATCCTTCCCATGTGCTGAACAAACTAAACTGATGACTAAATTTCAATTGAAGTTCCACAATTCAGAGGCTTCTGCTTGACAACAGAAGCAATTAACTGCTGACAAATCATAGAATCATAGAATCATAGAATGTTTAGGGTTGGAAGGGACCACTAGTGGTCATCTAGTCCAACCCCCCTGCAGTGAGCAGGGACACTGCTAACTAGATCAGATTGCTCACAGCCCCATCCAACCTGGCCTTCAAAACTTCTGGTCAAGAAAAATCCTTCCCATGTGCTGAACAAACTAAACTGATGACTAAATTTCAATTGAAGTTCCACAATTCAGAGGCTTCTGCTTGACAACAGAAGCAATTAACTGCTGACAAATGAAACGTACTATTCCCCTTTAAACTAGCCTTGCATCTCATGTTGCAAATCATCTGTTTTATTCAGTTTTCAGGATGTTTGGCTTGAATTCTCAGAATCTAAAAGCTCACCTTGAGTATCTGCAGAGAAGGGTATGTGATTCAGAGAAGTTTAAGAAAAATTAAGTGTGAAACTTCCAGTCAGTCAATGTGGTTACACTTCAAAGTATTCTTCCAAATAAAATAACTACAAATTAATTTATAATATAAAATGAAAGAAGAAATTATCATTAGGTATACTGTAACTCAACTCTGATATAATAAATTGTCTTTAATATAAACTTCATATGCTTCCTTCTCTCAGTAGAATCTGTATTTTTAAGAACATATTAGCATCTTTGTGGCTGTCCAACACAATCCACTGCTTTGTTGTGATCCAAGTTGGATCTACATCTCATCTTTAAATACCTAGTTGGACTACACTACAGAGGTAGAAGGATAGAGATAGGCTCGTTCATTCATTTCATGAAGCCAGAACTTTGGGATGGTGGTGGAGGAACATGTTTCTTCATAATAAAATACATGTTCTGTTTGGTTACATTTATTCCACTATGAACACACAAAGAAAAAAATCCTCCAAAATCCAACAATTAAAAAAAGCAACAAGACCACATGAAAACTTTTTCTCTTCATCTATTACCGCTTCCTTACATTTCCACATCAGCATTGATTCTAAAATTTGAAAAAATGTGTATTTTACTGTATGACAGGTAACGTAAAATAAACTCTTGGAAATTCCAGCAGAATGAGTACTAGGACATCTAAAATTCTAAGAAACTTCTAGGTAAGGGAAGTTTTATTTCTGAGGTAAAATATCTTTTTCAGCACAGGGAAACCTGGCAGCTATTAGTAAGTTTTCTTGACTTTATTTCAAGCTGAAAAGGCCTGTTGTGCTCAAATAGGTATCTAGGATCATAAACAAAGCCTTCAAAACTTCAAAATATAGACATGGGGAATTTTCACTTCAAAAAAAATAACCAAAAGGATGAACATGGAGTGTCAGGTCCCAAAGAATGTCATGAAATGCTGCAGCTTGTCTTAGAGCTTGCATTACAAATTTTCTAAGTCTCTGTAAGAACCATGTAAGAACATATGAATATGCTGAGAGAGCAAGTAGTGTTTATAATCAGAACAGGAGGGAAATTGCAATAAAATGCTTCCAAACCTATACCTTCACATTTGAAGAAAGCTAAAGAGATGTGACACGAGCATGCTCTTCTCTAAAATAGATTATATTGTACTGAAATGTATTTTGATTGGTCTTGACAAAGATCAATTTAAACCCTTCTTCAAAATACTGTATTTTAAAATTAAAGTGTTGTAGTTGGGATTTTCACTTCCTTATCAGAAAGGGGAAAAAAGACAAGCTCGATGTAAAGCTAATTCCTACATTATCGACAGAGCGACTTCAAGAAGGGAAAAGGAGACGTGTGCTTTTTCTCTCTGTCAGGTATAAAACAATCTGGAAAAGATTTTCCATAGTGCTGTACTTTTTTAACTAGATGTAAGAATTTTCTTTCAATGTCAAAAAAAAAAATTAAGTTATGTTTGATCTGAAAACACAGTATTTGGTGGAAGGTAAAAAATATTTCCTTACCAAAATAAACATCCCTGCCCTCCAAAATTACAGCCCATGAGACCAAGAGCATAATTATGTATGTTACATTTTCTATTTATTTTGTTCTGAACAAAAGCTTATTTACTTTTTTTGTTCACCAAAAATGTCATTAAACTGAACACCTTTTCACTTTCACTTTTTTCACTTCCAGTGGATACGGTATGTGTAGTCTATGTTCTTTCATTTACATACATTTGAAATGTTGTAGCTATTGATTCTTTTCCATGATGACGGGAGTGGATTTATCATTATGCTACACATACAAGGATTAAATAGCACATTCATGGAAGTTGATAGAAAAGCTGATCCTCCCTCACAGATCCTCCCTGAGTTTAGTGAGAAATCAGGGGAAAAAAACTTTTTAAAATACTGATTTTGGTATCTTGTATATCTTGCATTCTTTTATTCAGTAATTTGAATAGCTTCTCATTTCATTTTTCTCAAAAATTCATTTGAAATAGGAAAGCTTGACAGTCAGATCGTCACTATATAGAAAAACGAGAGCGTGATCATCATCATATCTCCTTCAAGGCACTTGCCCTCACATGATTTTAACTAGAATAATCTTGCAGGTAGGTCTTTCAGTGGTCACTTGCAGAGACAACACTAGAAAATGACTTGCAGATTCTCTGTCAAAGGCTTTCGCTACCAAGCCATATTTGTGAGGTTAAAATATGAAACACTGGCCTAAGTAATGATTCTAGAAACCGTGTCAGTTAAGAAATATAGTTCATTCATTTCTATTCCTCTAAAAATATTGGTAAATCATTTTTTGTCAGGTAATGTCATAAATGACATTCCGTATAAAATTAGTTATAAAGCTTTCTCTGATGCATAATGAACTTTTCTCAAAACTAGAGAAATAGAGAGACTATAATAATGAACTAAGAAATTATAATAACTAACTGACTTCCAGCAAGCACAGGTACTTAGGATGTCATTGTCAATTTTATGTTCTGCTTGATTACAGGGAGAAAAGACAAAACAAAACAAAAAGTACAAGAAGTTATGTAAAAGAATGAAGTAACATAATTTTGTAAAGTCTTTGCTCATCTCCCAGTTTAACATCTATTATCTTCAAATGTTAGGAAGTGTGTTGTGTGATATGTAAAATACATCTTTGGAACAAAACTGAATGTAATAAAAGCAATTAATTTAAAAATTATTAATCTCCCTCTTATTTATTTCTCCCTTTTTTCTTTCCTCACTTAAGTGTTTTGAAGAGATTTGTAAACATGATGATAATGTGAAATTAGCATATGATGTAAAGCAAGAACATAGCTTTAGATTTATTCTTTTAATGGTCTAAAATTTGCTAAATATCAAATATATAGTAATATGTACGTTTAGTCTTTTTTACTATGCAATGAAATTAATGTTCAACAATTGAAAAGGAAACAATTCAGAAACTCGGGTAGATAAGAGTTTAAAATTAATTCAAAACATTTTCAGGAAGTGAATACATGTGTCTCTATTCATACATCAGTCATTGCTGTTAATGGCAGTAGGAGTCATGCATGTTTACCAAGAAAAAAAACAGAATATTTTGAAAGAGTACTGAGAACTTATTTTTTCTTACAAGAAAAGGAATTTGAAAGATAACTGAGAATGAAGGATGAAAGTGAGATAAAGTTTGAGTTTAGGTTAAAATTAAAAAAGGTGGAATAAGTCAATGACAGTGTGTAATTCTTTGATTCTTCAGAGTCTTCCTAGAAACATTTGAAAAAGACAGCAAAGAATGAAATGTAAACATTTGCTAGAAATGAAGTAAAACTTTTTAGTTCTGATTTTATTTTTATTTTATTTTTTGTATACTATACACTACCAATTTGGTAACTATCAAATCTAATAAAACAACAGTCTGTATTAAGAGTGTTAAACCACTCTGAGGACTACTAGGGAAATATACCAGCATGTATCAAAATTCTGGGTTCCTGAAAAAACATACTGTAGAAAATACAATATTCTCTATTAGATTCCAACAAATATTTCTGTAATAATACCTGAAACCTCCTCTGGAAGCTTTTATTGTTCTTTTTGTGTTGCATTCAGTTTTGCTTTGTCCTTCACAAAAACCTCTAGAACCACATGTATGCTCAATATTTGTAAATCCAATACAGTTTTTACATTAGAACATTATTTTAACTTACCTTCAATTCAATTTTTGCCAGATTATCAGAAACATATGCTGTCTTCCAAGTATGTATTTTATCTTCTTTGCATACTAAGTACAGGCTATATTGCACTACATAATGTTATAGAGAATTCCATTTCACTTTTTACTGAGAAGTTCAGTTTTGAAAGAGTAGCTCAACAACAGCAATAAATATTTAACATACACATTTTCTCAGTTCAGTATTAGAGAAATGTTACAATGGTAGTGTTTATATTTTACCTAAAATCTGAGCCTATCCGTTTTCCATTTTCTGGTTCTCCAGGATCTGGACACAAATTGGATGCCTGTTTAATACCTCCCTCATTTACTGGAAAAAAAAAAAAAGAACAACACAAAATAAACAAACAAACAAAACCCCACAGTTTTTAAGAAATACAGAGTCAAGCAATTAACTAATATGAAAAAGTACATTATCTGCATTTTAGGTCCTTTAAAACAGATTTGTAAGATTTTATCCTGAACATAATCTAATTAAAGTCATCTCCACTAAGAGCTGACCTTTTCTCCTTGAATTTTGATAAAACTTCAAGGCATAGACTTATGCTGAGAGAATTGTCCTTAATCAGTATTGAAAATGCAGATATCCCCAAAACATGGTGAACTGAAGGTAAACTCAAAATGCCAGTTTGATTTGCATACATTTATCTTAGAATAAACTGAAATGGATCTTCAGAGAGAAACTTCCTGTGAACCTTTCAGTGTGTTTTTCCAGAAACTGGTATGTAGTGATCTAGCCCTCAGCATATTCAACTACGTCTTCACTCTTTTTTTCCAATGCATTATATACTTTCTCACAATTTTTACAGCTTGCAAAAGTGTATCTTACAAAAGGAATTTTAGGCCAAAATAATTCTACTAATATTTCATTTAATTTTTTAATTTCATTGAACTAGGAGGTAGCAGTTCCTAAAAAACAACACATTAGCAAAGGAGGTTGGTCTGCTATTACTTGGTAAATTCATGGCCTCATAGAAGAATATATTTTTCAAAAATACAAACTGACCTGAAACAAAGAGATTTATACTAAGCAGAAAGAGATTGTCACCTTTATTCATCTTTATTTCTGTGGGACTAAACAAATGGATTTGCAGTATTAGATTTTAACTCTCTTTAAAGAAAAAGTTTGCATATAATTAGGCTAAATCCCGTTATGTTTTAAATTGAATTTACCCAAATAAAAAAATACAGTTTCTGTCTATACTTCTAAGGGTATTAATGAAATTTCAGCTTTTAATGAAGCTGATTCATAATATTTGGGGGGTTGGTGTCTCTTGAAATTTTTCTTCTTACGCACACAGAGAGGGAAGAATTGGTTTGGTGCCCTTGAGGAACTCAAAGACCAAATGGAATTGTTGCAGAGGGCTATAAGGAAGATGTCTCAAGTAAATGCTGCTCAAAAAACCTATCAAGCTTAGCCTTTGTCAACTGGAACCACAGTATTTACCCTTCTCTGCCCCGAAAGAGCTGTACCATGACCAAGGTTGTTCTAGTAGTAAACAAAGGCAATTTGTTCATCTGCATCTCTATGCTCAGGGGATTTGGAGGCCAGGAAGGCTCTTCCTCAGAAGAGTAGGAAGTAATCCGTATTACTCGGTTTCAGTTTTTTTCCTCCCCAAATACTTGTAGGTGTGATGAAAGCATATTAGCCATAGAAACCCAAGTTCCTGCTAATGTTGGAATATATACCTCACTGAAAATTACAGTACCATAAACCACATTTCACAAGGCCATCTAGTAGGAACTTGTTGGAAGAGCATTTAGAATGAACTGTCTCTGAAATATCTGTGTGCTTTTATATAGTTCCAAAGCCTATATCAAGATGTGAGAGATTCAGAATCATCATAAGTAGCCCGTATATATATAAAAGACCTTAAAACTTTCAGTAGACAGCTAAGATTCACTGAGCAATGCAGGAAGGGAAAGGAAGTATATTGGAGAATGAGTAAAGAAAAAGACAACTTCTTGTTTTTGTGACTTTTCTGACATTAAACCTATGTTAAAACTATAGGTACAAACTTATTCATGATGCCTGATAATAATATTAAAGAAATTAAAATAAAATGATGCCATTTTGGGACTGTATCATATATCTGTGCACATAGAAGAAATGCTTTACTATAAACAAAATAAAGAAAAAATATGATTTAAACAGAACTTCTTCTATTTATTATAATTCGTGTTTTAATAGTTCAAATAATTATTTTATTTTTGCACATTGTCTTTCACTATACACAGGTAACAGAGTGAATATTCATATAAAAAAAAAGAATATTCTACTGGATTTCAAAGCACAAGAACTACCATATACTTCAGTTTTTACCAAAAATGGAAGCTTGAAAATCCTACTGTTTTTTGAAATCTTCTGTATAAAATTCCACTCTTGAAAGTACTCTATGAAATAGATTTTTAAATTATAATTTATGGATTTGTTAATATTCAAAAATAGAAATATAAAAGTTTATGTTAAAGAAAACCAATAAAATAATTACAGTGTCAACATTAAAATAAGACATATACCACAGTAAAATTTCAGAAGAAAAAGTTATAAGTAGGAGTCTTTAAGCTTATTTTTTATTTGATCCCAAATCAGAAATGCATTTAAGACAAACTTAAATCCATTCTCATTCCTGTTAAGTGCTTTGCAAAAAATAAATGCACATTTTATTATTTTTTGGGTTGACGTTGTTTTTCCAGACATAATGCTTGATTTTTAAGTCTACCGAAATACAGCTCTGTATAGTTCCCCAGATAGCTATCTTTCTTTCTTTATCTCCTTGTTTGCTTGTTTGTTTTACACCCCAGATACTCATATGACAATAAGCAATGAAAAGGTTTCCTCTAGTAAATTAAAGGCTCTTCTAGGGAAAGCATTCAATCATGGTCTGGTCATGAAACTGGGAACAAGAAATTCCAGAGTTCTAATGCAGACTGAAACAGGTCCCCCAATGATTTTTTTTTTTTTTTTAATCTCAACACTTGCAAAATGAAATTGATGCATACTTGTTTCAAAGTATATCATCATATCAAATATTATCTTTATGGCTTTACTATGTACAAATCACCTATGTATTACTGTTGAACGTTATATACCTGATACATTCAAAAAAAATAAAATAAGGAAATGACATACACATGAGAAATGTTAGATTATAATTTCTAAAGACATTGCTAATACAAGGCATAATGTAAAAGACGTATTCACTTATCCATATTTTATTGCCATTAACAGTTGAATGTTGGTCACCCTTTTTCTTTAAAGGACCCTAACTGTCACTGTAATGCAAGTACAGATCCATCTGAGGCCATATTGGGAATTTTATCTAAAGTCAACAGCTAAATACATAGGCTTTTCATGAAATATTGCCTCTTCAATTTCCTCAGCTACCAAAGTCACTAGCTAACCAAATGCTAGATTACAACATAAAAACTTAGTTATCTATTTATGATAAAATTATGATAACTAAAGGTACAAATGATCAAGGTTTTCACCTTCACTTATTCATTCATGTAAGTAATCTACTCTGCATAATCAATAAAACAAGATACAGAAGTTTTCAGCTTTACATTGATTATCATAACATATGAAATTATATAAAGACTTTCAAAAATATATTGATAAATTTCATCATTAATTTGATAACAGTCACCTTTAGATATCACAAGTGTTAATGTTTATATAGTGGAATATTTAATGATTTGTACAAAATAAATTTATTGAGAGACAGTCTGTTTTATCAACCATTGTACTCTTCTCATTTGTAACTATAAAAACAGATATGGACCATCAGACAGAGACTTCAGTGAAGTACCTTATAAATACTACTGTAATTATCTTACTGTTGTAAGATAATACTTCTTGTTGTATAATCACTCTACTTTCTAGCCAACCAATATGCATAAAAAGAATACGTGTTTTTAAGTATCTTGATAGAAGTTTTCAAATAAACCAGAAATGCCTTAAAGAATTATTTAGGTGATGCAGTGTACAGAAAAGTTGAGTATGGCAATGTTCTACATTACAAGAACTGTAGAAAAGTGTGTTTTGTCTTATTTTTCTTACTTGATAAACTATAAAGGGTCTTTCTGTTTGAAGACATCTTTTTATAAAAAAAATCATGTCTAATATGTTGACAGTTTAAAATCTAAAACTGAAAAATGAATTAGAAGTTAAGCCAAGTGCACTGCTAAATCGCGGAAACTGAATCCATCACTGACACTTTAAACAAAAAATCAGCATATATGTCCAACCTAAGGAGCTTTGAAAGCAACTCCTTTCACTCCTGTGAAGAATAATGAAATGTAGTATAAGCAGACATAGGTTAAGCAGTTAGTCCATCTTTATTTTAACAAATGACTTCTAAATATTTAAAATACAGTTCTAGTCCAAAAGGAACTCTATAAAAATGGCAGGTTCTTTTGCAAAAAATATCCTCTTCAAAATACCTGTTTAATTTATGTTAGAAAGTTCTCTGACTTCTCCTTATGAAATAATCAAGACTTGCTCTTGTAAGATGCTGAGCACTTTCAGTTTCTGTTTTCTGTAATTAAAATTGAAGGCACTGAGCATAAGAATTTTTAAAACTACAGTTAGTTAATCAGTTCAAAATGTCAAAGTTAATGAAGAAAAAAAAATTCAGAAAGTGGCCTCATGTGTGTCACTTGAAAAAAATATGTGGTTGCACATTTGTAAATGAAGATAGGCTTTGGTTTGAACAGCCTTTTCTTGCTACCACTAATTTTCAATTAAAATAATGTATTTCCTGTTCACTACCAAGATTTCAGCTGCCACCTGGGAGGATGGATATTTATTTCTTTGTAAATACTGCAAATTTCATGTGAAATTACTGATAAAATAACATGTCATTCTACAACGCCAGATTTATAGAAATCCCGCCTTTAGAGTAGAACCATATTTAAAAATTCACCATGCAGACTGAAGAAACACCTTTAAGTCAGAAATACATAAACAATTTTAAAAACACACAAACAACACAGACAGCACAAACTTCACTCTTGCACTAGAAAAAAGTAACAAAAAAAGGAGTACACTCACAGATAGAAAACTTGTTGCTGTTGTCTTTCCCTGGAAACAATTTAAATCCTCTAGATTTAAAATCTATGGCCTTTTTCACTAGTTAAAAAAACAAACAAAAACACATATCAGGCAATACAGTCTAAAATATTTCATATAATTTGACAAATTTTATCATGGTAGTATGTACAAATTAAAGTACCAGCTACCTAAGAACTTCATATTTTGTACCTTTGGTGGAAAACAATTTACAAAAACAAGTATTGAGACTAATTTGTGCACCTGACAAAGGATAGAAGTGAGGTTTGTAACTTAATTTTTTGCCCACATAACCAAGAAAAAAATTATGGCCAAAAGTGTTATTTCCATGCACCATATAGTTCTGTAATACTTTGTCATACATTTATGGAACCTGGAAAATGGAAATAATGATAGATATGTTTGCTCTAAAACATTTGAACAGTCTAATCTTATCCAGTGTTTCTTCTGTATTAAGAAATAAGTAGAACACTAGTGCTTATCCACAGTTCCTTCCATTAAAAAAAAGAGAAAGAAGTACAGAATACTATCATATCTGTCAATTAAAAAGTCAGCAATCTTTTAAAAGAAAAGATACTATGATGGGTTTTTTTAAACAGCTTACTTTTTTGTGAAGTTTTAATTCTATTATTCTTGCCAATTATAGAGAATTTAACAGGATAAAAAAAAAGAGTTGCCCATGACGTTATTGAAAAGCACACTGAAATCCAATATATATTCTCAGATCTGAATTCCATAAGCATCCAAGCAATACAGGACATATATTAATCCATATATATTCTGAAAAGGTTTAATCAACAGTAGAAATGCTGACATATTTTTTGTTAAAATATTTTGCTTGTTACTTCAGATTTTAAAATTTACATTAAAAGACAGTATTATATTTGGGAAAAAGACAAAACTGAGGCAACAGCTAAAAAATTATGATGTTTTAGTAGACAAAAAGTCCTTTTAAAAGTAACACATCAGAATACATTCTAAAGCTCTCTAGGCACCCAGATTACCTCCCTATTCTGAAAGTATCTCTACCAGTTGTTTTCAAAATCTACCTTAGCTATGCTCCTAGCTTTAGTACAGAAGAATAATTTTTATTCAGGAAATACTGAAACTTTATTATCTGTGTTTAGATTACACAGACAAAACAGAAATATTTTGATCACAGGAAAAAACACTGCATTATTACAATAAGCATACCACGCTAATTTTCTGTTTTAACTATAGAGACTTGGATTAAAAAAAAAAAAAAGAAATACAGTCTACTGTTCTGCTGTTGGTTCTGCAGCTGGTCCTCCTTCTAGCATGAAAATTGTTATTTGCAAAAAGTGTGATATGGAAGATAGTTACCTCTCACCTCACCCCTAAGACCACCATTGAAGTATTTCTGTAAAAGCCCTTATTTGTAATAAAGGCAGTTAATCCAAGCAAACCATGTGGCCTTAATGTATTTTTGTAGAGAATAAGGCAAAAACGGCACAAAAAAAATTTGTCTTTCAGTGATTAAATTAAGTGTCTTTTTTCTCCAATACACTCTACCAGTGAGAAATGAACCATACATAAAAATGGACCAGCTAAAAAATTTACATTTTAATTATAGGTTAATTTTAGGTACATTATACCCAAGTGACTTTATAGATTAAATTTATTTAAAAACTATAAAGAAACAGATGTTGTATGTTGGCTGAAAGCAAATACTGCTGATGAAGACAGCAGAGATTAAAAGAACTAAATCTAAGGTAAGTTAACCTGAGAAGGTAGACAGTACATCATCAAAGAATTTTTCTGCACCTGTTGACTTATACAAAATCAATGAATAGTCAAAGAAACCCTTACATGAGGCATAAACACAAAAGTAGCAAAATACTACTGAGTTTATTAAATAAAAGTAATCATTACCATGCAAGAGAGCAGAAGATTCATGAGAAAATAAGAATTTATAGGATAGATATAGGATGTGATGATAAATATTTTTACACTTCTAAATACATAGAGGTTTTTCTCTCAAGAGGCAAAAGGTAAATTTCCTTGTGTATCATCATAATGTAACCTATGAACATCACTAATGGTTCTGGAAAATACTGGGAAATTTGCAGGACCATAATGTATCTGTTGCCACAAAATACTGTAATTTTTTTAAAATTTTTTTTTTTTAATCCTTAATACCAGAAACTCCCCCCGCCACCAAATTAATTGAAGTCTGTAAGCAATTATATCCTTAGTGGAAGTCATAAACCCAAGAACTGTACCTTCACACTGTAGAGCCATACTGTAATGTTCTCTCATTGTGTGAGTTTTCTAAGATGCTATTTCTACATAAATATGAACGTGGGAGTATAGTTGTAAGCTTCTTTTGGCCTTCTCTTACTATCAATGTAAAATAACTCTTCATGAATCAGAAGATAGGCCCAGCTATTCTTCCAACACCTATGTAAAATGGGAGTGGACTCGAATACATGATCTCAGATGCTGGGATGGGTTTAAATCCTCACATTAGGGAGATGTTTGTCCTTTATTTTCAGAAAACATCATAACACATTTAAGAACAAGGGCTGGTTTGGGGGTTTTTGTTTCTACTCATCCTCAAATATCTGAATGGCATATCCATAGGTCTACGTACAAAAGAAAGAGTTCACAAGATCTAAGGTGGAACTGAAAATATTTACAAAAGTGTCTTGGAGAACACATTATTTAAAACAATCAGAGATTTTTATAACTATTTGCATCACTTTGCCAAGCTGTTAATATTACTAGGAAAGCAAGCAATTCAAGATTTCTGAAGCATCTTTACACCACAAGAGAAGAATTTTACTTTTAATTGGTTTGTATGTTGATTTATTGAGCAGTAGTTTCTGAATACACTGTGAAGTAGTAGTTATAGAAATGTATTTGGTCCAAACATGCCATCATTAAACGGTGTCAGACTGCATATCCATGTACATACACAAAAACAACCCCGCCATCACCAAAAACTCCCATACCCCAAATGCAATAAATACATTCTTTAGTACTTGGTAAACTAGGGATTATTTTGCACATGCCAATGTGGAAAACAGTGGGGAGAATGGTAACTGTTCAAAAACATTTTTAACATCCTGAGAATTACACAAGACTAATTTCAAGATGGAAAATTTGCAAATTTCCAAAATACGGAAGCATTAGGGTATATAGCCATGTGAAGGATATCTATTTAAAACACTGAAAACCCACAAATTCATATGTTTATTTTAGTTATGTAAGAGCATTTATGTAAAGAAATTGTCCAGCTTGCTTTGTCTACATTTTGTAAACTTTTAAACCAAATATAAGGTACATTTAAAATGCTGATGACTAAAACACCATGCAAAACAGGAACTCAGGCTGCATTACTACAAATAACTATACAGAGCATTAACCATGGAAACCTGGGCCTCTTCTGACCTTACATACTCCTTTCCTTCGATGTAGCTCAAAGTAGTTCAAATACAGCCCCTCCCCTCTCCTGAACTTTTCTTACTATATATTCACTACCACTCAGATCCTTTCTAAAGTAATGCATAATTGCACTGTTGATAAATTGTTTTTATATTCTGACTACAGAGTATTTGACTTATACCAACATACCGTGGTCAAAATAAGAAACCTGAATTACTGGGAAAAAAGTATGACACATTTCAGAAGACAAACATAAATTATAGAAGTAAACGTGTAATATAATGAACACTTAAGGACTGCAGGAACTGCAAGAAAAAATAAATATAAGGAACAAGTTAGGAGAATAAAATTGACAGGCAAGTATAATAAGATTAATAATACAATTAAAACATTAACAGAACTCATTTCTTGAAGTCAGTATGACTGATTTTCTTTTTCCCTTTCATCGTGGTTTAACCCCAGCTGGCAACTAAACACCACACAGCTGCTCCCACCCCTGCCCCAGTGGGATGGGGAAGAAAATCAGAAAAAAAGTAGAACCCATGGGTTGACATAACAACAGTTTAATAAAACAGCAGAGGCTAATAATGATAATAATGATAATGATAATGATAATGATAATAATAATAATAATATACAGAACAAGTGTTGCACAATGCAAATGCTCACCACCTGCTGACCAGTGCCCCACCCATCCCCGAGCAGTGATCGCCCTACCCCAGCCAACTCCCCCTAGTTTATATACTGAGCATGATGTCATACAGTGTGGGATACCCCTTCGGCCAGTTGGGGTCAGCTGTTCTGGCTGTGCCCCCTTCCAGCTTCTTGTGCACCTGGCAGAACAGGGGAAGCTGAAAAGTCCTTGACTGGTGTAAGCACTGCTTAGCAACAACTAAAACATCAGTGTGTTATCAACATTCTTCTTGTACTAAATCCAAACCATAGCACTATGCCAGCACTAGGAAGAAAGTTAATTCTATCCCAGCCAAAACCAGGACACCTTGCTTCTAATCACGCTTGACTTGACTACCAGATGAAAACTGATCTCCTTTCCTGTGACGATTTTGAAGTGGGAAGATGTCAAGAAGCTTAGGTCATTATTATCAGCTTTTCTCTAATAAAAATCTTTAAATTAACAAATCATAGGTATGGAGTTCATCCACCAAATGGAACATATCTATGTGACTCGTTGCACATGCTAAACAGGTTTTTCCAAAAAAATTACAAAATATTAAACAAATATATATCAGTGATTAAATGCTTGAATGCTAAATAACATCTGTGTTATGCTAATAAGCATTTCTTGGAACTTTTAAAAATATTCTAAAAATAACTTTTGAAAATACACAAATCTTCTTATATAAAAATATTTTTATATAAGTATAAGAACATAAGAATCTTACTGCAAAATATATTGACTTTCTTCAGACTGCCATCTTTGTAGTTCTAGGTTTCACTCATGACAAAAAAAAGAACCTGAGGACATATGTACATTGATTTCCTACATGACTCTTAAAAACCTTTAACAGCTCTTCAGATACCTCTCCTTCCCAGCTCCTCAGTAAACCTCATAAATATTAGGATATATGAATATATTCTCTAGCAAATCCTTGAAAAGTTTACATCAAATAATCCCAGAGCAGCGCTCTACCATTCACTGAATCTTTCAAAAAATACAAGATAAATAACTTTCTTTTAAATCCTTTTGCTTTCAAATGTTTCATTAGCATCTGATACAATTCCTCATAACAAATCTCATAGCAACCTTCTCGCCTCCTACCTTCATAAATTCTCTTGTAACACACAGCAAAAAGAAATGCTGTTTTAATGGGGAACACCCAGTAGCAAGTTTTTTTTCTCCCTTATTCATTTTTTCATGGTTATTGCTCAGTTCCTGCATAAAGTCAGATACCAAAAAGCATAAGGTGAGGTGTAATACATAAGTGTTCTTAAAGAATAAAAGTGAAGGGATAGAGAAATTATAAAGGCTTTATAAGTCAGAAAAAAAAAATAGATCTGAAAACATAGAGGAAGAAAAATAAATTGAGGTATCAGTAAAATGAATAAGATTTTGAAAACAAATAGCTAAGTGAAATCATCAAAACATATATATATAATTTAATCCTCAAACTGAACATACTTGGTTAAAAATTTGCAAATGTTTGGTGACATTTCTGCTCTTTAGAAGGAGAATAGAAATTCAGAGTAGTGAAATGTGTTGGAATCTAAAGTTCTCTTGAAAATAAATGGGATTTTAAGACTCTAAGGAAAGCACTGAGTTTCTTTTTGAACTGCTACATGATGACTAGCATCATCCATTATCCTGGAACTATTTGAGTTTGAGTTCAATAAGCAATTTTTTTTTGTCTTGTTGTCTTGTTACATTGCTTGCACCTTGTAGTCATTTCTGTCTATAATACAGAGGTCTTACTTCAGAAATTTCTTTGGCATCGATATTGCCATAGAATGCATGGCTTCTTAATGGTGTACTAAAATCAATTAAGTCTTAAAAATAATTTCAGTCTTTTCCTCTTTGTTACTTTCTTGGTGTAGTTTTTTTCCTCTGTGACTTTCTTGGTGCAGTTTTTTACTCTGTGACTTTCTTGGTGCCCTTATATACCTGCCCAAACTCTAAATATTCTTTGCAAATATTCAGTTTTGAAGCACAATACTTTATTTCTTCATTTTTCAATATAAGAAATTAAACCACTGTTCAGTTGCCTCCACTGATCATGACTGCTGAATAAAACAATATAGCCAAATTTTATGGATCTTCCTTGGACAAGAAAAAAAGGATGGCTACTATAAATTGTTTATACTGAGGTCATCTTATGTGATCGTCATTCTTATTTATTTCTGGGATAGAAGTCCAGGTTCATTACAATGAAGAACAAAACTCCAGTGACTTGATTGGAGATACTTCATTAACAATCCACTTCATACACCTTCAGTAGTATTTAAAGAATTTTTACACTCGTTTTGTAAAATCATTTAAACTCATTTTGTGGCCCTTTTAAAACCCCCAGAAGTGTAATATCATGTCAACAAAAGTGAGAATCAGACTTTATTGTGTTTGGCACTGATAGATCAAGGATTCTTCTCAATTATATGAGAGAATAGAAACGTCTGCTACATCAACATCACCAGCTTTCACATTTATTTTATTCTTTCTTTGTTTCTATCTTAAGATTTATTTAGAAATCCTTGTATTTCTTGTTCTCTACTGCCACTGAAACCAGACGTAAGGTTCCCATGATTCTTAGGGGTATTTAATTAGAATGCATGTGTACTTCCATATTAAAATTAACATGAATAGAACAGAACAGAACAGAATAGAATAGAATAGAACAGTTCAATTGGAAGGGACCAACAACGATCATCTAGTCCAGTTCAGGAATGACCAAAATTTAAAGCATATTATTAAGGGCACTGTCCAAAAGTCTCTTAGCATTTGGATATATGCCTTAGCACATCTTTACACAGTAAAAATATGCTATAAAATCTCTCACAAGAAAAAGTTCTACAATATCTCTCATGATATTTGCATATACTGAAATAAAATTTCTACAGCCTTAAGAAAGAAAAGATGCAGTTGATATGAATTATAAAACAATTCAATAACACTAACAGTATTACTAAACTCTAAATTCTTAGTGAATGGAATACAAATAGTAGAAAATATCAAAAATGTTGGATTATCCTCTGTTAATGTATTATGATCAAGCTAACAGTACTTAAATACTTAAACAGAAAATAAACAAAGGAAAAAAATCACATTTAATTTCCTTCCTGATTTTACATCTGAAGACAATTGATCATACTAAAAACTGTGATTGCAGTATCCACATGAATTACTACTGAATGCTCAGCACTTGAAGCTTCTGGATTTAACTGAAAGAAAGTGGCTAGGAATTCTTTTTTTCACCCTACTTCTGAACAGAGGAAGAGATACACTTTCCTGAGTTTGAGCACTTGGTTTCCTTGGGACTCAGGATGCAAAAGATACTGTTTCTTTTCCAGCTATCATATCTAAATATATTTTTCATTAGCCTATCAAGCTGCATCTGGAAAGTAAGCTTTACACCCTTCATCTACTCCCTCCTTCTACCAGAAGGCCCCATCATTCCAACAAGAATTCTTCTCACTCCTCTCCCTAATGTTTCTATTTATATATTATATATTATATACTAATTTGTCCTTATTTAAGTTCTCCACACTCTCTCTGGCATTAACTTCCTGAAGCATTTATCTTTTCATCATTTTCTTTTGTACGGTGGGATGATCAGAACAATGTAACACCATTATAGTTCTTTTATTCATCCAATTCAGTCTGAACTCTTTTTAGTGAAGGAACAATAATCATGTACAGTATTCCTTATGAGATCTCACTGTTGCCTTATAAAAATGATACTTGTACTTCCCTACATCTAATGGAAGTATTTCCCCAAACGCATCTAGGGTTCCTTTTTCCTCTCTTGAACACAAAGTCTTCTCCTCTTCTGTTATTTCCAACTAATAAGCTTAGAGAAGATATTCTTCAGCCAGCCTTTGACACAACCTACAGTTATTGTTGAAGTCCAGATAGTAAGTGTGGTAGAGTAATTTACACTTAGCCATTTAATTTTAGGTAGATAGAGACCACTAGTTCTCTCTCTATATATCTTTCATACATACACTTCAAAAGATATCAGTTTAGGAAAAAAAACAGTACTGTTATTGTTTACTCATTCTGAAAGATCTTATTCACAGAACAATCCTATGGAAGCCAACAGTCTGACTCTTATTCTATAGTTATCATTTTATATCAATGTTAATGTATCATGAACTAGCACTATTCTGAACTCACTAGCAACATTCTCAAAAAAAGCCTACAGTGAAGACTACATGTACAGTACATTTTTACTATTTTAAATATATACATATATGATATAGTTTTAGTAAGTTGTATTTAGTATATTAAATTTTATCTTTTCAAATATTCATTAATTTGCATTCTTAAATTATGATCAAGAGCACAAGATAAAAATATATTTCTAAAATGAAACCTAATTTTAATGTCTATTAAATAGATAAAGAATTAAAAAAGGAATTTACATAAAATTCTTAAGTAGCTCATATATAGTTCCATAGTAATTTTATAAGCAGGGTAAGACAGGTAGTTTTTATACATTTGTGCATATTTCATTGTCAAAGAGAGGTTAAAATACTTGAACAGAAACCTACAGGAAACTCCATAGAAACACCTGTAGAATATCTCCCCATAATGGAAATTTCTGCAAGTCAATTAACAATAGTCTCATATTCATAAACATTCCTTCAAAATATGTTTGTGTCTTTGTAATGAGGAATAATTTATGGACGACCCTTACAGGTTATTTAATGAGGGTCAGTTTGCTATGTTTTCATGGCTATTATAAGTATACTATCAAATACTGGTGTTTGCCAGGCAAAAATGGTAATTTTTTACTCAGTATATGAATACTCACTCTAATAGCATACACACATGTAATGTTATGTGGTTATGATACAGTAAAAATATATTTAAAAGCTTTTATATAAAGAACACTAGCAAAATCAAGACTTTAAATGTGGCATGAGGGAATAAACTGCACACAGAATTAGGTGTGGGCTTTCTTCTCCAGTAAGTTCTATACAAGATTGTATGTGGTCTGTGGTACCTTTCAGTACTTGTGGTACTACTTTAATATGTGACAATTAAACACTATAACATTATTATAGCAGTATCTTGGTCTCTAACTTTTCTCTTTTTTTCATAATGTAAGGTTTAGCAGTTTAATATGACAAAGTAATTTAGAAGTATGTGCCTTACCTATACCTGTTATAAAGGACAGGTCAGACAAGAAAAGGACAGCAAGAAAACAGTGGAGAGGGTGTTGTAGTGTAATGATTACAAACAAGAGGTGGAAGAAACTGTATTCATATCACAATTACTGCCATATTTAACTATCGAATTAGTACATTCTCACATCTTTAAATTAGAAGAGATAATTGCAGGCCTTCGGATACTCCTTCGTAGCTGAATAAAAGACTGCTTTTTTTACTTGACCAAAGATATTCTGAAGTGAATGTATAACCACGCAGCCAGTACAACCCAAACTCAACTGTTATATTAATTTATACCAGTTGATAACCATGAAAATGTACTGAAATTAATACAAATGAAACATAAATAGCTGTTTAATGATTTCTATTTCATATGCAAACCAAATACAGTTCTTTTTTTTCAGTTATCCAACTTAAATTGTGTTTTAAATTTCTGCAGAGTTGCAGCTCTGTGTTAGTAAATTAAGCTACAATAACTTATACTTGGTGACTATCTGATCCAGTACGACAACAGATTCTGATCTAAAGTTCTTTGCAAATTGTCAACC
Source organism: Egretta garzetta (assembly GCF_000687185.1). NCBI lineage: Eukaryota > Metazoa > Chordata > Aves > Pelecaniformes > Ardeidae > Egretta > Egretta garzetta. The sequence continues at coordinate 398,760 of NW_009258480.1, read as the reverse complement.
ATATAATGAGACTTCTACAGATTACTTGTGTTATAAGTGATGATCCTTCTCCATATATTTGTGTTTATAAATTCTTCCTGCACAATAGATTAACATGAAACAATGGATTAGCACACAATAAAAATTAAAAATATATAATAAATAGCATTCACCAACATTAACCTGCAAAATTAAGCTGCTCCTTCCCTGAACTTGTATATGTGTAAAAATATACCACGTGCAATTTGTTTCTGAATATCTATGATGGTTAAATTAAGGCATTCCAGCATTGCTGTTTCTCAGCCTCATGTTTCAGATATTAACATTTACCTTTTAACACAATAAATAATGTTTTGCTTATACTCCAAATGTTCATCATTAGTACTTCAGCACTTAGATTAAATCTTCTGAATAGAGGAACATATGAAAAATTTAGATTTATTGCTTTAATACTTGCAACTGAATTCCCTAGTGTCCTAAACTTTGCTTCATTCATTGATTTTATATTTGATAGAATAAAAATGTACAGATGTTTTAAAAAGACACAATTTTGCTGAAGGTGTAAGCAGGAGGGAGATGATTACAACTGCATCACCAATTAATTTAGAACAAAGCAGCTATTTATAAAGTACATTTTTATGCTATAGTTGATTATGTCTAAACACATATGCAGAATAGATTAATGTTTTAATTTCAATTCTCTAAACTTTCATCAGATCTTACTTATACTAGGCTTGATAGTGAAATGATAAAGTGTCAACAAAAGAAAATCCCTTATCTTTCCCTTTTGTCATTTTATAAATCAAATTAATTTAAATTATTATGACAATTTTATTATTAATTTCATTTTTTCCATCTGGCTTCCCCACTAGAACTCAATTTTAAGGAGATTTAATTCCTTTCCCAATTGGTTCAATTATATTTCCTGAATGGATACCTAACCTTTCATTTTTAATTTATACAAAATATTTTTTGTAACTACATGGGCACAAGTAAAATAATATCCAATACCTCTATGAGTAACAACTGCAAGTTCTTTAGTTCTTTCTATCTGCTCAGCATTTCTTGGTCGTCTTCTTGTGCTTTGTAAATTTGCTTGATGAAGGGAGAGTGCTTCCTTGGAAGTGGCCGACTCCAGAATTGATTTTCTTATGTTCATAGCTTGCATTTGTTGCTCTTCGGAAGGTTGTCTATAGGTGGTCACTGCACTGGATACAGCAACATCAGCAGATGTGCTAGCAACAGTAATAGCACCAGTAGTGGCCGCAATACGCTCCTCTAACTCACCAGTGGAGGCAGTTTTGATCAAAGTGGAAGAACCTGTGGGACACACAGTAGCACTGGATGCTAACTTTTTCTTTTAAAGTGTTTTCCTGATCAACCTAATAGGTTAAATTTCCCTCTGTTTAACATAGTAAAGACAACTGACATGAAAAGAGGAAAGTCAATATGCTTTATTTAAAAATTTGAAGTAATCAGAACATTTTTAATGCTAGTGAACATTTTGCAATTATAGTGATATTACATGTTTAGTTTTAAATGTCCTCAAAAACTTACACTATAAACTTTTGTACCAGTCAGAACGACAGCACACAATTTCCACCCCTGCAAATTCAGTCCCAAAATCAGCATGGCTAGAACAATATATACAACTATATCACTAAAAGGGACCCCGCATATAGAGAAGTGGTAACTGCCCTATCGAGGAGTGAAAAAGCAGCATATATTAACCTAGGTAGTAGGCAAAGCTTCCATACTCCAACTGCTAAAAAAGGCTGCCAAATATGTTCATACATTTGATTCTTTTCATCAAAGCTTGACAGGGCTCTGAAAGCTCATTTAGACTTGACACAAGGCCAAGGGCAGATGGATAGTAAAAGGTACACATTTAAACAAATAATCTAAGCATAATTATCTATAGTTGACATTGGACAAAGGCTGCAACTGGAGGTCTCTTCTATGCTCTCTGATTCCTGTAATAGGGCAGATTATTTTATTCAAAACACCCACCCACAAATATTTGATGAGTTAAAAAATTCTCCATTCACTCACTGCGTGTGAAAATATTAAGTTAACAAATCTAACTTGTCTATTATCTAAAATATATAATCCATGTGAGAATTTTTAATATTTTATTAACCTTTTTATCTTTCCCCATTCCCTGGATTTGGCTGCAAATATTTGGAAGCCCCAAATCTCACCCGTGAGCATTTAGAATATCTAATACAGTAGCAACTCCATCTTGACTGGAATGAATAAATGACTAGGCAATGCATAATAAAATTCATAATAACAAATTAGCATAAACAAAGTTGATGTAGCATGAACTGTACTATGTTATACTAGTATCTTTAAAACATTGCTTTTTTATTCCGTAATAATGATTAAGGGACTCTTGAACAGTCATTCAAATAATAATATTCCACACTTCTCTTTTTATTTGTGAGCTTTCCTCTCACACAGGCTGTCCTTTAAGTGTAGTGAGTGACACAGGAATTTTTGCAGTTAGAACAACCTATACAGTAGAAAATGGAAATAAGACTCCCAGAGGAACTGAGCGGTATAGAGTACCTTTCATGCAGGAGGTATATAAAATGTCTTGACAGAATTATCAAATTTACTGTATAAATAAATGGAAAAGATCTTAATGTCAAAAATACTCAGTCTTGTTAATAAAGTGTCTTTTGTTTACTGCAGAAATTTTAGGCTGAAAATGTTTTACTTTGTTTTACTATTAAAAAAATACTACCATAACAGAATCACAGAATCATAGAATGCTTTGGGTTGGAAGGGACCTTTAGATGTCATCAAGTCCAACCCCCCTGCAGTGAGCAAGGAAATCTTTAACTTGATCAGGTTGCTCAGAATACTTAAGCATTATACAGACAACTAATAAGGCTGTTGTGAGTACCTATTATTCTTCCAATCTTACATTTAGTGTCTCAATATCTGTTCTGCAGTACTGCACTTCTAAATCACAGTGGTGAGTCCCCCTGCAAAACTAAACAACCTTAAAAGCACCAGAAAAAACTCTCAGTTTATGTGTCAGAGACCGAACCAAAAATTATCTCTATGAACTACTAAAATAGACCTAGACATGTTTTATTCTTTATTTCAGAATAAAAGAAGAAAACTGGCACAACAAGTGACTAGACTAGTTATGATTCAGGATACAATAAATTTTGACAGGCTGGTATCAAGATTAGAGCAGAAAATACAAGTGTATGGTCAAGAGATATTCTGGAACAGGATAACATTAATTAAAACAAATTAATCTTATTGCATGTTACATAGTCTCTACTAGTAAAGCAAAATCTATGTGGACGCATCTTTATCAGGCAAACAGATGTACACTAACAGGCAGTCACCTGCTCCCAATATCAACCTCAAAGCAAAAATATATTCAGAATCTCAGTCAAACAGCATGTTAAGTCCTAGTGCTTTAAGGAGGCACAGCACTTTAAATGAAAACAAGTTAAGAGAAAGTTCATCTCAGAAAAAAAACAAGAAAAACTGTGCTTACTTAAAGCTTCAAGGCTTATACATTGAAAATTACTGTACTACTTTGATACAGTGGCAATTTTGAAGGAAAGCACTTAACTTGTTAGGCTTCCACATCCACTTACACGGCAAAAAAGAACTCATACAGATGATCAGTAAAAGGTCAACAGTGTGGTGTTATTTACATGGAATATTTTAAGACAAAATTAATGTTATGTATAAACAATCTGGTAAGTATCTGCTACTGCATTGAATAGTTGCATTCACATTTGCCTAAATATCATTTGTAATCTGTAAAAGCATGAACTTTGATGTCTTAGTATTCTATGAAAACAGGTTTAGACCAATTGAAATACCTATGTTGCATGGGCAATGTAACATACTCTCCACTTCAGTCATCTGCAGTCAAATCTGATATTTCAGTTTGTCAAAGAGACTATTTTAAAAAAATTAATTTCCTATATGATACACAACCCACCATCATTTTCCCTTAATATTCTTGTTAAAACAAATAATAATAGTAAAAAAAGACAACTCACAATGAAAAATGGTACAAGAAAGAAGAAAGGAAGACTGATTTCTGCTTTTTGGATAAAGTGTAAACCAACAGTTTTCAGTCAGTTGAAGTCAACCCAGAGGTAGCTCATCTCTGAATTCACAATCAGCAACTGAGAAAACTTGAGGCCTGAGGAATTCCCAGGCTGCACCATGGAAGGAATCAATAATAATGTGGAGGCAAGAAAGAGTATATGTTGTTTGGGGCATGGGTTCATAAAGAAAGAGAACCTGACCAGCCCAAACTAAAGCAGTCTGAGACCTTCTAGACTGGACAACCATTTTTCTAAGTGAGTACCTGTGGATGGAGAACAGATTCAAATCAGTAAAACTGAGAAGCTTTTATGTGTGAAATTATACTGCTTACGTGAGGAAAGATTTGGAGCGGTATTTACACATAAAAATTTGCAACTATATAGAAGTGGAAGGAGATCAAGCTGATGTTCTACAGAGCAGTTCAGAAAACCGCTCTGAACGAACTACTACTCAAAAGTGTTGTAACTGCTAAAACTTTGGATAATGCAAACATATGGAAGACCCATAAGCCTTTCTATTTATATAGGAGTGGAGGTTGCTCTTGATTACAAGTTCATTTTTAGTAAAAGGAAAGAGGCAAGAGCCTTTGACATTTGCCTGAGACAAAGCTCCAAAAATAGACTATGAATATGTGTTAGATGCACACACTTTGCATATGCAATATGCTACAAGTACACACAGGGTTCCTGTTGTAAACATGATAGCAAGGGAAATTTACCCCAGAAAAACTCGTAATGGAAATTCTCATTTAAATTAATCTAATGGACTAACTTTTTACAAGAAACCCCTGAGGGAATAGAATAATCTAGGGAGATAATGAACACCTTTGCCCACTCTGCAGAAGCAGAAAAATTAAGGCAGAAAATGGTATCCAATACAGTGAAAATGCTTGTATTTGAAAAAGGTTTTTTTTCTTCCCTTTTAGAAGACTATGACTTGGAAAAGCTTCCCTTTAAAATGGGGAATGCTATAACAATGTATCTTCCCTCTCTAATCAGTACAGATATTTAAAATGTACTCAAGTAAGTTGTAAGTAATGTGCCAATACTAAATTAAAATTTAGCAACTTTTAGAAACTGTAGGCCTGAAAAAATTAGTCATAGTTTAGAAATAAATTGTTTTCTTAACAAAAATAATTTCAGAGAAGACAATTTGAGTTTTATGCTTATTTTAGAACCCTGAGCTCTATGCTATGTTAACATGTTGTATTCAATCCCAGATTTAGATGTAGATTTCAGCTGTAGCTTTTGTCTCCTATTAAATCAGAATTGTTTTTCTCTTCCAGTTCCACAAGCTTCCACAAGGTGAAGTATCAGTGATTAGTCAACATGCATTAACACATGATTTAAGAAAGGGGTTTTATCATAAAATTAACATAATTAATTAACAATATTTAATTGAAATTCTTTCTTACAAAATACAACTGAGAATTATGTTTTAGCAGGAATCAAACAGATACGATTTTAATGAAAATTAATTAATTCATTACATGAAATTGACATTATGAAATTATAAAATTACCGTGATTTCAGATATTAACCATCAACTGTACTGGCAGAAACTGTTTCCAGCACAATGCCATTTTTAAACAAAGCTTTGTCATGAAGTATGTTACTGTAATTTCTGTTATTACAAGCCAAATATTGTAATTCCACAGACTGAAAGCATGACCATTAAAACTTGACTAAATTGAAAGCCCGTCATTAAATGTCTGAAATTCAGCTAAAGAAGTTGATTTATAAAGAAGTATTCAGCAAAAGTTTTAAAGATATTTCTAAGTTTGCTTTTATTTCAGAGAAAACCAATGAACAAAATAATGTTCTAATACTATTTATTTGTTCACTGGTTGGTAATACCATGCTGATTAGGAGTGAAACTGATCAAAAAAGAGTGAACATTCTGTAGTGTGACATTTGTTTGTATAACACTGGGATTAAAACAATTTTTATCTACAGGATCATAGAATAACTCAGGGTGAAATGGACCTCAGGAGGTCTCTTGTTGTCATGACAACCTATAGTAGGGTCAGCCATGAGGTGAGATCAGTTGCTCGGGGCTTTATCCAGTCGTGTCTGGAGGAAACCACCTCAGATGGAGACTGCACTATCTCCCTGAGCAGTTTGCTGAAATGCATGACTTTCCTCACAGAAGAAAAGCTTCTCTTTACTTCTGGCCTGAAGAACTTGTTTTAAATTTTGTCAGTTGTCTCTCATCGTCACACCATGCTCCACCATGAAAAGCTGGTCTCTGGCTTTTCAATAACCCCTTTGCAGGCATTTAGAAGCTGCTATTACCTTTCCCATCTTCTCCAGGCTGAAAAAGCCCAGCTCCTTCAGCCTATTCTCATAGGGCAAGTGCTCCAGCCCCCAGCCGTCTTGGTGGCCCCACAATGAACTTGCTCCAGCAAAGAACTTATCTTTCCTGTCATGGGGCCCAAAACCTGATGAACTATTCCAGTCATGGTCACAGGAGTATTGAGTAAAGGACAATAATCCTGCCATTTGATCATTCCTGTTAACATAAATCACGATGCTGTTGGCTCTCTTTGCTGCCAGGGCACACTGCTGGGTCATGCTTAGCTTGCTGCCTGCCACAACCCACAGGGCCTTTTCAGCAGAGCTCCTTGTTATCAGCCAGTCCTGTTGCTAGGGGTTCTTCCTATCCAGGTGTAGGGCTTTACATTTGCCCTTGTTGAGTTTCATAAGATTCCTGTTGGCCCATTCTTCCAGTTTGCCATCCCTATGGATGGCAACCCTGTGCTCAAATATATGGACTGTTGACTGACATTTTGGTGTCATCTGCAAATCCAATGAGATTGCATTCTGTCACTTATTCAAGCTCATTGATAAATGTTGAATAGAACTTGTTCCAGGATAGACCTCTTCAGTACTCCTCTTGTTACTGGACTCTACATAGAGTATGGCCCATTTATGACTATCTTCTAAATTTACATGTTTTTAACTTCAGGAGTGGAAGAACAGATGAAAATTGGCAAATTGTTATAAGACCAAATAAATAGTATCTAAGGCTACTGGTCAGCAGCTATTCTAATTCATTAGAATTAGTTTTGCTGATTAATTCCTAAGAATCAGATTGAGTTCAAAATATGAGAGCAAATAGGGATATTCACTATTTATCATGATAAATTCAAGGTGCAGGACTTTATTAGTCCTTGTGACACAGATGATCCAACCACAGACTCCCAAACAAAGCTAAAGGTCTTTAATGCAGATGACCCTAAATGGGACTCACTGTAGTGAACTGTTAATGAGATCAGCCTGGGATTTTTCTTGTGTATCTTAATAAGAAGAAGTAAGCTATTCTATCCTTTTGAAATGGGTCATTGTGAAAGAATTGTAGACAGCCTTAAGCAAAAATAAAATGCGTATTTCATGAAAGGAAAAAAGAGGTCATTACAATTACATATGGAATTTCAAGAAAGAGTAATCACTGTATGCCATCTTCATTCTTTCAGATGTTCAAGGACTTTCAGCCAAGGCTTATTTAGTATCCTTACTTAAAATTTTCCCAGTTAACTAACTTTGCAGTGACCAGTGCAACCCATTAAGAAGGGGTTTTTTTTGCTAATAAAATGTCTTAATTAACTGTTCTCTTTGATGTTCTTTGTCATCTGCTGCCTCCAAGACTTTCCAATACAGTTACAAACCTAATTAGAAGAATGTATTCTGGATCTGTTAAAGGAATTTTCAAGTTAGTGTAGATGTTATTTGACTCTTTTAACATTTTTTAAAATGTCATTCCAGCCTTATTATTTTCACAAATCTCTTTTTTTTATTCCTAATAAATTTGGAGTAGTTTTACCTGTTCTTAAATTCAGATTACAGTTTTGCTTTTTTGATTTACAAGTAAGTAATAGAAAAGAAAGGAAACCAAAACCAAAAAACACATTTGAGAATATAAAATCAGTATAAATGACTGATATAAAACATTCTTCCAACCAAATTGATTTTCAGGTCTCAGCTATTCAGGATGGAAATAAAACTGTGGATTTAAAGAAATACGTGACTGAAAAAATACAGTTCAAAACAAGTTTCTAGACCTCAGTTCAAATAGTCAGTGATCCCTGGATTTATCCAAATAGCAAAGACTCCAAAAGCTGTCTAGACAGAAGTTTAATATGTGTACTTTTTGCTTACTTTTGTTTTCATGTTGTTTACAATTTGTGTGAATTAATACAGAATTTAATTTTTATTTCTTTTTGGTACCAGAAGGCACTTCTTTGCATTACTGCATTTTCTTATGATTTTTTTTACTTGCATTGTTTTTTTCGCTCTCTTTCTTCAACCTCTTTATTGTTATTTCTTTCTTCTTTTTCTCTCCATTTTTACATTACTTTTAAATGTTAATAAACTGCTGCAGTAAGACACAGACCAGAACTGTCTGAAAGTAACAATTAAGCATTGACCAGAAATTTTCAGGGATGCAGGAGATAGATAAAGATATTTGTCATCCTTCAGTATACACAAATGCATGTCTATGATTTTCCAGATACTTCTCTCAGTGAACTCACGATCAGCTGAAATTTTTTTTAAGTAGATATTGAAAATGAGATAATTTATGTACCTTAATTTTATCAAACTGATTACATTTGAAAATCTGAATTTTTATCCAGACAAAAATCAACCTTATCGTTTTTGTGAATACAGAAATGCCAGACACCTTAACATGATTTATCTCCCCTCCACTAAACTCAGGACACAGACAGAGAACTACCACTTTTTTTTTTCTTTTACATGTATCTTTCCAAAGAATAGATTCCATTCCAGTAAGATAAGTTTGTTTAATAGAAAAACAATATGAAAATGACCAACATAGGCACATATATGGATACTGTTTTTCAGATAGTTTAACCTCAGTGAGAAAATACTTTTTGAAAGGCCTATTACTTTTAAGAAAAAACAAACTTTAACACAAATGAATGTTTTTAAATGAGAAAGCAGTGATTTGAAATATGAAAGAATTATTTACATCTGTTTCATAGATACAGTCATGCTTTGCTTTCTTCTCAAAAGAGGTGCACATCAATGTAAGATAAATCTGTGGAATCCACCATAATCATACAAAAAAACTTATAAATTCTTCAAGACTGTCTTTCAAGAATATAGGAATCTATGAAATGAATGATAAAATGCTCGGAATAGAGAGTATTCCTATCTATTGACCTTATTTACTAGTAGTTGTCTTACAAAGAGTACCTTTATTGTATTTGTCAACTAAAAATCCTTGCCAATGTTGTCTTATATACTTATTTTCTTTGTAATTTTCTCTTGTGAATCACAGTGCCACACAAGGATTTATTTACCCTTTTTAAGGATAGGATAACATCAAATAGGCAAATCTTCAGGAATAACTACTACACAGACTATGTACATAGCAATAAATATATCCACCACGTAGCAAAAAGAAAAGTTTCCTTCTGTCCCAGGAATTATGTAGGACAAAAGGAAACTTAATGTGTTTTATACATTCTGCAGTGCAATATATAACGCACTGTGCTTAGCTTGGACCATACACCAGAACAGAACCTGCTGCTCCGCTCCTTCATGAATGGGATTTGAAGGACTGGATTTTGGACAGTTTTGGAAAGCATCTTCTGCTGAGATGTTAAGCAGAATAATCAAGACATAAGAGGAAAAATATTACAATTTTAGTTTATTGCTGGCATGTGTGCTATAACTTGTTCTTTGGGTTTTGGGTTTTTTTTTAAAAAGGGGTTTAAAGAAAGTTAAAACCTACCATAAAATCTTGTATGTACCTTTTCAAAAAATTCTTTGATGTGAACATTTATTGAGGTTTCCATAAATTTAAAATTTAAAGGTTCTGATTTCTAATTCTCTTTCCTGTGTCACCTTGGACATGCCATTATATTGTAGTGCTCTTATTTCTTATCAACAAAACGAAATTCAGACTTTCCTTTACTGCCAGAGGGATATTAATATTACTTGCCTAAAATCTGTTCAGTGCTATAGGCAAGTAAACTAGCATGCAAAAATCAAATATGCAGTTCCAAATAGAACAACAGTTACAAAAGCTGGAACTACATATTGATATGACTTTGACACTCCTACTTTATATTTTTTCAGTGAAGTTCAGATGCATGGTAAAGTAATGAATGATAAAACCAATAATAATCATCTTTCATTTACTCTTAATACCAAAAAATCTTTGTATCGTTGCTCTTGAGTATCTAGGTCAGGTATTTAATCTTTACTCTAAGCAGGCTAAACACCCAAATTATCAATTCTAAATCCAGTGCTAGGCATCAAGGAGATATATGACATGAACTTATTGCTAAAGATTACTAAAGTAATTTAAGACTCCAAAAATGTATCCGATATAGTAGTCTTCACTACAGGTTAGATAATTTTAAGAGCTAATAATTTCTTTCTTTGTTTTTAAACAGATTAATGCTTGTTAGAAATAATGTGAAGTTCTTAGAAAGGCTGCTCATTTACTAGGCAAATGGCAAAGATAAGCTTGCACAAAAGTTAACACGTTGCCAGTTTACCTTAATATCAGTCTGTATATGTTCATTGCACAGGAAATACAGATCTTAATACTTAAGCACATACTTTGCATTGTTTACTCTACCTGTGTCTAATAAAATTAACAGAGAATGATACAGAAATTCTGACGACTGTAGCCTAATATGCATAATTTTGCCATTAGTAATACAAGGCCACAGGACTTGTACTGACCCCATGCAGGTTTGCCTAGGCCTGAGGTTGTTTTCACTAGTTTTGATAATTTGTGGTGGTCAAGTGAATATTTCCTGACCTGTTTATATTTTGGGAATGTTGTGCTCTGAGAATACTGCATACAGTAAAGCTCTAATAAAGCTATGTAGTCACTGCATAACAAGCAGCAGCCATTTATACTTACTGTGGCTGAGGGAGGCTAATGTGCAACTTTCAATTTTAGTAAAGAACAATAAGAAAGAAGCAGCCTGTGTTAAGAAAGCATATACAAAGAAACAATTGAACTCCAAGACTGAAGAGGAAGCCCTCCTCTCACCCCATCACCACCATGACTATCAAGCTCACCCCAACACAGACCCTCAGATGCTATCAATTCATTGCAATCCCCACCACAGGGGCACAGTTAAAAGGGTGAAAATAAGACACAAGAAAAACAGTGGAGAATAGGAAGGCAGTTCTTAACTTTTATAAGGGTATTATTTTTGTTCAGACTTTTCTGTATTAGATAATTTAGACTACCAGACTGTTAAAACTTTAATTGGAATAACAGTAAATTGTTAACTCCATATAAATTGCATTCCCTTGGGCCATAACAAGATTCTGTGTCTAACATTTTACTACATAAGTGCATTACAATCCAACTAACCTTAGACCTGAAGTTTTTTATACCAAATGTAAATTATGTTTCTAATGTGTCTTATACCACTGAAGTACTGTTCAATGACTGTCAGGACTCTGAGGGCTCTAATGGGGTCCTCTAATGGGCACTGCCCAGCCTCCCCTGGGCCTCCCCCTACCCATGCCCATGGTTCCAGGACCAGTAGCTTGGAGCCATCAGTCCCTGCCCCAGTGACACCATAGCAGTGTTGGTTCCCAGCTCCCCACAGCCCTGTCCTGCCCAGCTAATGTCGCTGCCTGGCATTGGCCTGTCCCTGTTCCCGTGGAGGTGATCAATGCCCAGGGCTGGGTCTGCCTCCGGCTGCCCCTCAGCCTGCCCCATTCCCTGGCTGGGGGCAGTGGGACCAGCACAGGCTGTGATGCCCTGCACTGCCAGCCCCCACACAGATCCTCTGTGGCCTCCAGCTCGACAGCCCTCAGGGAACCATCAGCCCTTGCTACACCTTGACAATGACTGTCTCTTAATCACTGTGAAAAATGCAATGCCTATGAACAAAGCAAAGCATTACATTTAACAAGAAGTATTCTTTTTCTCTTACTTCTCAGTCAGAATAAATAAATGGAGTTAATCTCTAAACAGAGTAAATGTTAATTATGAAGTAATGCAAAGTTGAATGAATTATAAATTAAACTGTACCATCTTTTAATTTTTTGTTTTATTTAAAAGGTCAGGACAAGCTAAAAAATAATACCTTTTAAGAAAGGTCAAGTCCTAAGTGAGATGAAAACAATTCTCTGGCAACAAAGAAGGTTCCTTCAGTATAGAAAGTGATTCAAAATCACTTAAGACTTTACAAAGATAAAGTAATTCCTGCAGAACATTATGTGCTGTCAGCATCAAGTGGGCAGTAAGTGAACTTTTGAGCTATGAAGTGGTCATCCAGTGCAAAACAAGAGCTTTGCCTCAGGAAAAGCTTCCCTGTGAGATGTCCCCAGTGATTAGCCAACAATTTCAAGATGTCTTAATCTAAATGTTTACATATTAAAATAAATTTCAAATGTATTCTTCAAAGCATTATGTACATATTGCCTTAATGAGCATTTCATACAATTTTGCACCATGATACAATGATAGTAATGAAAGACTTCTCTTTCAATAGCCAAAATGGACGCTAATATCCAAAATAGCTACTTCAGTTACTGCAAGTATCTTTCCTCAGGAGTGTATTATGTGGTACAGAGAAATGCTCACAAAGAAGTATCTTCTACAGGAGGAAGATATATTGGCATGTCTAAAAGTAGAGCAATTTGAGTTTCAGAAATGGCAGCTGGTTTTGGATACTTCTTACATTCCCTAGCTGATAGAACTTAAGGAGGTCAAATTTCAAGATGATTGGTTGCTCAGCATACCTGAACGCTTCAGACTTTCACAGAATGGTTGAGGTTAGAAGGCACCTCTGGAGACTTAGTCTACTCCCACCTGTTAAAAGCTGGGTCAGCTAAAGCAGGTTGCTCAGAATTAGCGTCCAGTCTTTTCCAGTCTCTGTCTCTACAGGGATTGAGACTTCCACAACCTCCCTGGGAAACTTGTTCCATTTTTCAATCACATTTACAGTAAAAAAGTTTCTTCTGTTTAAATAGAATTTCCCATATTTCAATATGTGCCCATTACCATTTATCCTTTCATTGGGCACCACTGAGAATAAAAAACCCAAATACATTAGAAGATGCATTTGTATCATTAGACCATGAAGACAATCAAAGAGGTACTGGTAAGCAGAACTAGAATTCAGATTTCAGACAACAAAAGGAACAAAAGCCAGAAATTAAGGTTAATATTAGGGTAGGTTCTTTGGGAAAAAAGCACAAATAGCAATCTAAAATCAGGGGGCTGAAATGGAGAAACTAGTGCAAGCTCTCTACCTCAGACATTGATCTTTAATGTATCATAAGATATTGCGGGATGCTTTCCATATAACAGATACTTCAGACAGTGAGAATAGAAAAAGACTTGAAGACATTGTGCAGAATTGTTCATATTTTTTAATTTTTCTAGAAAACTGAATTAAAGGCTGAAGATCCACTGAATTTAGGCTGCTTCTGAGTGTCTTTTTTCTTTAAAGAGAAAGATTATGTAAGAATACTGTATATAAAGAATACTTTTTTTAATTCATTCTACCAGAGTAATGTTACTTTTCAAATGCAGATACTTCTAAATAAAAATGGAATGTTCCCTTATTTCCAGCATACTGATATTCATGCCAGGAATTGAGACTTAACAAAAAGATACTGTAGAGAACATGAGGTAGTACCGTGTGCTTTCCTCTCTGAATCCCAGTGACATTACTAGGATATGGAAAAGATCTCAGAAAATACCTGAAAACAAAGTCAATTGACTAAGTCAATTAACTAATTGACTAAAGGTGAACCTGCTTTAGCAGGAGGGTTGGACTAGATGATCTCCCGAGGTCCCTTTCAACCCTTGCCATTCTGTGATTCTGTGACTAAATTTACCATATTCTAAGGTCCATCACTGACACAATAAGAAATATAAGAAATCAGGAGGCACCATACAGGGTTTAAATGCTCTTTGCACCATCAAAATACTACACTATGAATATTCTATAAGCCTTCTTTTTTGTTAAAGGCAGTAATTCTCAATTCCACATCAATGGATTATGCAATGATTAATGGGCTTCTGGGGTATAGAATTTTATTGGGGATGTTATGATTGTCACTAAGATGATTCTTTTTTTCTGTTTGTATTTTTATTTATTTCCATTAATTTATGTTTCTACCTTTTAAATGAGTAATGTTCCACTCTTAATATCCCTGAAAACAAAAATCCTAAATATAAAAAAGAACAGTTTCTCTGTGTTTTTACCTACAGAAAATGTCATGTTTTTCTATGCAGGAATGTAACATTCTTTGCAGTGTATATACCTTCTTAGAAGTTAAGGTCCTTAGTGAGTAACAAGTTGAAATAATTATCAGTTAAATATTACTGAGATTAATACCATCAAAAATTGTAAAAGGCATCTCTAAATCAAATTTCATAGCTTCTCCTGTACAAATTAACTGACATAGTACTATGATTTGAGAATTATTTATTTAAACTTAACTTGATGGAAACTAATTTCTATTAAACATGTCTTTACTGGAATTATGTGAGCATTTCTGACTGGATGTTTTTTTAGGTTGTTTTGGGGGACAAAAATTCAGGTATAAACTTTTATCTTCTCAGAAATGTAACTATGAAAGACATCAGAAACCTTCTGAATGGGTCTTGAAAAATATTGAAATGATCATTCTTTAAAGTACAGTTCTATTTGATGCTTATAGCACATGTTCTATGTGTCTCTCATTAGGTTCTGGTTATTTCTGCTTAGAAATTGGCTTTAGTCAAAACTGTCAACAGTTTTACCACCATTTCTAGGTATTTATTTCACATAAATTAAATTGCACTATGATCACCTTTGCAGAAGCAAGAGCTTCTGAAAGATCCTACAGAGTTCCAGAGTAACTTCTTTTACATGTAAGAAAAAGTTACTTGATAGCAGTGATTGAGAATTTTCAGCAAATATTGAGTAAATTTGTTCCCCTAGGATATAATAATTAAAAAACCATCCAAACAAACAAAAAACACCACCACATTAATTCTAATGCAAGATGAGTAAAAAGAAGGGTACAAAAAGAAATATTTTGCCTCTGTATAAAGACCGTGGGATACTTAAATGCCAATTAAACCCTCAAAAATGGCATTATGGTATCCTCCACAAGAGGTAAAAGGATTAATTTCTTACAGGTTGGTTAATATTCATAAATTCCCATTAGGGTCATTAAGTACCTGAATGATTCTTAGCTTAAGTACTACTGACTGGTTTCCTCTAAGTGTCAAAAGAGTGTGCTCAAATGGCTTAAAAAAAGGCAGGTGGTAAATTTCTTAAAAGTCAAATTTCCTTCAAGACTCTATTATATTTTTATCATTAATTTATTTAACACATCTAAGTTTTAGAACTTTCCAGGGGAAACTATGATTTAAACATGTGGCTTTTATAACTCTCTCATGAAAAGATAAGCTACCCAGCACCAGGCTGCATACAAATGAGAAGAAATGTCTTCTTCTTATATCTCCAGTTACAAACCTACATATGCTATTTGCCTGTTTGTTACACCTATACACTAGATATTTATTAGGAATTAAAAGGTATTGCCTTTAATCCCAAGTTTACTCTTAAGTGAGAAGAGAAGGAAAAGCAGTGACAGGTGAAAGAGTAGAAAAAGCAGCATTTTGTTTTACTTTCAGAAAGTCAATAAGCCTGATCCCTTTTCTATTTATATCCACTTATTTTGAATACATGTCATTCAAGTCAAGGATTCTTTTCACAAATATTTGTACATATCATAGTGCACCAAGGCAGTACTATAGACTGAAACAACGTTACCAAGGCAAATCTGCCAGCTTTGTGGAAAGTGGAAGGGTTAGTGTTCATAGTTTTCAGCCTGCCCTGGGTTGAGGCTCAAAATACCAAGTTCCCTACTCCACTGCTAACTTTCTGGGTGACTCTGGCCAAGTCACTGCATTGGTATGCATCTCAGTTTTGGCATCCAAAGCAGATATAATAACTACTTGCAGTACTATCCCTGTGATTAATGACTTTCCTGTCTGTGTATCTCCCCTCCTCCCACAGCTCTGTTTATTTTCCAAGCTGCAGAGTCCTACACTAGTCAATCACTTTTGAATTGGAAACTAATCCATGTGTTTGGTGATATTTGCTATCTTTCTCTGAACTTTCTTCAACTTTACTATAGTCTTCTGAAATGCAGAGACCAGAGCAACAACAATAGTCACGGTGTAGGTCAATTTATACAGCAGCATGTTTTCTGTTTTGTCCTCTACTCTTTTCTTAATATTTAGTTTAAAAAGAATGAAGTAGTGCTTTTTAAGTACTCTAAGTATGGACCTGAGAGCTATGTAGTACTCTTACTTATAGTGACTACCTTAGAACATAAGAGCTTGCTGATATTAGTGACAATAGTAATGATCAAGAGATCCCATAATTTTATTTGCAAATTGAGATAATTTTGCAGTGCTTGCCATGCAAAAAGAGTTACAAAGAAGAAACACAAGCTAAGGTCTTTGAATTCCTTACAAGTGCAGCAAGACATGACTATAACTCTGAGAACCCAGTCACTTAAAGATAAATTGAATGATGCAGCAATGGTTTAGGATGCAGCAGTACAAATCTCATGTGCTGTTAAAATAAACCTCTGCCTAAACAGAGTGACTACAGTATGCTGTCACTCAAAGTAGTAAAGGTGCTACTGACAAAGTGTAGCAAGAGCATCTTTTTGCAACACTGGCCAACCTGCTGATGAGGAAAGAAGAAACTGATAACTGGAGTGAGTTTGGCAGACAGTCTCCAAGATGGTTGGTAGTGGAGCACTTGCCCTGTGAGGAGAGGCTGAAGAAGCTGCAGTTTTTCAGCCCAGAGAAGAGAGCTTCAGCGGGTCCTAAAAGGAGGCGTCCAATACATATGAGGTGGGAGGACAAGAGGAAAGGGTCTAAGTTGAAACAAGAGAATTTCCGAGCAAGTATAAGGAGAAACTTCTACCCTGTGAGGACAGCCAAGCTGTGAACAGATTGTCTGGAGATGTCATGAAGTCTCCATCCTTGGACTTTTCAAGACAGAACCGGATAAACCCCTGAGTAGCCTGGCTTTATCTCAATGCCCAGCTTCTTTTGAGTAGGAGGTTCCCTTCCTATCTGAATTATCCTGTGATGTTATGATACCTAAGCTACTTCTTAGGGTAAATTAAATTTTTTATATCATTCACAAATCACCTTTTAACTTCAGAATGATAATAGAAAGGAACTGTAGCCAACTCTACATCTCTACATGACACTATTTTTAACAGATCCTCAGTCAGATCCTATACAGTATAAAAACCATCTTATTGACCCAAGTTTTCTGGTAGGTTTCAGCTATTTCATGGTAGGAAGCAAGATATTCACAGCTGTGCAGTGACATTCGAGGAAATTTTGAGAACCAGTTTGAACACTTGTCCCTGCACACGCCATTTTATACCATGCACAGCTCATCCCGGCTACCTGTTCAAGCCAATTTTTCTCAACTAGCACAGACTCGACTCCAACCAGGCTATGTGTTATACAAGACATTTTCTTACCTAGTAAGTCATTCAACAGATTCTCTTCAGGTTCTCCTTATTACTGTCGGGTTTCTCACCTAAATCTTTTCCTCACAATCCCTCATTTTCCACTCTGGTCAATTTACTTGGTGCTCTGTCTTTTTCTTACATATTTGTTTCCGTTAAGAACTCTCAGGTCACATTTTTGGGATTCCTGATACAAATATTTCTTTCTACCCTTCCTTTTTTTCTCTCCTAATCACAGTTCTCAACCTCCATACCTCAGTTCATATGTAAACAACTTCTCGCCACTCATGGAAAAAGATTTGTAAATTAGCTAAAAATAGGTGACATTCAGTAAATGTCATATGTCATGTTAATAACCCCCAAACATATGAGCTTGCTGAAAAAAATAACACTGGAATTGAAAATGCATAAAGCAATGTGAATTGGGCTAATTTCCTTTTCTCCACAGGTAAACCTTAATATTAGTACTGATACAGGATTCAGTCAAAAAAAACCCCATATGTTCTGTCACAAGCAAATAAATGTATTTAAAAAAAAACCCAAGCAAGCAAGTAAATAATTTTTTTAAAAAAAACAACAACAAAAATCACTCTTAGGAGATGCTACAAACACTTTAGTATTCACACAGATATTTTACTGTTATTCTGGCTATTTTCAGACAGACTTAGAGAAGATATGACCACCATGGTTCTCAGAAGACTTTTATCAAGTTTTCTTTCAAATATGAATAGTACTGAAATTTGACATAATTCAGGTCTAAATGATAAGCTCTTTAGCACTAGTTAGTGATTTTACAGATTAACAAATTTCATATAATAATGTTCACTAATATGCAAGGTCTATTGCCTCAGCTGCATTTAAGTGAAAACACATTGTTAAATGGAGGTATATGTTTAATTCATTTCCAGGTGCCTGTGAATGGGAAAAAAAAGTTAAATTTCTTCAGCTTTTTGGTACTGCTACTAATATAGTACACAAATAAAGCAGCCCATATTTTGAAGTATGAAAAGATCAATTAGCTGGAACCAAGGTGGAGAAAGTATAGCTGGAAAATGAAAAGGTAGTTCAGAAAATTCTTTCATTCCTTATTAGGAGTAAAATTCATTACAACATTAACTTTTGATTGAATAGATTTACCTCTTCATTTACTAAGGAATTTGGGGGATACTTTGCAAAAGATACTTTTACTTGTGGAATTAGATAATCTTAGACTTACTTCTGAAGGGTAAAGCCAAATGCCCTCAACCTTACCTATACTGTGAATTAATAAAAACTGTAGTATCATATTTAAGACTAAGAAATAACTTCTGACACAGCATATTGCATGGGTCATTTCCATATTCATGTTCCAGAACAGAATTTTAGATCTGATTTTTCTATTGGAAAAAGAATAACTTTCCTATCTTTAGGCAGGAGACTATTCAGCATGTTACTCAGCCTTCATGCATATGGTGTGACTAGAGTCTTCACAAAAATAAAGGAAGGAGAAACATTTAAAAGAACAAACCAACTATATTTCACATGCTTGATGCCTCAACACCAGTTCATACAATTAAATTTAAACCAAATAACTACCTTTATGCTCAAGGACATGAAGATATGATTTCTATCAAAAGTGCAAGTGTTCTAAAGCAACCAAAGAACAAACACTCTGTCTTTAGGCCAAAGAGAAATAAAGACAGGGAGAAGAATATTCTGTTTATATGCATGCAGTTTGATTAGAAAGTACATGGAAAACTTGACTATCAGGCAAGACACACAAAAACCCCCACATTCTATTATTTCATTATCTAGTTATCTACATCTGGCTATGGTTTTATTATCAAAATGATCTCTTTAATTGTGTGGGTGTCCCTTAATGGCACAAAAAAAACCCTCCAAAATGAAAAATGACCTCCTAGAATAAAAAAAAGTTGAAAATATTGGCTCGGGGAGGAGAGAAGGAAGGAAATGGGAGTAAATCATCCAGTAGAAATAATCCTAGTACATCTGATATCACTGGCAGTATTCATTTTAATGTTTAAAATTGGTTTTCCAAAGTTAGCCACTTCAGGTTTGTTTCCTTTGGTGTCAAGTAAACTTTGTAATGGTCAAAGCTATTAAAAAACTAACTGGAATGGCTTATCGCTTTCAACTGTGGTGAAATAATTTTCACTGCAGAAAAGATATGTCAATGAAAGAGCCCAAGCATATTATGGGATCATTTGAATGCCAGCATTTTTTAAAGGAGAAACAAAGTGTTCCAACACTTTATCTCAATACCACTAAATATTCTGAATGTAAACAAGTATTTTATCCCATTTTTTTCCCCTCAGTTTTTATATCATCTTGACATGAAGAGATCAATAGTGCAATAAACATTGTTTAGTGGTCATGAAGTATACAGATTAATGTATTGAACTTAATGTTCTGAACTTATCAAAATTAAGTATTCTAAAGGTCCTATAAACTCTACAGCTTATGTGCTATTATCAGAAGACTTCCACTACCAGAGAATATTTATTTTAACAGTTAATTTGTCTTGAATTTTAGTTTGTTTCCTTAGAGGATTACTTTTTTTAAGAGATAATTTTATGTAGAGATATATAATTTTATATATATTTATATATTTTAAAATATTTATATGTATCTGACAATATTTATATGTATTCAAAAATATTTATAAACTTATTCATATATACGTAAATATAGGATCATTAAAACCACACTGATTTTTAAATACTTTTTTTTTTCCTTTTCATAAAGCAGGACTGTTCATATTATCTATGGATTTTACAGTCTGAATATCCCATTTTCCTGTTTTTTTTATTGTCGTTTGAAATGTTGTTTTTTCATTTCGGTATATAAATTCCTGAAATTCCAACTAAACTGACCTAAGTAAGGAAAATACTTTCTTTCTAAGTATTACCTAAATTGAAATAAAGAGTAGTTCAGTACATTTTTTCTCTTCTACAGAAGAGATGGAAGTAATTACAGTCAGTAGTATATAAAACATTGTCATTTACTCTTTTGTAAACAATGAACAGAAGTGTGTAGAATAGTAAATGAAATAGAAACATATTAAAATATTTGAATGTGCTTAAAACATTAGACATTTTTCCTTAGGATAAGCATGAAATTAAGAAGACATCTCTGTTCAATCATTAAAAAAATGGGAAGGACTCTTTACTTCATCACTTAAGATGTATTTCAGAAGTAAATTGCAATCCACCAATTTAAATGTTAGCACAGACTACCATGTTTTCATATTTAACATTAGTTCTATTGACTTTTTTAATTAATAGTGATCTTACTTGAAGTAGAAAAAAGTTAATTAAAATTTTGGAAACAGACCTTTTTGATTCTGTCTGCAGTATCAGGACTAACTTAATTAACCACCAACAGTGGTGTTATTAAAACCTATAATTGGGAGAACTCTTAAAATAAGTACTTTAAACTGGGGAAGTGTCAACAAAATGCAGCTTTTCTCCTCTCTGACTTGACTATAGCAAAATCAAAGTCATTCTCCGCACTGTCATTGTGTGGGTTGTATAGCTGTGAATAAAAGATATCTTAAGAGTGCAAAGGTGAAAAATCATCTGTTCAGAAAGTACAGCTCAGTATAAGATGAAGCAGGGCTAAAAGACTCATGAGTATGAAAATCCACTAAAAACATTTATTTATGTGACAGTGTATGCAATTTAAGTTTTTTTATGCCTGGAGGAAAAAAAAAATCTGTTGAGAAGCTCTGGTAATTTCCTTTCATTCTATGAAGAGACGGTTCCTTTTTTCTTCATCCATTACAAAATCAGGTAGCTATCTGGGCTGTTTTGACAATAGGAGTACAGGGTCTGAAAAGTCACAGATCTACAACACTGAGAACTAAATATCTGTCTAAAAAAAATTTAAAAATTGGTCATCTGTCAAATAAATTATCAATGCAACCAGAAAGTTATTTACACTGGCCTAAGCAGAAGCAGGCACAGCCCTTACTTAAGTAGCAGACTTCTACAGATGTGGAACAAGCAATGCCACACCTTAATTTCTCCCAGGGAATCTCAAGATCCCATGAACACATTGGTAGTAAAAAGCCATGTCAGTAACTGAGTAGTCACATTATGTGAGATTCAACCTGAGATTAAGACACTTACATCTGTGTGTCTATAGTTGCACTAAGTGTATAAACTATTATAATAAATGGAAATCTAGTCAGTGTAGTCAGTGGAACATAGTATTTTAATTCATCTTGAAGTACGCACCTTGGACAGGACAAAACAGCTGCCTATATGCTGTTTGTTGTTATTTTAGGTGTTCCTCCTTGTCTTCTAGTTTCTCTGCCAGAATGGCATGGTCTCCTGTAAATTCTGATTTGCCAACACCATGAGGATGTCTCATTTACTCTAGAGGACATCTAACCAACCCCTACAATGTGGTCAGTTGAATCACTCCGTAACCTGCACTGACAGGATTAGGTAGGTATGGGGAAGATTCAGTTACCCGTACATAGTTTGGGTTGGTGCAATTTTGATACTTCATAACATACTTCTCTGGAACACCTTGGTTTGTCTGCCGGAAGAACCTTTGCACTTCTGTTACCGCCATAAAAATATCTTGGATACCCTAGGTGATTTCATACATCAGTGTACATATAATCATGTACAGATGAACTGTGCCCCACAGCTGCCCAGCTGTAATGGGTATTTTGATACAGACAGGTGTCTAAACCTATAGGTTATAATACAGAGACTTCTACATTTTGGTGTCTTGGAGATGAATCTCATCTAAGACTTCATTATGACTGCTGAGTCTTCCAGTAGTAGTACTGTGTACTGTTCATTACAACAGCCTTTGAGATGAGGAATGAATAAAAAAATCTGTTTAAATTGTTAGATGTTCTGACAAAAAAAGTGAAAAAGACAGTTTTCCCCTTTTGGCAATTCTACCCATGATGTTCTGAGGCAGCTTTAGTACTACTTACTTTTGTTCTTTACCTGATTGCCAATTGCTTTAAATTCTCTCTCAAAGCAAAACTAACAAAAAAAAAAAAAAATCTAGGAAAATTCTAACTCTGTAAGTAATTTCTGAATGAAAATACATTTCTATTCATATAATAAATGACAGAAATAAAAAAGAAAAGAACAGTGGAAATTCAAGTAGTGAAAGAGAAAACTTTTCAATGTAATTTTTTGCATATTGCATCACGTGTTGAAAGTGTTGGCATTTATCTAACGTCAGCTCTACATAGCTGGCTGTCAAATATTAAGCAGAGTAACCATTCGCATGCTTCAACATGAGCATGACAGCTAAATTTTATCCTATTCTGAAAAGCTCGTAGATATATTTCATCTCTTCATCCTCATTTTCCTATAAGCAAAGATTCTTAATGGAAGGCAGATGTGATTGTGTGCTCAATCAACATATTTGATACTATTTTGCTGATAGCAGAAACATTAGTTTTATGTGGCTTAAACAGAGTTAAAGGAAAGGGGGAAGGAAGGGGGAAAAAGCAGTTAACAAATGGATTTCGCAAGTGAAATAAATAGCAAGTATAGGGTTACTGCTGAAATATTCCAGAGCTTTCAAGGAGGAGGGAGGGAGAGAGGGAGAGAGAAAGGATGCTGGATCTCAAAAGATAACAAAGTTACGGATTCTTAGAATAATGTTTAACTATCAGAAAATGAAGAATTCTTTTCCAAAGGCTGTTTCTAAGTCCAGGTATGCTTGACATAAAGAATATTGAAGTTTGTGTATGCCAGCCTGTAAGACTGGAAGCTGTGAAGTTAACTTAATCCCTTCTATCCACTTAGATAATATTATGGATTCATACATAAGTAATGGAATGCAAAGAGTAGCAAACAGAAAGCAACAAGCAAAAGGAACTTTTACAGGAACTGCGAATGAATGGAGTAAAAAAGCACAACTAATTTTAGAAACAGCAGAAGAGGATTACCAGTGCCAAGAAACATTGAAGCAGCAGCTTCAGGAAGATCCAAAGAAGCTTTGGTTCTACTTCAGCTGACAGTTTCTAACTCAAAAGGAATCTTAACAAAGCAGTCAGAAAACATCAAGACAAAGAACCCTCAGTGAATAGAAAGAAGTGCTGAAAGAGGGGTGATCAGACAAACAAGAATAAACGTGTCTTGGCTATGACACCACAATCTGGGCAGGGAAACATTTTGATTCTTTTTTAATTGACATATATCACTTTTATTATCATTTACCAATATCTTCTAAATATTGTATAATTCAATATCTTCTGTGTTAATTAAAATGACTGTTAAAAGAAATACATACACATAGCTTGCATGACAATGTACTTATATGAAGTTTCCCATAGTTTCATGTACATCAATAAATTTCAATTGTCCTGTATAAGCCAATTTAAACATTTTCACAGGTGTTTGCAAGACTAAAGCCTTAAGCAGAAAATGAGGCAAAATATAATTAATGAAATTAAAAGGATGCTTACAAAAGATCATGTAAGTTTAGATTTTATGTATATCTAGGTTTTCTGTTTTTGCTTTTTTCCCCATATACAGTTAGATTTTAGAACTTTGTATTGTATCATTTTTAGTCTTCTTTTCAAATGTCTAGGCCACAGTAGCTTTAGTTATTACACTGAAGCTAGACCATTTGAGGCTGCCTTAAATGTTCATAAATTTAAGAGAACAGAATTGAATAACATTTAGTTATTTCATATCCTGCCTAAAAAGTTGTTTACTTTCTTTTATTTTGACTATCTTTATTTTTTATTTTCTTTTGTTTGTATAAAACAGCCAAGCTTTTTTTCAGATTGTAATTGGTAAAAAAGCAGTGTTTTAGTATCGGGGGGGCTGCACATGTAAGCTCTGTGATGGAAGGTCAGGGGCTGCCCCATGCTGGTCACAGCTGGTTCCGTCTGGCTCTGCAATGGACCCACCACAGGAAGCAACTGAGCCCACTAGCAGAATTTGTGGCATTTAAGAAAAGGCAGTAAACACTGAGAGAAAGGAACAAGACCAGAACAGGAGTGCTCCATTATAGAGCTAGTAACACCCTTAAAGGGACTGGACCCATGGATAACCCACACTGGAGTAGGTTCCTCCCCTAAGACACCGGCCCACAGTCAACGCACAACAGAGCAGAGGAAATGAGTAAGAAGGAAGGAACAGCAGAAGAAAAGAGTGAGAAACAAGGAGTAGCAGAAATAAATTCCTACACCTTGAACTGAAACTCCTGTCCTGACTGAAGAGACAAAGTGTAATCAGTGGTGGTAGAGGAGAGGTGGAGAAAGGAAGGAGATGGCTGGAATGAAGTTAAGCCTCTGAAAGGGAAGAGGAAAGGTGTTTCCCCTACTTGTTTAAATATTTGTCTTTGTTTCTCAACACCCAAATCAGTAATGAAATATGTTAAATTAAGACTATTTTCCCCAGAACAGCAGATGAGTGATTTTTCCCATCTTCATTTCAACCCATGAGTTTTCATACTCTCGTTCTTCCTGTTTTCTGCTCTGTTCCACTGTGGAGGGTGGAGTGAGTGGCTGTGGGATTGCTTTGCTGCTACTCAGGGTCAAGCCACCACCCAAATACACCAGCACAAAATGTGCACTTGTGCAAACAAAACCAGCAAGCCAAGGGAGTGACTAGGTGAAAAGAGTATTGAAGTGACAAAGAGTGATAGATTAAGAATTATGCAGTGTTCTGAAGTTCAGAATTTGGAATCTAGGTCCAGTGCAACAGTAGAATAAAGAAAGCTAAAGTAGGCAAAGTGGTAAGAAATTACTAATTCTGGTGATAGTGGCACTATGTAGGAAAGATTAAGTTCCAAGGAAGGAAGTCAGAAGTAAGTTACATTAATATCTATGTTAATTAAACAGGGGAAAGAGCAGGTTTTTACAACAGTGTAGTATTATTATAGTGTAGTACAGTGATAATACAGGTTATTGAAAGGATTAACAGACACCCTCTCAAAAGTGATGCAGAAATAAACTCCTGAAAAGAAAAACAGTCTCATGTATCTACTACTTTGGCTCTTTGGAAAACTTTTTTTAAATTTTTATCACTTATCTGCTTTTGTGACAACTCATGTCAGACCACCAGTGCAATTAATGTTTGAAAATAGACTTTACAAAAAGGCTTAAGGTTGTCTCTAACTGAAAAAACAAAAGGTTCAGTTCTTAACAAACTGAAATATTTTGTGGTGTACATTTTTATTTGTTTTCTAAATGTATGAAAGATTTTTAATATGTTTATTCAAATTCCTCACACTCTTTTCTCCCTGTTACCTGACAATGTATTTTTTTCATTTTTTCTTATCAAAGTTAATTTTTAATGATCATATCTGCTTGAGTATGCACATTTAATGCTTTTACATGCTGAAATTTTGAAAAAAAATGTAGTCACTAAATAGAGTTGTAAAATATATTGTCTTCATTTTAAGTAAGGTGGACTACTGCAGCATTTCACAATGTACAGAGTATACTTTAACATACATTCAGCAATATACCATTAAAAAATAAAAGAGCAAAACAAAATAATAGTAAAAAACCTGTTATGTAATCACTACAAACTTAGGTGGTAAAGAGAAATAGAAGATACACAGCATATTCAAATGTCCCTTATCTACCAACTCACATGTATTATATGACTTGCAGAAAACACATTTTGAAACTAAATAACAGTCTATTCTCTTTCATTACCTATTACCTCACACTTTCAGCAGTTTTTTAAGTATCTGTGTCATCTGAGACACAGTTATTCTCCTTTTCTCAGCAGTTCAAAAATTAACATCTCAACAATCCAAATTGCTTCACAGAAGCTGCCGAAATAGTTATCGCATGGATTCTGGATTGTGGGGTAGGATCAAATAGAGAAAGTTACTACTTTATATCTTTTTAAAGTCCCGTAAGCTAGTGATTCCCCATTAAAGAGTGTGGTTCATCGTAATTGGTATGAAGGATACCACGCAAACAAGGAGTCAGTGCCTTTCATAAACAGCTGTAGCAGCCCTGGAGCTGCAGCAGGAAGGTTCCTTTTAGCTACATTCACTCCAGAACATCTATGAGCTCAGGAAGTCTAAACAGAGATACATACTATTTGGTGAAATAGTAATCAATGTGCTCTGAATGTGATATGCTCTGAATAGAATATGTTATCTAAGGCAATCACAGAGAGTTCTAAAAAGTTTACTATTATAAAAAATCTATTACATAAAAAATTACTCCTAGTTTTTTTTTAGTTGCAAATTTTACATTAATCGATTCATTTTATCAGATTCTGCCAACATTTATGTAGCCAATCTCTTCCTATGTTAAATTTCCTATAGAGAACTGTAAAAGAAATTCCTGAACTAAATCTCATTTGGAGTGTCATGATTTTTTTTTCATCAGATAAATGGAAAAGCACAAAAGCACAAA
Organism: Egretta garzetta; assembly: GCF_000687185.1. Taxonomy (NCBI): domain Eukaryota; kingdom Metazoa; phylum Chordata; class Aves; order Pelecaniformes; family Ardeidae; genus Egretta; species Egretta garzetta. Next base: position 371,802 of record NW_009258480.1, on the reverse strand, counting down.
AAGGGTTACTGTTCCCTGAAGATCCATTGATGCACTGTAGATATTGAAAAATATTATTTACACCATGCTTGTGAAAAAGCAGTGTTGCCATACACTAATGAAGCTCAGTTTTCATTAGCACTTCATCATTATAATGACCTTGTTCCAAATGGTGATATTCCCAAATCAATGCTTCAGATGTTTTTGCTCTTACTCAAAATAATGCTTGTTCATAAAAACAGTGGATAAGAATCTTACAGGTTAATTAAACCTGTAGTAGCACAAGGCATTCAGAAATAGGCAGTAAGAGATAATATTGATTAAATACTACATTTGTAAATAGAAACTTACTCACTGTTTTACAAACATGACTTACACAAACAGAGGAAAATTCATATTCTAATGATAAAAGCATTATTTCTGTATCTGTTACATAATATATTTCAAATTTTAGGACCATTTCAAAAGTTAAATATTTGCACAGGGTAAAGTGAAGTAGATATCTGCTGTAATTCTTTTATAACTCTATTTAGATACACTAGATAATACACTACCCATACTCTAACATACTGTAATTTGATATAACAGGTTGCACAGCTGAATTTATGCAAATACAAATTATACCTTTATGAGGACTTTTTAAAATAGCCCTTCCCATTTCTTCTACAACTTCAGGCACTTTTCTTTTTCTTAACAAAAGCAACCACGACAAAAAAAAAATTATTTGTTTAAATGTACCTTGGTAGTGAGCACTAAATCCATGGTATCGGTGATTGCTGTCTGTTACAAAATGTAGTCTGAGCCAGTTTTTGTTGCTGATAACTGGAGGAGGTATATTCATTCCAGAGAGCCTGAATTAAAACAAACAAATAAAAATTATTATTAAATGATTAACAAATTATTGGGGCTGAAGATTGGTAGATTTTCATAAAGCTTTGAAAAAGGTCTTGCACGGAAAGCTTTTTTTTTTTCAAACACACATTCATTGACGTGCTGTCTGTGGGACTTTTTATTTATCAATGAATAGTATGTTATGGTAAGCATGGACAGACAAGATTGTCGACTCTGCATGACCAAGTGATAGGATACAAATCAGCGCTAATCCAGAAACCACACAGTCACGTTATTGGTCAGACACAGAACTATCATGATGCAAGTACATGATGTTCAGTGTAGAAAGAATTTTCATCTATCCAGGTCAGTTAACCGGTTAGGCAGAACACTGCTCTGGGCACCCTGTGACTTTCAAGTTGAAGATATGTAAAAAGACAGCTTTGGTTTTGCATACCACCATCTGAAAGTATAAAACAGGCACCTATTTTTCAAGAGTAAGTAAGTATTTTTCTAAATTCAGGGTACAAAGAAATAAAAAATACTCTATCACTTCAATGAATCTGAAAATTAGTTATTAAAAGTACAAGAAGGTTAGGGAATTGTGGTGGATTGACCCTGACTAGCAGCTAAGCACCACACAGATGCTCACTCACTCCCCTCCCCGCCTCTGACAGCAGGACAGGGGAAAGAATAGGAAGAGCAAAAGTAAAACATCTCCTGGGTCAAAATAGAGACTCTTCAAAAGTCAATTTAATAAGTAAAGATGGGAGGGAAAAGTACAGCACAAACAAGTGATACAAAGGCAGTCATTCACCATGTCCCACAGTAGATCTATCAAGCCAGTCTCCAAGCAATGGCTACCCATCCCCCATCCCCTGTCCTCATTTTTTACTGCTGGCCATTAAGTTATATGGTATAGAATACCCTTTTGGTCAGTTTGGGTCAGCCATTTAGGTTTTTGTCCCTTCCCAGCATCTTGTCTGTCCTTGGCCTATTCACTGTGGGGACAGAGTAGGGGGAAAAAGAAAGCACTGTCCTTGGCCTATTCACTGTGGGGACAGAGTGGGGGGAAAAAGAAAGCATTGATGCTGCGCAAGCACTGCTCAGCAATAGCCAAAACATTGGTGTGCTATCAACTCTGGTTTAGTCACCAATCCAAACCACACCAACATATGGGCTTCTATGAAGAAAATTAACTCCAGGCCACTAGACCCAGTATACAACACTATCTGGATTTTTTGTTGATTTTCTGTTTGTTTTTTGAGATCAGGACATTACTCCAGTAACTGTAATCTTTCATCTTGACTTGCTCATTAGGAAGGTCTGAATTAGAAGTATTTTTTTTTTTATTAGATGAGATGTTATAGATAGAAAGAAGGTGAATAAGCTTTAGATAAACACCCCTTGCATCAAGCCAATAATCCAAGATATATTTCTCATCAAAACCAAAAAGTTAAGTAAGTCACATCTTGTTGTGGTTTAACCCGGCTGGCAACTAAGCACCACACAGCCGCTCACTTACTCCCCCCCTCCCTCAGTGGGATGGGGGAGAGAATCAGAAAGAAAATAAAAG
>NW_009258480.1:366637-369190 GCF_000687185.1 Egretta garzetta | reverse complement strand
AGAAGCTCAAAAAGTCCTTGAGTAGTCTGAGCACTACTTGGCAACAGCTGAAAACATCAGTGTGTTATCAACATTCTTCTGGTACTAAATGCAAAACACAGCACTATGCTAGCTACTATGAAGAAAATTAACTCTATCCCAGCCGAAACCAGGACACATCTTCAGGATGTCAACATACACCTATGTCCTTCCATTTATCTGTGAACAGAGTTCTTCCTGTAGTTAGAATAAAATAGCAGCCAATGAGTATACCATTTTATGTTCAGAAATAGTAGATTCCTCTTTTATTTTGAAATAAAAAATAAAAAAACCCAAAGAAAGTCTGTAATGAAACAGGTCATAAAGCTATGCAGGCAATCCACAAGTGAGAGAATGAGGTGAATCTGGTTTAGAAATTCCTTGCTTTTACAAAGGACTTTTCATCTGACCTTTGAAGTGGCTTTGCAAAATGCAATATTGTCTTTATCAATAGTGTTATCTCTATTTTACATACAGAGGAACTCATGCACAGAGAGGGAAACCAACTTCAATCATCTAGCTGAAGAGCAACTAAAAGAAAATTGTAAGAAAAACCCTGCAAGTTAAGACCTCTGGCTTTTAGAACCAAAATGAAATCAGCATTGCCTGGTGAATGGTTGCAAATAGTCTTTTGGAAAGCTCAGTTCTCCCCTGCCCTCCTTTATTCAATTAGAAACTTTTTCTTTAAGTTTTCTTTAAAAAGGCATGCTTTTCCTGTTTCAAGAAGACAAGAAATTTGACAGTTTTTAACTCCTTATCAAATAAAAAGTTTGAAGAATTTTATATGGTGCTCTCTTTTGAAATAGTGCTTCATTTTTCTTTTAGTGTTAAGTGTTTTTTTCCCAGCTGTCCTATAAAAAACTCTGTAGTAAATTTAGATGAATATAATAATTTTAACAAATACAAGTGATACACTCAAAGCTAATAAAATTAAATCAAAGAAAAAAATTTCACCATCTAAATAAAATGTTTTGATTCTATTCCACTTCAAATTGTGTCAACATGTTCTAATTAGACATCTCAGTTTCTTTAAGAATTATTTCTAAAAATAAACTTATGACATTAAATGTTTGGACTATTACCAGTAACAGAGCAAAGCTTTGACCATACAGAAAAGTGGCATCTTCTAAACTCCTATTCTTTGCATCACTGTCAGTGTATACCTTTGTCCACAACAGCATCTGCTCATCTAAAGTTCAAACCACTTCCAAAGAGTTATTATGGAGCTTAATGTTTGGTTTAAGGTTTGGAATCATATTCTGATAGCAGTATGCACAGCTAGCTAAAATAGTAATGTTTTTAGTTCCCTGAAAGGGAAAGATTTCTGTTTCATCTTATGACTTGAAGTAAACCCAGAAGTAAGCTTCTGTACAAATCTCCCCTTTCCCAATTTCTATAACACTTGCACTTGAGTGCTGAGAAGGTTGGGTTGGGGAGGGAGGTGGCTAAGAGCCAATAAAACAAACAGGCATGTATCAATAAATAGATTATATGGTACAATCTTGTCTTCTATAAAACTGATATTAGAGTTTTCATTCATTCTTTCCCTTAGTCTTTTTTATTAAAAATGATACACTGAATTTGAAAACCACAACCAAGAACACCTGTGTTATCTATTCTATGGATTTCAAAAATGTAAATTAAAAATGTAGCTAAAGATTTTGGTTTGACTTGGAGACTATATTCTTAAACTTGAGTTATAATCCTCTTCTTACAAAGATGAGAAGTCCCGTTTTCTATGATTTTATCCCCTCAAAATTGCTCTGTGGGTGAGTATTACAAGTGCATTTGCAGATGCTCAAAGGTTTATTCTAAAACCAATTCACTCATTCCTTCAAATACAAAACTCATGGCACCTTATTCAGATTTTTTTAACTTTTATGCAGGACTGACTTAAATATCAGTCTTAGGGTGGTATTTCTGTTGTGCTCAACAACAGTTCTCAAAAAACTATGGCAAACAGAATAGTTTTTTCTACCTGCCCTTTAGATTACAGATGAGGCATAAGCCTAAAGCTCAAAAACTCACCATGGAAAATATTAATTAATGCTAAATGTCAAGAGTTCTCTTGCCTACCTAAAGGCTTGAAAGGCAGATTATTCCTGTTCGTCCTGTACTTCACACCCATTTTTCTCATTATTTCATTAGTGTACATATGATTCCTAGATCAGGAAGTAGTTCTGATTTCTCCACATTGTTATAGCCTTACCTTGAAATTGTCTCAGAGGTGGATGGGCAAGTGACCTTCAATAACACTTAAAAAAATGCTTCCATTCTCAAGGTAAACCAAATTTCTTTGGGGGGTTAGCTGCACCATTGATTGCTTCCAGATTTTCAGTTGGTTTGGTGTTGTTAGAGACAATGATCAAGGTGCATTTGGATCCAATTTTATTCATAATGAAGCAAGTAATTTAGAAATTATTTTTTTAAATTAAAAAAAAACAAACCTCCTTAAACAAATTACTACTAAGCTTGTGTAGGTATTATTTGTGAGGAAGACTTCTGAAACAATAACACTTTAGAGGCAGTATTCTT
>NW_009258480.1:365825-366577 GCF_000687185.1 Egretta garzetta | reverse complement strand
AAAGTGCTTGACTGGCACCACAGGCTATTAAAGCTTCTTCAAATACTTGCTTTGAAATGTTTTTATACTATGGAAAAACAGTAGCTGATCTTATTCATTTAAGTTGGAGAACATGTAAAATCTAACATTTTTCAGCTTAAGAAATATACTCACAGTCCTAGATCCAAGGAATTTGGATGGTACTGTTAAAAAAAAATTAAAAATAGTGCTATGAGATTGTAAAGGGATGTGGTGAAAGGATAACATAAGTTCTTGTATTAGCATTAGCTAGTATTGTATTATTTAATATTAGTATTATTTCTTGCATTAGTACCTCTTTTTTGGTGTCTCCCCCTCACCTCTGCCCCACAGAATTGCGAATAATTTCTACATGGTCTGTGAATGTACCACTCCAAGGATCAGTGGTTTCATACTAGTTAGTATGTAAAATGTAGGCATTCCAGGTAGTTCACTAACAGGCTCAAGCCAGTAATACTATCACTAATACAAAGTATGCAGAACATAATCAGAAACACTATTTATGGTGTCTCTTGATTTTTATTCTTTTTTTTTTTTTTTTTTTTTTTTTTTTTTTTTTTTAAGTATTGTATGTGGTTTCTGTGGCAAGGTCTTGTTAGTGGCAGGGCTACAGGGGTGGATTCTGTTAGAAGCTGCTAGAAGTATTCCCTGTGTCCGCCGCTGGCCAAGGCCAAGCCAATCAGCAACAGTGGAAGCACCTCTGTTATAACATATTTAAGCAGGAACAAAACAAC
>NW_009258480.1:337759-365714 GCF_000687185.1 Egretta garzetta | reverse complement strand
GATGGGAGCCGTCGGCCGGATCGGGTTCGTGGAAAGCCATTGCAGACCCGTGGGGGGAGGAGCCCACGCCGAAGCAGGTTTGCTGGCAGAACTTGTGACCCTGCAGGGGACCCAACGCTGAAGCAATATGCTCCTGAGGGACTGCACCCTGTGGAAATTGTGGACCCATGCTGGAGCAGTTTGTGAAGAACTGTAGCCTGTGGGAAGGACTTACATTGGAGAAGTTCATGGAGGACTGTCTCCCATGAGAGGGACCCCACGCATGAGCAGGGGAAGAGTGCTCTCCCTAGGAAGAAGAGGCGGCAGAGACAATGTGTGATGAACTGACCTCAACCCCCATTCCCGTCCCCCTGTGCCGCTGGGGGGAGTAGGTAGAGAAACTGGGAGTGAAGTTGAGCCCAGAAAGGAGGGGTGGGGGGAAGGTTTTTTACGATCTAGCAGTTTTTCTCCTCTCCTTCTCTGATTTTGATTGATAATAAATTAATTTTTTTTCCAAGTTGAGTCTGTTTTGCCCGTGATGGTAACTGATAAAATGATCTCTCCCTGTCCTTATCTCAACCCACGAGCCTTTTGATTTAGTTTTCTCTCCTCTGTCCGGTTAGAGGGGAGTGATAGAACGGCTTTGATGGTACTTAGTTGGCAGCTGGGTTAAACCACGACAAGTATGTATTGCCAATTAAGAAGTTACAGTACTTATCCAGGAAACTGAACATACCAGTTTAATCCTTGTTTCAGACAAGGGGGTAGGAATCCAAAAATGTCACTTAAATTCATCATCCCCAACACAAGATGATGTGTATATAGGGAGGCAGTTTCAATACAAATATGTATATTCATTTAAGTATACTTTCTACCATTCATATTACTAATGTGCCATTCTGCAAAAAGATCAAAGTATTCATCCAGCCAGAAGGAAAATGAAAAGTGTTCTAGCCTGCAAAGGTTAGAATAAACCTCAGCTCTCCAATGCTATTCCAAGATTATTTATGTGTTTTTGACACCCAAGTTCCCCCATGAATGTGGATTTTAGTGGAACACACAGCCTCTGGCAAAGAGAGATTCCAGTTCTGAAGATCCACACTAATCATTTGTCTAAGCAGAGCATCCTTCTTGGTTTGCGTTAACAGGGCAAAGACTCATTTTTATACCAATTAATTGTTCTCATTTATTTAACATTTTATTAGCAAAGAATTCTTATGTCAAATTAGTATTTGTGATATGAAATTGTGACAGTCAGTCAGATCTATAGAAATTTTCATTGTGGTGAAATCTTTGAAGCCAAATAAGCAGCCTGCTTGTATTGCTTATTGGCCAGTCAGTTGCTTAGCTGGTTGGCTTGGTGCTACTTTGCTGCATGGCTACCAGGCCAGCAATGGGCCCGTTAACTGCCTGGTTATTCAGCTGTTGGACTCGGTGGGCCTTTTAGCTCTTTTTTTCTGATTTGCCACCCAATCAGTACCAAAATGTTTTCTTCCAAACCTCTTAAAATTGCATAAAGATATATACAATACCGCTGTCCAGATTTAATGAAAAAAAGCCCCAAAACAGATTAATTTCCTTTTCTCATTAGCTTTACTACATGGTGCATTGTCCTAGCTCTTAAATTGCATTTGCACATTGCTCTGTATTGGTTAAAGTGAGAACTGCCCTATAACATGTATTCAGCATAAGAGGCAGAAGCCTACAACATTTGATTAGAAAACATGAAATCTTTCTGCATTGTCACTGTGAATTTCAGCATGAAACACACTTTCTAAGAGCCATAAAGTGATTTAAGTTGTTACAAGTATCTTGTTACAAACATAAGAAGTATACTTTAGTTTGATGCTCAGTTTCTGGAAGGTAGGGGTTTAATTAGCTGTCCTTTTTGGTACAGCTATTTCTCTGCATAATACTATTACCTAATGATGCAAGACAAAATAGCTCTTTTATTTAAATTCTCACCCTGTAACTAATTGTTAAGCAATATAGAAGCAGTAACCTTTCACTGCTTTCATATTTGAGAACAAGCTCATTACTGGAAGAGGTCTTACTGAACAGTTGAAACAAAAATAAGGCTGTAAAACACATTTCCTAACACCTTTTATGACTAGTACATATTCTGCCTATAATAAGGCTTCTCTTCAATAATCACAAAACCACATGAAAAATAAACTACTAGTTTATTGTCCGAGGCATAATAAAACTTCACCCTAACCATTTAAATATGTTCATGATAATAGACTAGTTTTGTTTTTAAAATAGCTAATATCTAGTTAAGTTTACCTATCAAATCAATTATTCATTAACACATCTGTCCTTGACAGCTATGGGTTATCTTAAGAAGATGATTCTAACTAAACACATGCTGATATCAGCTGAGTTCTAACTAAATTCACAGTTCCTAAAATCTGATCATTATAGTTCATTATTTCTATGGGATTTTTCCCAGAAAGTAGGTCTGCAAGCTGATGGAATTTATAATGGCAAAATGGCAACTGGCAAAAGATGATTGCTTATTCTGCTCATAAAACTGCCCCTTTTCTCACATCAATTTATCTTCTCAGCAAATTATAAAGCTGTTCACCATTACCATAACATATTGGCAGTCCAACCTACTTCTGTGCCAGCTACTATTCCAAACATAGCTACACTGCATCATCTACAAAATTTTCCTAAAATTCAAAGAAAAACACCAGATCTACCATAAAGGAAATGCAGCTGTCTCATCTTTTTTTTGTAGTTCAAAAGACATAGCTCCCCCCAAAACTGTACTGAATCCTGCATACCAAATTTAAGTCAACAGACAGTATGCTTCCCTTCTGCAGTTGTCTTTCATAGACTCTTAAAAATTTTCATATAGAATCTTCAGATCATTGGTTGTGAACCAGAGATTTAAAGTATCTCACCACTATGTGTAGTCAACAACATTTACATTAGATAGTCTGTTATCTAATGTAAAATGTATTTGGAAAAAAGTGTGCTTACTGAAATAATGCATCTTTGTTGCTAATCAACGGAGTAGTAATACTGTAAGGCTATGCATGTAGATGTGTCAGTGAAGTTTCCATCTTTGATCTCATTTGGTTTGAGACTGGGTAAATCACAGTTTACAGAAGAAATAAGGTACTAACATTTTTGAGAATCACATCTTATTCTTCTTGCACTTCATTACAACATCATGCCTCCATCCCCTTCTTTTCTGCACTATTTAGGAGGTAATTTTCAAAAATCACTCTGTTTTAAGATAACTCTGATCCAGTGAAGTCAATTAGTATCTTATTCTCCCTCAAAAATCTAACATATAACTCCCACTTTATGTTGCAAAATAGAATTCAGGGTTGTTTTGTTTGGTTTTTTTAATAGCATAGTGCATATCCTCCATTTCATCCAGAGACATACTGATACATCAGAAAATACTATACATTTACTTTAACATCTGAAATGCACACTGCCAGATAGCTATACTCAACAAGTAGTTTAAAAATCCCTGTCTTGTTCATGTACCAAACTAACTGTAATTACTAAAAACCTTCTAAAACTACAGTTCTTATAAATAGAAATTAAAACAGAAAGAACGGTCTTTTTTTTTTTAAAGCCAGGTGACAGATAAATGAGGATTAGTAAAAGACACAAGTGATAAGACAAAAATGCTTGATTATGTACAAATTTCAGATATGGTATTCCTCATTCTTACAGAAATGACAGCCAAACTATTTAACAATTATTTTATTTCACACTTCTGTTTTCTTTTTCATACGTTGCTTATCTGCAATGTCTGTCATGGTCATCTTGTTAAAAAGTGGCTCAGAATCTTATTCTGGATTAGTTAGATTACAGTGTATAATATACAAACATAAGAAGTAATTTAGACATGATATGGGTATGAAGAGAGACAAAGAGAACTCAGATTGCAAAGGTCCAGTCAAAGCTCAAAATCAGATCAGTGAACAAATGTAAAAACCTCAAGGAAGGATACAGACAGTACAAAATATGCATGTAAAAGGCAGGAGATAAAAAAGAGTCAAATAGGCAGTCCTCTATTTAAGTGCCCCATTCTATTTTGTTATATTTGAACCTATATGGAATGGTAGCAGAATTTAAGCTTTGTGTGTTACTTCTTTGTTTGAAGCAAATTGGTGATACTGAATCAGGTGTTATTTTAGTGAAATTGATTTATTTGCAAAAAGTGCATTTTATTTTTAAAGAAAGATTATTATCAAGTAACAAGCATGAAAGCCCTGCTAATACAAGCCTTAAGTTTAAGCATTAAACTTGTCAAAAATATTCCAAATAGAAAAAGTATTTCTGTCAGAAAAATATACAGTGAAGTTTTTCACACAAAACTTTTTCATGAAGCATATAGTCCCTACATTTCCTCACAAACCAGGAGATTCACAGAAATCAGATTCACAGAAATTGATCAAAAAAGGAATTTGAGGTCATTACCCCATCTATAAGCACTGCTGAAACTCATTCTAATACTACCAAAGCCTTAGGCTAACAGACTCACAGCTTAGCATGACTAAGTGAATATATAGATCTCATAACTCATACATATGCACTACAAAATCTTAAGTGCTTGTTTTAGTGCTAACTGCTGCTGTGTGGCATCTTTCTCATTAGTATTATTTGCTTGTTGAAATAAAACTGCTATATAAAAAGCTTTGATTAAAAAAGGGCAAAGAATCACATATTTTGATAAGGCCCATCCCATACTTTCATTGTCCATGTCCATGTTAGTGTGGCTTAGTACTTACATAGCGCAATAAAAACACTACAAAAGATGGTAGCCTCCTTCCCCCTTGGAAGAAGAGGAAAGACCTATGCAATAGAACAGTATCTGACTTATCTGGTTTCATTAAATTTTGGTTAAACTAGTGAGCAGTTGTATTAAACACAAATGTGAAATATCAACCACTTACAGCTTATTGTGTTTCCTATACTTGTACAGAACATAGTAAAGTTAGTATTAGAAGTCATTAGTAAAGATTTCTAGCATCCTTTCCTTTGTTCTCCATGATTGCCTTGTTCCCATAAAACAATAATTCTCATAAGAAGCTTCATCATGAACATAGTTTGTAAAAAGATCCACCCCACAATGTAAGTATAAGGACACTCATTTGTGGATACAAGGCTAAAACTCAGGTCTCTGATTTAATAAACCCAGATCTGTTTAGAAAGAACCAGATTCACATTAAAGGAGCAAAGCTGAAACTAACAGAATATTTAACACATTGCTTGATTTGAAAGATCCAGAAGGACTTAATGGTAAATTAACATATGCCTCCTGTTCCATCAACTCAGTTAGTAAGACATTTACACTGACATTCAGACAATAGCCTAACCATTAACCTTTTGGTCAAGCACTAAACAAGTAGGGTTTTTTTATGACAAGGCCTATTGATATTCTTTAATATTTCCAATTCTGGTGATGAGATTAATGGGTCCTAATGACAGTCATTATAAATGTGAATATCTATTGCATCACAACTTTGGGTACTAGCCTTTTTTTCATCACTGTTTTTTTTCCTGGAAATGTTCTATCCAAATTATATTAAATAATTTCAGAGCAAGGACATTGTGACATATGTGGTCTAACAGCCAAAAAATCCCTCTTCTGTCTCTTATAAAATCTATTGCTGTCTAAACTGAGAACTCAAGATTTGAATTTTGTTGAAGATATCAAATAAGCGTTACATGCTAATAGATATTTTCAGTTATCTTTGGATAACAAGATAGGTCAACAAGATGGATAATTGTGAGTAAATTGTTCTTTTGTGAAAGTATTTTCAATATAAATATTTAAGTTAACATGAAAGTATTTTCAGAGCTGTGGATTTCCTAGAATTTTAATTGCAGCTTACATTTATGCAACATTAACATATATAATATTGGTATGTCTGTGTTACAGAAAAAGACTTAATCAGACATCTCTGTGATGTCTACAGATAGTATAGAAGTTTTATGTAAGTGGAATTTTTAATTTAATTTTATACGTGAAACTCAAGCTGTAGGCAGGTATCGGGCTGCTCTTGTGTGTGCATCCAGTACACTTGAGTCATTATCTCCCTGGATGATTCAGGAATTGACCATATAGTGAGAAAAGACTGGCTTGATAAAATAAACTAATTTGAAAGGTAATTACAATATCAAAATATGCAAAGTTTCCCAGTTGAGTCTTCAAAAGATGAACACAAGAAACAATATGGTAAGAGAAAGATTAGTTTGGAAATACAATAAGCATATAAATAAAGAAAACAAGAGAGGAAGGGAATTGAATTAATATTCTGCATTGCCACAGTTCAAAGTCCAGTCATTAGGAGCAACAGTCATAAGGAAATCCATCTTTCAGAGGAGAGAGGAAACAACAGTAATTCAGTCCTGAAGGAGGAAAGAAGACAAAGACTAAAACCATCTCTTTCTCAAAGTTAAGTATACAAGAGAAGTAAAGGAAAACTGTCCAAAAGAAAAGTGTCTTAAATACAATGTTCTATTAGCAGTTTCAGGGTAATTTATCACCCAAGTATTAAGTGGTTACAAAGACATGAGTCAGTAAAAGACCTAGTTCCTAAGGTCAGTTCCTGTCTGTAGAAGGACTAAGTATTTCATTTAACTGAGAATCAGGACTTTGACAAGTTTGAAGCTAGATATAGCCTTGACTCTTGTTTCCATATCTCAGAACTGCAGCCAAATGACTGACAAAAAGCTATTTTTTTTTATTTTTAGAACAGTAAATTGCCACTCTTCAAATTTAACCTAATGAGCTATTTAGAACTAAACTAACGTTTTAGGCAGAAACTCCACTTAATCACTTATTTCTGATTTGTAAAACAAACAAATGAAAACAGGAAGAAAGGAAAAAGACATTCTATATTATGTCACCTTGAAAAAAATACTTGTTCTTTAAAGTACTTTAACAACCTATTGATTAATTTTAGAGTTATTCAGCTAAAGGGATAAAAATAATTCACCCTATGACTCTTTTTGTCAAGTTCATTATGATGTCTGGAAGACTGAAAAAAAAGTCTTTGTTTTAAAAATGTCAGTGTTGAAATATATGAAAGCCCTGTCACGCCTTTGCAATGTTGGAAAAAGTTCAACTTTGAAGTAAAGTTACTGTCATATAAAGCAAGTCTATAAGAAACCACTGTATGATCATTAAGGACTGAATAAAGGTCCAAATTATGATTAATGAAATTTTCTGGTATTGTGGATATAGATAAATGTTGAAAAGTGCCCAGATTAAGAAATATTTTTAACTTCAGAAGTAGATTGTAGCTTATAAAGCCAGATGTTCATATGTTAAATATTTTCCAATTAATCTGTTGACTTGGCAGCATAATGAAGTATGATGAAAGGTAAAAGGAGACTTCCAAATACACATACTCTGAAATTTTAGTCTATGATGTCAGTAATGTGTTGTTTGTGACACAAGTACGAAACATAACACTGATGAACAGTGTTGCTGTCCAACTTGTGTGAAGGACTGGTATCACAAGTTGCTGATTTTCGTATAGATATCAGGGACTTGGAAGAAGTCATTATTCATAAACATGAAGTAAATACCTCTTATACAAAATTACTTTGCGCTTACAACTCAATTTTCCTGAGCAGATCATAGAATCTATCTAAATACCTATTAACGTCACCTGGGCTGCACATGATGGTTAACATATAGGTCTTTCTACCACACAAGATGTGGCAAGTTGCATGGCTTCTTGGTGTAACTGATGAGATCAAGCCATGGTCAGGGCAGTCAGCAAGGAGCAGAGGCAGATGGGTTTGAGTACACCACTGAGCAGATACAGCCCCAGCTTGAGCAGGCTGTGCAGGTGAGGCCTCCCTCAGAGCAACTCAGCTTGGTGGCCCAGAAGCTCTGATATGGTGGACACCAGGAGTTGCCATAGGATTTGTTTTCCTGCAAGTGCTAAAGCAAACCTGTGGGACACTGTCTCTTTCAAGAACCTCAAATCTCTGAGGTCCTTGGCTGGACAGCTGAGGACCCTGGACAGGTATCAGAATGAATGTGATTATCTGAGTGTTTTTCCCTGCAATTCTGCACATTTCTTCCCTCTACTCTAAAACTGAATTGAATATGATGTGGATCTGACCAATTACTTCTTTGAGTAACAATCAAACTGAGTAACTGGGACCATTATCAGCGAGAGGTTTACATAGTTTACCTCTCTTAAAATGTTGCTAACATCTTACTATTTCATAACCAGTTATTTTCTCCACTTTTTTTTTTTTTAAATTCTATGTAGCAAATTATTATACGTAAGAGTCTAGTGCTCAAATGGGGGAAACAAGCTTGTTCTTGAGTCTTTCTGGTGAGCGTTAATAAATGAACTAAAAAAAAAAAAAACAACATTGCACCTGGTACTACAACCTGATGTTCAATAGACCATATATGCAATAGTATCATATAGTTTGTTACACACAAAATCTTGTTGGGACAGAAGAGAACACCCCATATATGGAGCCAAAATTTACTGTTAGACCAATTAATGCTTTAATGGACTAATAGTCTAAATATCAAAAAGTCTCATTAATAGTATTAGTAACTTCAACCAAAGAAATCTTCCTAATATCTATCCCTTTTCTCTGGTGTTACGCTCACCTTTTCAGCGTCCTTCTGTGTCCTGAGATCAGCACTTCTTTCTTTCTCAGACAGAAAGGGAAAATGTTTATTGTGAGTCATCAGTATCCTGAGGTCATCCCTGGAAGCAAAACTCCCTTCCTTAGCCTTGAGTCAACTCTGGGCTATTTGGTGTTTTCTTAACAGAGCCTGCTTTTTTTCTCATTGGTTCCCAGCCTTGCCCAGCCTCAGTTAAGATAGAGGCCCAACATGCCTTACACAGCAACTGCCTAGAGTTGTCAGACCTTTACTATACATGACAGTCACAGTAGGCAACTGTCAGAGCTCAAACAAACTCAAAACAGCTCAAGTCACAACACCTCAGAAGAGTCCTAAGACAATCCTGCTGTCAGATCAATACAAAGCCTGTGGCCACGTCCTAGTAATAAGGGGAAAGTCATATTTACTGACCTACCAGTTGATATCAGTACTGCTAGATTCACACTAAAGAAACTTGGAGGCAAAGGAAATAGGAAGAAAACAGTAGTTCTCCTTGCAGTAATTCTCATTTAATTTCTCTCCTTAATCCTTAGTACTTCATGTAATTACAGTAGTTAAAATGAAAAATACATATAGGTATGCAATATTCAAACTGGTAAAAGACTCTAATTATATTTTCTGTACAGCATGAAGGGAAATTGGCATGCAACTCTGGCTGGAGATAAAGTTTAAAACGTAAGTCAAACTACTCCCACTCTGCAGTAAAATTAGGGACCCCATGGGTCTTATTAGAAAAAGTAGTTTCAGAATCTGAAGTTTGCCTGAGTATCTGCCACTCTAGTTACTCATAGTTAGATATTAAATCCAAATGCAAATATATCTTAAAAGATCTGTTCCTTAATATTAGAATAAAAATTCAAAATGCTGTCATGTTAGGCCTGAGTCAGTTATGTTATTTCATCTCTTTTAAAGGTGATAATAAGACAGTGCAAGTCCTGAAATGCCTTTAAAGAACAACTCATCAATACAAAGTAAGGGGGATTAAGCTGCTCGACTCAAACGACAGGTGATCTTTTTCTGAGAGTTCGCTCCTTCATATTTCCTATTTTCTGCCTCTGAAAATGTATCAAGATAGAAACTGAAATCTGTCAGACGAAGCTACTCATTGCATAATTTAAATATAATTGCTGTCAAGGAATAGATGCAGATGCAGATTACTCACAGAACCATTCACCTCAGTTAGTTTCCACCTTATTTTTTTGTGAATTAATGTTTTGCTCATTTACATTTTGTGCAACAACTTTCTTCTATATCTCAATCATCCTTCTAGTTCTACTGAATTTATCACATAAGACATTTACGTTATAAAATAGCTTACATTTATCTGTAGTGACCTTCCACTCTTCTGCAATATATCTGTAAGCTAATAAACTTCATACTCGATAATTTTATAGAACAATCATCTCAGAGTGCTTGACTGTATCATCCTTTACTTCATAAAAAAAAAAATCCAAAGCATAAAGAGACGATATTTTGTTCTCCACAACAAAAATCTAAGACAAAACTTGAAACTACCAGGACCCTAAGGGCACCCTCAGAGCCCTGGCTAGCCCTGCCAGGGGACCCTGATGACCCTCTGCCCTTGGGTCCATGAACCCCATTCCAGCTCAGCCTAAGCCAATCCCAGCTCTGTCCTTGGCCATACCCTTTTGACTGGGCTCCTGGAAGGACTCTGGACCTGGTTTATCACTTACCACACTGGGGTCTGTCAATTGACTCTGTTATCTAAGTCTGTAGGACTGCACATCATCAGTGAGCGCATGGCCTGTGTGGGTCACCCTTGACTCCCAGTTGTCCCTTCCTTGCTCCTGCTTCTCTCAGACAGAAAGAGTTCAAATCTCCCAATTAAACTGCTCTAATCATTAACACTGCACTATTTTTCTATGGTAAATTGTCTCATTTAAACAACAGTATGAATTTGCTGTTGTTCTGTGTACTTAATCATACTTCTTTTACCCTATTTGTAACATTCATATTCAAATGTTCTCCAACTGCAATTAGGAAAACCTTTCTTGTATCTTTCATACAGAGGATTTTTAAGATGTTATGATAAAATCAAGAAGTGAATATAATAGACCTCCATCGTTGTTACTCCATAGAGATATAACTGAACAGAAAGTCTTTAAAGCCAAGGACCAAATCTTTTAAGTGATTAATAAGGAATAGGAGAGCTCACATTTAGTCCTATTAAATAAGAGTTAAAAAGGGAGAAGGGGAGGATTGGACAAGTAGTATCAGCACTCATGCAAATTGCGTCATTTTGAAAGAAGTTATTTTGACACAAGAAGATTTTAGACCCTAATTCCCAGTTCATTCATTCATAATAAAAACACCTCCAAAGCTAAAAGATAAGAATACATCATCTGTTTGTGTTTGTACGACTATGTGATATTTATAGTCTAAATTGTGTTTTGGGGGTTTTTTTGGTGGGGTGTTGTTTTTTCTTGTCTCACAGATTGGCAGCTACTAAGAAAAAAGTCTTAGAAAACTTTATTTCTTTGCCCCAGAGGGCTGCAGGAGTGGCCTCTGCAAGAAGAAATCAGGGGCTGCCCTGTGCCAGACACAGTTAGTTCAAGTTAGCTCCACAATGAATGCACCACAGGAGACAGCTGAGCCCATCAGCCAAGCTGGTGTCACCTGTGTGAAAACGTATTTAAGACAGGGCAAAACGCTGTACAGGCAGTGAGGAGTGAGGAAAAAAAAAAATGCGAGAAACAATCCTGTGAATACCAAGGTCACAGAAGGAGAAGGGGGAGTAGGTGCTCCAGCTATTCCCCTGCAGCACATGGTGAGGACCATGCCAAAGCAGGCTTTCCTAACAGGAACTGGGGCCCATGGAGGACCCACGCTGGAGCATGTTTACCCTGCAACCTGTGGACAGGACCCACACTGGAGCAGTTCTGGAAGGGCTGTAGTCTGTGGGAAGGACCCATTCTGGAGCAAGTGGAAAGTGTGAGGAGGAAGGAGAGGCAGAGAGGAACTGTTATGGACTGACCACAACCCCACATTCCCCATCTCCCTGTACTGTTCAGGGCCAGAGTCGGGAATGAAGGACAGGAGTTGAGCCTTGGAAAAGGAGGGGAGAGGAAGATGTTTTATTTTTTTATCTTTGTTTCTCATCGCCCTAGTCTATTTTTAATTGGCTATAAATTAATCTTCCCCAAGTAGAGTCTGGTTTACCTGTGAAAGTAATTGGTAAGTGATCTCCCAGTCCGTATCTTGACCCACAAGCTTTTTAATCTTATTTTTTTCCCCTGTACTGCTGAGGAAGGGGAGTGAGAGAGGAGCTTGGTGGGCATCTGACAGCCAGCCAAGATTCACCCACCACATTTAATTATGAAACTCATATCGCTAAGCACATTCTAAGAAAAGTATTCAGTAAGTAATCCCTGTTCTCCAGCTAACATACCTAGCTGCATAAAAGAAAGCAACTGCAGATAAAAGCCTATTCTAGTTCAGTGACAAAAAGAGAGCAGAAAACATTAAAAAAATATGCAAATAAAAAGGAGGTATTGATACAAACAATAGTCTCAAGTACAGAATATCAACAAGATATAAAAACATTAAAGTAAGGAACAGTTACAGGAGAAAGAAGCACAGTAAGACAAAGAATCTCACAGAATCACTGAGGTAGGAAGGGGCATCTTGAGATCATCTTGACCAAGTCACCTGTCTAAGCAGGTTCCTCGGAATGCATCCAGTTGGGTTTTAATATCTCCACAGATGGAAACTTAACCTCTCTGGGTAACCTGTTCCAGCTTTTGACTGCCTTCACAATAAAAAAAAAAGTGTTTTCTTTTGTGCAGATGTAATTTAATGTATTTCAATTTGTGTTCATTGAAGAGTCTTTCTTGTTCATCTTCATTCCCCCCTCATCAGTAATTCATATGCATGGATATAGGCTCCCCTGAGCCTTCTCCTCTCAGGACTGAACAGCCCCAGATCTCTCAGCCTCTCATATTAAACATGCTCCAGTCACTTAATCATCTTTGTGGCCCTGTGCTGGACTCACTTCAGTAAGTCCACATCCCATGTCTCTCTTGTTCATAGAAGCCCAGAACTGGACACATTACTGCAGATGCAGCCTCTCCAATACTGAACAGAGGGGAGGGATTATGTACCTGGCAACACTCTGCCTAATGCAGCCTAAGTGACTGTTGGCCTTATTTGCTGCAAGGGTGCATTGCTGGCTCCTGAGCAGCTTATTGTTTACCAGGACGCAGATCCTTCTTGGCAAAGCAGCTTCCTAGAGTGCACTGTGGCCTGGGGTTATTCCTCCCAGGTGCAGGACTTTGCATTTCCCCTTCTTTAATTTCACGAGATTCTTCTCAGCCTATTTCTCGAGCCTGTCGAGGAGCCTATAAAAGTCAGCGCAACCATCTGGTGTATCAAACACTCCTTCCAGTTTTCTGTCATCTGTGACCTTGCTGAAGGTGCACTCTGTTCCAGCATCCAGGTCATTAATGAATGTGTAAACCAGTACTGGTCCTAGTATTGACCCCTGCAGTACACCACTAGTGACTTGCTTCCACCTGGTCTTTGTGGCACTCATTACAATCTTCTGGGCTCAGCTGTTGAGCCAGTGTTTAATCCCCTTCAGTTTGCACTTATCTAACCCATATATTGTCAACTTCTCTATGAGGATGTTACAGGAAATGGTGTCAAAAGCTTTACTCGAGCTGAGCTAACCAACATGAACTGCTCTCCCAGTCACTTCATTGCAGAAGGCAATGATTTCCACTTTGTAAATCCATAATGACTCTTCCCATTCCCCTTCTTGTCCTTTATGTGCCTGGAAATGAATTCCAGGAGGTTTTTCTCCATCATATTCCCTGGAAGGGACTGAGTTGACCCTAACTGGCCTGTAGTTCCCTGGATCTGCCTTCTTGCCCTTTTTGAACATGGGAGTAATATTTGCTTACTTCTAGACTTCAGATACTGGAAAGGTCTCCATGACCTTTCAAAGATAATATAGAGTGGTCTCGCAATCATACCAGCTAGCTCCCTTAGCACATGTGCTTTCAAGCCCCATAGATTTATATGTGTCCAGTTTGTTTAAGTGCTCCCTAATCTGGTCCTCCTCCACTGAGGGTAAGTCCTCCTTGCTGCAGAATTTCTCGGGGCTCTGGGATTCCTGAAAGTTGATCTTGATGGCAAAAACTGAGGCAAAGAAGGTATTGAGCACCTCATCCTTTCCCGTGTTTTTTGTCACCTGGGCCTCTGCCTCATTCAGTAGCAGTCTTATGTTTTCCCTAGTCTTAATTTTGCTGATTATGTACTCGCAGAATACCTTCTTGCTGCCCTTCATGTCTCTGGCCAGATTAAACTCCACGTGGGTCTTGGCCTTCCTAACACTGCATGATTCGACAGCAAGTCTATACTCTTCCTGTAAGTTCTTTTTTTTTTTTTTTTTTCTCAGGGGCAGGGGAGGAGGAGGGATAAAAATCTGAAATAGGAATAAAATAATATAAGAGATGAAACAGGAATACCAGATACAAAAGTGAAAATAAATAATGACATAATATGATTTATCAATTCAATAAATATATTCCTCTTATTTAGAAAGAAGCAGAATGATTTGATTATGACATAAGCATATGATGAAGCACTTTTTACTTGAAGGAGCATGTTTAACAATATCTACAGAAGACAAGCATTTAAATCAGCAGATACAGATTATTCAGAATTGAAGGTCCTAAAAGGACTTGCTCACTAAACCTCTGTTTCTCTCATACTTTTTGTAATGCTGGAATATCATGGAAATTTCAAAATATAAGTAGCATTGTACCAATTAGGTCCTAGCAAAGAAAGATATTTTTATCTATAATGACAACTTTCACCATGTTGATCAGAACAGATTTCAGGTAAAATTTTACCAGCAGAAAAAAACCATGTTACTCTCTATATTTTGGAAGTAAATATAAACCCACAGTTAATTTGATGTACAGTTGACTCATTGTATTGGATTTATGTCTCAAGGTTTTGGTAGCAGGGAGGTTACAGGGGTGGCTTCTGTGAGAAGATGCCAGAAAATTCCGCTATGTTTGATAGAGGCAATGCCAGACTGCTCCAAGATGGACATACTGCTGGCCAAGGCCAAGCCCATCAGAGACGGTGGTAGTTCCTCTGAGATAACATATTTAAGAAGGGGAAAAAACTGCTGCATAACAGCAGGCAGCAAGAGGAGCGAGAGGATGTTCGAGGACCAGCCCTGCAGCCCCCCAGGCCAGTGCAGCAGGAGGGGCAGGAGGTGTTCCAGGCACCAGAGCAGAGATTCCCTTGCAAGACCGTGATGAAGACCATGGTGGGTCAGGCTGTCCCCCTGCAGCCCAGGGAGGCCCATGGGAGAACAGATGTCCACCTGCAGCCCAGGAATGATCCCACACTGGAGCAGGGGAGTGCCCGAAGGAGGCTGTGCCCCCGTGGGAAGCCCGCGCTGGAGCCGTCTGCTCCTGAGGGACTGCACCCCGTGGGGAAGGAGGAACCCAGGCTGGAGCAGCTGGTGAGGAACTGCAGCCCGTGGGAAGGACCTATGCTGGAGCAGTTGGTGGAGGACTGTCTGCCATGGGAGGGCTCCCAGGCTGGAGCAGGTAAAGGAACAACAGCGACAAGGTGCGATGAACTGGCCATAACGTCCTTTCCCCATTCCCCTGCACCACTCAGGGGAAGGAGGTAGAGAAAATTGGAAGCAATTTTGAGCCCAGGAAGAAGGGAGGAGTGGGGGGAAGGTGTTTTAGATTTGGTTTTGTTTCTCAATGCCCTACTCTGATTTGATTGGTAATAAATTAAATTAATTTTCCCCAAGTCGAGTCTGTTTTCCCTGTGATGGTAATTGCTGAGTGATCTCTCCCTGTTCTTATCTCAGCCCACGAGCCTTTCATTATATTTTCTCTCCCCTGTCCAGCTCAGGAAGAGGACTGATAAAGAAGCTTTGGTGGGCACCTGGCATCCAGCCAAGGTCAACCGACCACACTCATGGACTGACAACAAAGTAATGGAAAGAATTTGGCCATCATACTGTGTGACCTAAGTGACTTTCTTAGCTAAGCACTTCTCTTCTTCCTTTAATATATCTAAATGCTGCAGCATAAAAGGCTAAAGCAAACCTTAGGCACTTAACCAAGGAAGAAGTATGTGGAAATACAGATACAGGTTTAGTTCTGGTTATGGTAGGCATGCAGTATTTACTGGAATATTGCATCCAGCCTTACTTTGTTGACCTTTTTTTTTCCCACTATAAGAAATTACTGTGAAACTAAAAGGAATTTTTTATGTCTAAAAAAATGCCTCATTCAAAAATTGGTGTACCAATTTTTCTTAATGTATCACATCTAAAAGAAAAGGATTGTAAAAACCACTGAAGATCTCTTTCTCTAACCTGGAAAAGACATGAAAAAAGCTGGCAGCTGAAGTCAATGATAAACACATTGAAAGTGGGTTTTTTTCGCTTTTTTTTCCAAACAATGGTGAGTAACTATTAGAACAAATTATAAAAATAAAAGTGTGGGGGTGTTTTTTTATCGCTTAACATTTTCTCTTTCCTGTAAGTTTTTTTTTTTTTTTTTTTTCTCAGGGGCAGGGGAGGAGGAGGGATAAAAATCTGAAATAGGAATAAAATAATATAAGAGATGAAACAGGAATACCAGATACAAAAGTGAAAATAAATAATGACATAATATGATTTATCAATTCAATAAATATATTCCTCTTATTTAGAAAGAAGCAGAATGATTTGATTATGACATAAGCATATGATGAAGCACTTTTTACTTGAAGGAGCATGTTTAACAATATCTACAGAAGACAAGCATTTAAATCAGCAGATACAGATTATTCAGAATTGAAGGTCCTAAAAGGACTTGCTCACTAAACCTCTGTTTCTCTCATACTTTTTGTAATGCTGGAATATCATGGAAATTTCAAAATATAAGTAGCATTGTACCAATTAGGTCCTAGCAAAGAAAGATATTTTTATCTATAATGACAACTTTCACCATGTTGATCAGAACAGATTTCAGGTAAAATTTTACCAGCAGAAAAAAACCATGTTACTCTCTATATTTTGGAAGTAAATATAAACCCACAGTTAATTTGATGTACAGTTGACTCATTGTATTGGATTTATGTCTCAAGGTTTTGGTAGCAGGGAGGTTACAGGGGTGGCTTCTGTGAGAAGATGCCAGAAAATTCCGCTATGTTTGATAGAGGCAATGCCAGACTGCTCCAAGATGGACATACTGCTGGCCAAGGCCAAGCCCATCAGAGACGGTGGTAGTTCCTCTGAGATAACATATTTAAGAAGGGGAAAAAACTGCTGCATAACAGCAGGCAGCAAGAGGAGCGAGAGGATGTTCGAGGACCAGCCCTGCAGCCCCCCAGGCCAGTGCAGCAGGAGGGGCAGGAGGTGTTCCAGGCACCAGAGCAGAGATTCCCTTGCAAGACCGTGATGAAGACCATGGTGGGTCAGGCTGTCCCCCTGCAGCCCAGGGAGGCCCATGGGAGAACAGATGTCCACCTGCAGCCCAGGAAGGACCCCACACTGGAGCAGGGGAGTGCCCGAAGGAGGCTGTGACCCCGTGGGAAGCCCGCGCTGGAGCCGTCTGCTCCTGAGGGACTGCACCCCGTGGGGAAGGAGGAACCCAGGCTGGAGCAGCTGGTGAGGAACTGCAGCCCGTGGGAAGGACCTATGCTGGAGCAGTTGGTGGAGGACTGTCTGCCATGGGAGGGCTCCCAGGCTGGAGCAGGTAAAGGAACAACAGCGACAAGGTGCGATGAACTGGCCATAACGTCCTTTCCCCATTCCCCTGCACCACTCAGGGGAAGGAGGTAGAGAAAATTGGAAGCAATTTTGAGCCCAGGAAGAAGGGAGGAGTGGGGGGAAGGTGTTTTAGATTTGGTTTTGTTTCTCAATGCCCTACTCTGATTTGATTGGTAATAAATTAAATTAATTTTCCCCAAGTCGAGTCTGTTTTCCCTGTGATGGTAATTGCTGAGTGATCTCTCCCTGTTCTTATCTCAGCCCACGAGCCTTTCATTATATTTTCTCTCCCCTGTCCAGCTCAGGAAGAGGACTGATAAAGAAGCTTTGGTGGGCACCTGGCATCCAGCCAAGGTCAACCGACCACACTCATGGACTGACAACAAAGTAATGGAAAGAATTTGGCCATCATACTGTGTGACCTAAGTGACTTTCTTAGCTAAGCACTTCTCTTCTTCCTTTAATATATCTAAATGCTGCAGCATAAAAGGCTAAAGCAAACCTTAGGCACTTAACCAAGGAAGAAGTATGTGGAAATACAGATACAGGTTTAGTTCTGGTTATGGTAGGCATGCAGTATTTACTGGAATATTGCATCCAGCCTTACTTTGTTGACCTTTTTTTTTCCCACTATAAGAAATTACTGTGAAACTAAAAGGAATTTTTTATGTCTAAAAAAATGCCTCATTCAAAAATTGGTGTACCAATTTTTCTTAATGTATCACATCTAAAAGAAAAGGATTGTAAAAACCACTGAAGATCTCTTTCTCTAACCTGGAAAAGACATGAAAAAAGCTGGCAGCTGAAGTCAATGATAAACACATTGAAAGTGGGTTTTTTTCGCTTTTTTTTCCAAACAATGGTGAGTAACTATTAGAACAAATTATAAAAATAAAAGTGTGGGGGTGTTTTTTTATCGCTTAACACTTTTAAGTGAAGACTGCAGAAGACTGGCTTAGTTTTTGAAATTAGCACAGAAAAACAAATTAAATACAGAAGTCTGTCATTTAGAGGGGAGGGTACTAGATCATCCATTAGTTCTTTTGGGCTTTAAACCCTGTATCTATGAAATGCATACTGAATCTTAAAAAATTAAAGGGGTTGCTTTTCTCATCCAAAACATTGCCTTTATTACTGATCCCAGAGACTAGTTCTTAAGAGTGTCTGAAGTTCTCTCTTCTGTTCTTTATTGAGAACGAATTATCTCTTCAATTCTATGTAGATTCTGTAAAGTGGCATATCTAGGCAATCAAGAGCAACACCACTGAGATATTCAAGTTAGCACCATACACCTCATTGAATCTGAGTTCTGAATATCACGCCTCTGCTGTACACTCTGAACCACTGGAAAACACACAATGGGGGTATCAGATACTGAATGAAAGAGGCTGCACCACAGAGCACCACAGACCTTCCCCTTTATGCCACGTAACTGGCTGGAGCTAACACACTCCTGTGTTTCCAAGTGAAACAACATACAAAGATAATCATGCACACAGAAGCAAGAATAAGTGCACCGAGCAAGGATTCCCATTGATGCAGCTGTACTGTGTTTTCCAGTTCTAGCCCTAGGTTGGTATGGCACTAAGCTGAACCTTGTAGATTCACATGAATTCATGTGTGTGTAAAGCAAGAGTCTGGTCCAAACTCTACTGACTTTCGAGATATTATGTGAAAAAGGATGAACCAAATATACTATTGATATACTATTGATTACTGAGTTTATATATGCTAGATATTCAGAATAACAGAGACATATAATTTTCAGTGTGTTTTAGTTTTTTATAAAAATAAATAATATTATAAAAACAATTTAAGAATGACGTATTTGTAGCAAATCTTATGACAAATGTGACAAGAGGGATTTTTGTTTCTTAATTTGAAGTGTAAGTATGTATACATGTAAAAATAATTTTACTGATGTCAATTCTTCATACACAGGTGTGTGTAAAATGACAATTTATATAATTATTTTCTCTCAAAAACTAAACTCTACTCTCAGAGATACACTTCATGGACACCATTGCATGGGTCTGACTGCTAGCCCCCTGCTGTATCCAGTAAATCAGACTGTGAAATAGTGATTCATGTCACAGCATTTTAACCTCTCCATGCTTTGGAACCATGCCTCTGAGTTGAATATTTGTAGTTTAATTTGTCCAACCAAGACATCACAATCCCTGTTAACAGAGGCCATATTGAAGATTTAAAGAGCAATAAATAACTAAAAAAAACAATACAGGAAGAAATTATGAACTAAAAGAATGTGTAAGATTCTCCAGAGTACTAGAAAATCTCATAGTATATTTTTAATTGTGAATAATTGATATTATTTAAAATAACAAAAGGTGATTGGTAATTGTGAATATTTCACATTTATTTTACTAGATCAATCTGTGTTATTTACAAAACTCCCTTGATTCAAAAGCCTTCAATTTACAGATGTTAAAAACATACACATTTAAAACGAATGGTTGTGTCTTAAAATGTAAATGTAACATTTTCATTGTGATATGAGAAAATACCATTTGTTCTTATTTCTCACCTCTTTGCTTCCCACTCTCCCCCAAAACTGTGAGGAAAATAAGCCCACTAAAGAATTCTAGCTTCTATGTAGGACACAAAGAAAATGTTTATTAAAATATTTAGTTCTAATAAAATTCAAGTAAATGTTTACAATGCTAACTAATAGGTATAAAAGTTTTTCTACAGAGCAAAAACAAAGTTTAGAAGATTTACCCGTAATCTGTGTTGTTAGAATGAAATATCTTGCATTCTGGGAAAAGCTGGTGCCTCATTTAAAAGGCCGGCTCATTATGTAGATTTTCCAGATTAGAGCAGATTGTAAGTAAACATTCCTTGGATAATAATACCATACAAATAAATTATTACTGCCAAAATTTCAGTTCCATTTCACCAAGAGATTTTTACCTTTGTGTGTGACATTTGGCTGGAAAGTGATATAATGTAAATTATGCAGTAAAAAGCCAACTATATTAACTTTAAAATATCATGTATCAGAGTTTAGTATCTATTAACTTCTTAAATACTGTATTTTACTGATATTAGTGGAAATGATAACGTGATCTGAGCACTCTGAGAGCCTCCACTGTTCTGATATGAGTTGGAAAGTTTGCAAATATTTGTGTCTAACAGGTGATCACTCACTTGTTATAAATTCAGAATGACCTTTAAAGTATTGCACTTATGAGAATGCAATGGCTAGGAAGATAACCAGAGCAGACTACACATAAGCATGAGCAGGTGAAAAAGCTTAGGTTCCACAGCTGTGTTAGTGGACTTCAGTCTTCACCTTTACTACCCATCCTAGCATGGCACAGAGAACAAATATTAGGCTTACTGAGCTACAACACTAGATAATGATATAAGCTTGTTTCAATTTTATTTTTTTTTCTTTTTTTACGAAAGATATATTGGGAAATACCTGATTAGGAAACATGAAAATATTCATGTAACTGTTAATGCAGTTTTAAAGGCTGTATAAATACCAAATATAATTTTAATTTGCAAATTAATTTCAATTTACAATTTTTTTCAGCTACCTAAGAATCCAACGCTTTTCAGCATCCTCATTAACCTTATCTGCAACTTATGAAGGTTGTGTGCCTGCATAATTGTAGGTCAACTTGTATAATAAGAATTTTCTTTTGCACACACAAAAGCATGCACATACATATGCACACACATAATTATGTGACTAGTACACACAAGAACATACTAATACACTAATGTTTGTTATGACTATTTACTTTTTGTGTTTTCCTGATGTATATACTGGGTATTATTCCTCTGTCTTGGTATTTACTTCTTATTTTATATTTACAGCTTTGTCTTCTTCATTTAGTCTACAACATTTTGTACTTGCCTGAACTAAATTTCATGTTTATGATGCATGTATGTTCAGTTTAATTTATCAGAATCATTTTGAAGTACACTTATATCCTCTAAAGAGCCTGCAACCCCCCCCACTTCAGTGTCTTTAATGATACTTATGCACAATTCTTATTCCACTATCCAAGATACAGTAAAAATATTTAACATTACCAGGCCTAGAACCAAGCTATCTAATATGCAACATAAAATGACTTACAGAGACTAACCAGTAACTATTCTTTGTAGGCATTTTCCTAACTAAGTACACCACATATTTAGAGACAACACTGAGAGACAATTGCTTTAATCCTTCCTATTCTTAGACAGACTATTTCTGTTTCTCATAACTAAAGCTAAATAACTACTGTTCTAATAATTTCTTCAATGAAAAACTGACGTAGCTTGTTTCTAAAAACTTAGTTGGCCCATATCCTACCATTCTGCTCTGATTTCTTTTAGGGTTAGTCACAGACTTCAATTGAGAATGTATTTTCCTAGATCTTTTTTAATGAAAAATACTTATACATTATCTCTTGAAGAACCCAGTTCATTTTTATCGACTGCTTTTCAGTCTGACCACCACGTCAGATACTCCTGTCATGAATTATGAGCCACTAAAATTTAAGTCTGTGTTCCATGTTCCAGGATGCAGCTAAAGGAACATTACACACCAGAAATACAGGATATGTTGCAAAGTGCTATGGACCCCATCGTGTAAAATGAACTAGGCAATTGCAACCACCGGGTTAATTTTTGCCTTTTTACTGCATCAGTAACAAGCTTTGTGAAAGGTAAGATGCATAGTCGTGCTAAATAGATCGGTCTTTAATTTAATTCCAATTGCATTAGTTTTTTAAACAGCAACACATCACTGAAATCACGTTTGTGGATTTAAGATTTATTTCCATGTATTGAATCTTTCTGGAACAAAATAGTATGGTGTGCTGCTCTACTTCACAGTTTTGAGGACTCTGTGTCCAAAGTCACCAAAAGCAAATAGAATGGCAGCATTCCAATGTATGGCTATAAATGCCTAATGCATAGACTACAGTAATAAATTCCAGAACATTTAGCAAAGCTATAGTTTCATGTTTTCAGTATAAACATAACTTTCAGCTAGCTACTTTGAATGCATTAACAGGTTTGTGGAAGGTCTTCCTAGCAGATTCATTTGTAATTCAAAACTGAATGAAAAAATAATACTCTAAGGACTGTTAGCCTTTGCTGCTGTGATAATCATCTCTCATTTCTCTCCCACAGGAGATGAACTCTGCTTTTAATTGCACTTAGCACTTTACCACTTCCTTAATTCCACCTTTTTAAGGAAATTCCCTTTTATTATAATTAATTCTCTGGAAGAAAAAAAAAAAAAAAAAAAAAAAAAAAACCCCAAAAAAAACCAACCAAAACCCCCCCCCCCCCCCCAAAAAAAAAACCCAAAACACAAACAAGCAAAGATGCCTGCATTTTGGGATTGGAACTCAAAATCTGTAAGTTATACAGAACTGGAAAGTTTTGTTACAAAGTTAGAAGCTTCAGTTCAAGGTTGGTTGGGGTTTTTTTGAAGACATGGTGTCATCTACTAAACATAAATTAAGCCTCATTGCAACAATCCTTCACCTTACCTTTAACTTCACTTAGGACATGCAGACCAGTATGTTCTTGATCAGCACACAGAGATAATGGTAAAAGTTTATCCTCTGACATAAAAAATAATGGGGAAAAGAAGTTGTGCAGCAGTACAATATATCCATGTGAAAGATGTCAGAACCTGTATTATATGCTTCAAGGATGGGAGAATATGTACTATGTCATAGGTATTTTTTCTGCTGATTCAAATATACCAGTCTAATACTGCAAGTTTGGGTACAGAACAGGATGATTGAGAAACGTGAAGACTCCAGCAACGTACTTACTGGTTCTTATACAGGAAGATATAAAAAGTCTACTTAGCCTACAAGAAACAATACTAGAAGTTTGCTTAATCAAGATAAATAAATATCTTCATTAATAAGCTTTTTAGTAGAGGGAGGAAAAGTCCAATAAGAATCCCTAATTGGCTGGAAAATGAAACCAAACAAAAATTATATTAAAAATATTGCTCACATCTTAACATTGGTTATGATTAATCATTAGATAATGCCAGGTGAAATATTAGATTCCATATTTGCTGAAGCCTTAAATAATGGCTTGGAAGCTTTAGATTTTCTTATCATAAGCCTTAAATTAAGACAGAATATTTTTATAACATAAACAGAAATGTTCTGAACGCCAGCCCTTAAAATGCTTTACACATGCAAAGCTATTACTCTTGTTACATCTCAGTTATGATCATTTCTTTGGTTTATATAAATCATGCAGAAATCTCTTACTGGCATGACTGGAATTATAATACCTTGTATAATAACCCTCATATCCTTTATGGTTTCTAAGAATGTATGTATTGATGTTTAGATCAGAAATACACTGAGACTAATATTTTATTTCTCACATGAGCTGTAACAGATAATTCACCAGGAGTGTCAGAAACTGTGATTATATATCACCTTTATACATCATCACAATTTCCAACAATTTTATGGACCGCAGACTTCTTGAATGGAGCCCTTCAATCTGGTCTTTATGTTTAATACCATTTGAAAAATTTTCCTTTTAAGAATTTCTGATCCATTTTTCAACCTATTCAGATTTTTTCTATCTACAACATCATATGACAATGGCTTTCACAACTTAATTATGTATGCTACAGAAAAGTTCTACCGTTTCTTTTAAATCTTCCACCTGATAAGTCATTGAGCATCCCTATTTATTTTAGTGTAAGAAATTAGGAGTGAATGTTCCTTATTTACCTGACATGTAATATTAATAATTTTATGAATTCTTCATATCGTTTCTCACTAATTTCTTTTCCAGATTTAAAAGCTTTAGCTTATTTTATTCCTCTCCCTATAGATGCTTTTCCATATCTGTTTCTATCCTTTTTCCCTTTTCTGTACTGTTTCTCATGTTATTATGCCTATCTTGACATAGGGTATCAGAATATTAACATGATTCAGTAATTAGGTCACAGGGAAATGGCATTTAACTTTCAAATGTTTAAATTTTTAAAACATACTTAGATGAATTTACACTCAGGGTTTCACAATAATGAAAGTTCATTGTACTTCATTTGGAAATATCTTAAAAAGTTAACCTTAAAAACGGTTTAAAAGTTTATGGGATAAAAATTTTTATTGAAATTCACACAATTATTTGAAAAAAATGTCTTTTTAAACTGGGGGCAGGGGGGTGTTGAGAATAAGTAATTTGTTTGAGGCTCATTTTCGAAGCTCTGGATTGCTGCATTTTGGGTTTTTTTTACTTGCATGACCTACTGTATGCAGAAGAAATAAACATACAGTAAGCATACATAGCTTATTTTCTTTTTCTAGTGACTCTTATGTCATGGCCAGGAACCTGTGGGTTGTGACTGGTCACCTGCATATTGGATGGCACGTAATTATAAAAAATTTATTTGACACTGGTTTGACAGTGTGTCAATCCTTAATATAAAGAAATTGCTTTAGCAGATTCATAGGATGCTTAATGGTTTGTTACAGTTACTAGTTAATTTTACAAATGAATGTGCACCCTAAATCACCTAAAGTGGTTTTTTGCAGGCAAAACAGATGGACAATGACAAAAAGAAGCAGCAGCATCTGAAATTCTGAGTAGTCTGTTGGCCCTATATCAGCAATGTTTTATCTTGTTGTCAGGATTTATTAATGAATGCAAAGCATTTCATTCATGTATTCAAAATATTATAGTTTTGGTTTTTATGGACTGAGAAATAAAAGATGGAATTATGAATGCCTATAGTTTACCCAATGTATGAAAGATACCAATGATTTTCACCCAGAAACTAGAAACAAGAGTGATTTGGGAGTATCTCTGCCAGAATTACTGTTCTCCCACAACCCATCTCTTACTTTCCTGAATAAAGAAAACAGAGCTCATGCAGGGACTCAGAACACATGATAAAGAAGTGTGAAGTTTTAATTACTCTGGAATGAAAAATTAAATAATTAAAAGTTTTGGTTTTAGGTTCTTTTTTGGTTTGCAGGTTGGTTGTGGGTTTTTTCCCCTGCCTTGTTTTGAGATTTATGTTATCCTCTGCTTTATGTGTAGTACCCTTTCACCCACCATACAACTCATGCAGGATAAAATATGGGTGTTTCAGCCTTACTTGGGAGATTTGCCAGTTTAGTCACTGGTGTTTCAGTCAAGACAAGACCGATCAGTCTCCCTTACTACTGCAGAAATTGCCATCCTGAGACAACAGCAAATGATCGCATCAAAACAAGTGCAGTATTCTGCTGGAGTAAGCACAGTGAAAGTGTTCCATGTTATCAACCCATCCTTTTATCTCTACTTTTTCCAGAACCTTCTGAGTCAGAAACTCCAGATTTTTTTGCATGTGTTTGGTTTTTTTACTGATCATGTTTTTTAAGCATTCATTAGTAAAATGCCCTATATCTAGACTATTATTGATCTGGTTTCTATGAAACAGAGTTACAAATAAGCAATACTGGAAGCACTCTGGGCTGCTCCATCCAAAGAGGGTTAAAGGGGGCCATGGAAGCTCAAACGTGGCAGTCAGTAAGTCCTTGCCCAAGAGAAATGGTCAAAAAACCTGAGTACTCTTCTACCATATAAGGATTGATGAGAATTATTTTTCAATTTGTTTCTGAATGTTGGTAAGACTTTGGGAAATAATATAATACAGTCCTATGTCTGTTGAGAAAAATTCCTCTGTTGATTTGTATTTCCATGGATATGAGAGTTTCTTAAAGTCAGATTCTCCCTTTACTAAGGACTGAGTCTATTTATCGTAAATATCACAAAGTAAATAAATATATTTTTTAAAACCCCCATAGGCTTCAAGGTCTTTACTATTAAGTGGCAAATGAAGATTTTCATCACGTAACTCATGGCTACATGTGTCTATTCTGCCTGAAAAGTTTGAGACATGTTTGTGTGCTACACTTTGAAGTATAACCTGAGAAATGAACACAGAAAAAATCACTGGAACAGAATACCATGGAAGAATACATGGAAGAACACATGGAAGGGCCTTCTATTTCTTCAGAAACACACAAGGACAAATACTACTAAATAACACAGAGAAGCCCCCATCTCTACTGTTAAACATGTGATTTGATATCTTTTTCCTGTCTTTTTCATGTTTCAGTAAGCATTTTGAGAGTAGCAAATGTAAAGTCAGTTTCAAAGTCCTTTTCAAATCATGGTTACCAAATGGAATCACGCAACAAAACAACAAAAAATGTGCCATTAATCCCCATGGTGCCTGTAACAATTTCCCCTCCTAACACTACCATTGGGCCTGACCTTACACAATATGGAATGCGCTGTGCTTCTTGAACTGCTCTGCGATGGACCTCATGGAAATGCCACAGGTGAAATGTTGAACTGCCATGTACAAATCATACTACAGAGGCAAATACTAAAGGTCAGAAATACCTGGTTTCTATGGAAAGCTTTTGTTTGCCAGAAAGCAAACCACTTTGTTTCTGCTCTCAGGCCTTCAAAAAAAGATAAAAACTATAATGCACAATGCATGGATTATCAAAGACTCAAATCAGACAATACTTTTATCATTAGTAGTCCTCCTATTCCTGACTTTCTGCTTACTATGTTCTACAGTTAAGCATTATTTCTGTTTTCTTCTGTTCCCTGATTTAGAAGGGGAGAAGGACTTAGGCACTCCAAAACTTAGCTGTTTTTTGAAGTTACATCTACTTTTGTTGCAGCTAAATCCAATAAAAATTTAATTCTATCCACTACCAGTAAACAAACACTCTGCTAATCACTTTTCAGCAGGTTTTGCTTTTCAGCACTTTGTTTGCCATACTAATTGAATAATTTTTTTCATCTATTTGGCTACAACTGCAACATTCTTCTGAAGGCTTTTCTCCTGTGTTGAGCAGTATCAATTTTGCCACTATTCTTTAAATTTGAATTCAACTGTATCAGATTACAAACCATCTATCAACTGGGTTATTTAACATCCTTCCTAGGATCATATTACTCATGAACATTATTTTCCTGAGTCCTTCCTCTGAGCATTAAGCACAAATTTAAAACCTTTGTAAAGTAACTAGCAAGAAAAATTTAGTAATATCTAAGACGGTGTCAACAATCTTAATTAATAAAAAAGAAACAATTGTACTTCCTACTTTCTAATTTGAAGTGATTTTTCAAGAAAACAATTGCCAGGCCTGGTGTTCATCTGCCTGCTTTGTTAAACCATAGCAGCCTTTTTGAGTGCCAAATGTGGGACCTCTTCAGCACGTGTCACCTCCTCCTCCAGCAATATTCCAAAAGCTTTGCATTCTGGCCAGTCATGTATGATTAAACACTACACAGCCATTTTTTTCACTCCCCCTCCCCAGTAGGATGGGGGAGAGAATCAGAAAAAAAGTAAAACCTGTGGGTTGAGATAAAGAGAGTTTTATAAAACAGCAGAGGGAAATAATAATAACAGAATATACAAACCAAGTGATGCACAATGCAATTGCTCACCACTCAATGCCCTGCCGGTTCCTGAGCAGCAATCACTGCCTCCCAGCCAACTCCCCCCAGTTTATATACTGAGCATGATGTCATATGGTATGGAATAGCCC
>NW_009258480.1:336084-337640 GCF_000687185.1 Egretta garzetta | reverse complement strand
AGAAAATTAACTCTATCCCAGGTGAAACCAGGACACGTGGGGTTTTTCCCCGCTTTTTAATCTCTACTTATAAGCATCTCTGCTTCTTGTCTTTTTTGTTTTTTTCTTGAACACATTACTTATTTTCATTGGTACTTGTACTACTGAGGTGTCATTGTCTATCCCTGTGCTGCCACATTTATGTCAGGCAGAGGTTTTCCTCTGTAGCCTTACATATGGGCATCATTTGATCAAGTATGCTGACTGAAAATAAATCTAACCTATTCAGACACTGGATGTCTGCATAAATTAAATTACTGCAATGTTATAAAGATAAGATACAGCTATGTAACACGTGTTTTTAAGGCAAATGTTGGGTCAAGAAGTTCCTAAATCACTAACTACAGAAGCTGGGTGTCTACATAATGGGGAAGAACACATAATTATTTTTTTTAAATGAGAAATGGCTTCACAAAATTCTTGAAGGGAAATTATGATTACTATAATTGTGTAATAAATAAAGTGTGCTTTTAAAATTGTTCTTAGCTGTGCTATACAGATGAATAAACAAATTAAATTCATGATGTAAAAAGATTGAATGGAAACGCGACATATCCACTGAAAAGTTCATCAGGAATGTTCCCAGGTCAATGATAGACCCAAATTGCTAAGAAACAAATAACTAGTTACCCGGAATAAATTCTGATTTGGAAACCCAAACAAAGACCCAAATTTTTGTGTTCTTATTCTTTCTCATCCATACAATCTGCAAGGGAGTCTTAAGCTAACAGGGTAACTTGAAGAAATTTATTGTAAGGATCTAAAGATTTTTAAGTATCTCGGACAAAACCTTTTAAAATGGGATGTGTTTTTGTTTCATCTAAGTTAAGGGAAAGATTTTTTCACAAGATGTAAATTAATTGTCGATAATATTTAAAATGAATGCAAAGGGAGTGATTCTGTTGGGAAAAAAAGTGTGCAAAAAACATGCAAAATCACTGTTGCAAGGGAGAAATTAATTTTGTTAGCCATTCTTCTCTAACAACCGTGTACTTTAATGCAATTGATGTGATGCACAAAATATGTAATATCATAAAAAGTAATATTTAAATATATTTGAGAACAGAAAGAAATTGCCTATTTTTTCACCAACATAAATTTCATTCAGTAAGTATCACTTTACACTGTATCTAGATTTACATAGGGAAAAATTATTATTTGGCTGAAGTCAGAAACTGACTGATGGTCTAGACAATACAATACTTCAGTTTACTATGGAAAATTCTAAGCCTCACTTATATTTTAGGAAAAATAAATAGGAAACATTTTGAATTACCCAAGAATACTAACGGAAAGAGAGAGGTGAGGGGCTTTATTTTGTAAGGAGTAATAACATCATATTTCAAATTTATCTTTGATAACAGAGTACTTAAGTGTCCTACTATTTTGTATGAACATGCCAGTGCTAGGTCAATTGTCAGAACACTACGCAAAGATTTTCTTAGAAGTACACTCTTCTCCAAAGAGAACAGAGGTGAAAACTTTTTTTTTGTTTTTGTGTCATGATAGAAGTGAAG
>NW_009258480.1:296417-336072 GCF_000687185.1 Egretta garzetta | reverse complement strand
CAACCTTTGAGACACTACTACACTCTCAAACACCTTCACATTAATGCACACCTTCATGATAACAAATAATAAAAAAATCACATAATTTTGTGTTCTTTGAAAACAAATTGTGATCATTATTCAGACTACAGCAGTAGATCACTTAATTTAGAGCTCTAAGCACGTACTTTATGACAACCTTTATTTTATATGACTTTCCAGTCTATCCACCAAAAATGTATTGGTTAATTCAAAACTAATCATCATTTCAAGTTCAATTAGTCTAATACCTTTGCTGCTTTGCGTTTTTTGGTTTGGTTTGGTTGGGATTTTTTTAATACCCAAGCTCTCCAAACATGTAGAAGGAGAAATTGTCAACTTATTTTCCAACAGCTACATTAAGTTGGTAATCAGGAATAGAAGATACAGATTTACTGCCTTTGTCTAAGACAGTGTGAAATAGATATTTTTTATCCTTACCCTGTCTCCTTAAGACACTGATCTAAGCACATCTTTCATAGGGTATTCTAAGGTTCTACCACTTTGCCTATACAATTTAACTAGAGTCTTAACAATTGTCTTGACAATTCAGACTAGAGTACAAGTTGAAATCCAGGACACCCATGTCAAATCAGCCTAGAGAATCATTCCAGTTTTCTGGTCAGTGATTAGTGATTATTAAATATTCCATTAAAAGTGACCAACAGCAAAATAAGAGAATGAGACATTCCAAACAAAGTATCCTAGAGGCAAGCATTAGAAAACTCTTACGTGTTCAGATACTCTCAGAATATTTAACTCTGAACATCCATATGCTGGATAAATTATCCCATAATGATATTGTTACTTCTTTCACCAATTAATGTCTCAAACCCTAACTTTTCACTTAGGCAAAAAGGAACATTTCACTACATCTCATTTTTTTCAGGTTTTTGATATGTTGAGAAAAAATAGGGAAATTAGTTTCCTCAAACTAAAAATGTTCTCTCAGTTTCCCTTCCAAAAAGAAAAAAACACCTTTGTTCAATTCAAGTTACCAAATGTCAGAATCAGCCCTTGATGTCAGGCAACAAAAAGCCTGAAGAGCATCTATGCTGGTTTTTCCCACTACTTAAATGAAAATGGACAATAGACATTTTCTTAAAGAAAAGACTTGGCATAACTGAAATATTATAATGACCTACTGGAAGACTACAGAAAGTTAGCACTTCATGAAGAACTCAAGTCTTGTCTCATAGATAACCCCAGTCCATCTGCTATATTTCAGCTCATTTTTTTACTTAGAACCAAAAAGTAGAGATATTTTGTTACATAGCAGATGTGCGGAAGAAAAGTTTGAGGGTTTTTAACAAAATGTCTAAAAAATGATTTGATAATACTACTAACTAACCAGATCATCGAATATGTTTTTATTAATTTTACAAATTATGTATTATTTATTATCCAGAATGAAAGATCAAGAGCCCAGTTTCAGCTTTAGAAGTATACTTCTATGTAGACTTTATAAACTAAGATAACTTGAACTAAACCTCAAGCTATAGTCTACGGGGATATAAAGTATTACCACCATAAATCTAATTAACAAATTGTTTGTTAATTAACAAATTAACAAATTAAGCTTTCCAAATCTATTTTTCCTAACATATGGGAGGATACTTTTGCATAATTGAATACATCAGTCTAATTTAGGGAATATAAATGACAAGCTAAAAAAAAGAATATGCTCTCAATCTGCTTCTCTACATGAGCAATTATTAAATTAGCATTGTAAATTTTTATGTTTTGTAAACAGATAATATGAGAATTTCCATTGTATCATTTAAATATAGCCAAGACCTTTTGCAGAAAAAAAAATTAAATAATTATTTGAAGCTCACGACTGAATACATAAAACACATTCAAGAATAATCAAATGCATATTTAGCTATTCAAGTGAATTTTGTCTGCATGTCTCACTAATAATTATTATAAATTATTGTTTAAAAATTATTTTAGCTGACAGCTAGTTCAAAAGATTTCAGTTTAACAGCTTGAAAAACTCAATGGTAATTAAGTAGTATTCTAACACAGGTAATTAACTATGTAGGTGGCAGTATGAATTAACTCAAATTACAAAATATTATTTGCTAAAGCTGAGACTTAATGTATAGGCTTCTAATATACCCTGAAGTAGTAAGGCATATTACTTATAAGCATCACTTGTATAAACTGAGACTGATGTTTTCAAAACAATGTCATTATTCAATTCGGGATATTGTCTTAGTATAAAAGTAATTTAGATTATTTGGTCTATGCCATTCGGGTTTTTTTTATATTGAAAATAAGAAAACAACACTGACTTTATGTGGTTAACCAACCACCTGTTGCATCACCTGTTGTTCAAATACCTCTGTCTGTTGAGCAGAACCCTCATAACGTTTTATGAACCAGTTAAGAGCTTAAGATTTTACTGGAGAGCATCAGTATTATTTATGGTTTTATATACATCCTCTTTTAAGCGAACCAATAGTACATTTAAACCAATATAACAGACACAGGTTTTCGTCATATTAATATGTTTCTTGATTAGTGGGATGCTACGTTGCCATAAAACTATCAGGCCAGAAAAACACAGAATGTATAATTTATTTTTTTTACTTAACTGAACCTATCATGAAAGAGGTTGTTTACTATTTTATTTCTTTTACTTGTTTTACAAAATGCATCTACACTGAGATCACGAATTGCAGAAGCCAGCCTGAAGTAACAAAATATTGTTACTACTGCTAAGTCAACAAACAAGCAAACAAACAAGAAATGGAAATCCTCTCTAAAGGTAATATATTTGGAATAAAACCCAACCCAAAAAGTGCTGTGGCTAGTCATCTCGGTGTGTTGTATCTCACAGATCAGGATGGCAGTTTCTAGATGAGCGTAACACCAGCCATGCCCCCAGCACATTATCTAGTGAGACCATGTATACAGTTCTGTGTACAGAAACTCCTCCAGAGACAATCTGTGACCAACAGGTGTGATCGATGCTACTTCCCTCAGCTCTGTGCTGAAAGGTCTCCATGCCATTCACTTTCTGACATTGTGAAAGTCCCTGAAGGCTCCACCAATCCTTACCAGTACAACAATCCATTCCGTTCTGTTTCTAAATATATACATTTTTAATACAATAATGGTTAGACCTACAGACAATGACATGAATGAGCCTACAGTGCCTTTCATTCCATGTTACATACTTGGAATATATTTGGACATTATTTATAGCTGCAATTAGTATATCAACATTTATGCCATAGTAACAACCATTACTGTTTTGGTTTTGTTTTCAGTAAGACTAGGTATTAACAAAAGGAAACGTAACAAAAGTTATCCTTCCTTTTATTTTTTACCACATTAAAATTGCACTAGTTGACTTACCATATTGTAGGTGGTTCAGAACCTTCTACCTCCAAATAATCGTATTTCTCTTCCATTTGGAAATCTGTAAATATGAGCGAGATAGTATCTCCGGGCTCTGCCACAATTGTCCATGTGCAGTCCGCATTATTATGATATTCATTAGGAAAGTTGGGGCTCGAGATGATACCACTGGATCCTCTCATAGTTCCTCCACAGGCATCCTCAGCTGTTAAAAAAAAAAATTATGTCATTAAAATCACCTCTTAGAAATGTATACTTTGGTTTTGAGAATAGAATTTAATTACCTTTTAGGTGAAAAATTGGTTAAGTTTTTTTAACATGTTAGACTTGGAATGCTGATGCAAAGTTAAAGGGTTAACAAGTAATTGCTTCAGATTTCAATGATTTAAAAATTATTATATTAGTGCCAGCATGTATTTTTACAATCTACTATTTATTATTTTGATTATCATGGTTTCGCTCACTTTACAGCAGCATGCAAAAATTTTATTATTTCTTCTTTTGCTTTAACCAAAATTGTTCTCATAAAGCAAGTTGAGTTTAATCCCTACCATGTGCAGTCTTATGCATGATGAGCAGCAGTCACATCATACTGAGGAAAGAAGCATGAGAATCCTACTCATCTTATGCTAATTGTATTATTTTATTTTAGTAAACATCTAGTGTTGTTTAAGTTTGTTCTCCAAAAATCTTTTTCCAATTTTTAAACAGCTGATCAGTTTTCAAACCAAAGCCATTCATGGGTGATTTCCCAAATGTCATTTTAATGGCAGTAAGTTTTAATAGATGACGTATTTCAGACATGACCATAGGAATACGTTTTTCATGATATGTGAATAATTGAGAAATTATCACAACCAATTATTAATAGGTTGTGAATACAGCAATAAATCCCTAAAATAGAATAAGGAGCAGAGAAGATGGGCAAGGGTGATGTGCCCATAAAGTTCATGGAGTAGTGCAGGGTGTGACTGAACACAGCTGTTGCTGACCAGAGAGTGGCCTTTGTTTTAGATAAGCAGCTATCAATAGTTGAGTGGATTAACTGGTGGTGGAAATGTTTCTCCCTGAGTTCTTTAAGAGTGTGAACATCTCCCTGAGTTAGCTGGACCAGTGTGGCAGGAGTGAATATTTAGTTCAGCCCAACATAGATTAAAAAACCTAGATAAATAACAAAAGAACTACAAAGAGAGCAATGGGCTTGAGCTATCTTCAACCCATGTATTCCTTCCAACAACTGGGGATGCCCAGTGTTGTGGTGATGAGCATGTTACTGATACCTGTAATGGCAATTACATTGGTATTTTGATAAAATTGTATATTGCAATTGCTATACATTTTATTAAGTGTAACCTATGTTTGTGTTGTTATGCAATATATTTTGTACCACTCTGCTAAATTAGATGTCCTGTGTAACATTAACTATCTTCAGGTAAGTGAATTTGATATTAAACATTACATTCTCCACGTACCGCATATCTAAAGGAACCTGGTTAGAGACTATTTGACACAATAATGTGCTATTTTCTAGCACGCAATCTAATGCTGAATAAACTAGGTAAATATTGGAGATTTACAGAATCAGTTCTAACACCATTAGAACTAATTCTGTGAGTAAACAATTCTCAAATCTGTGATTCACAGATGCCATTTGGTAAGGTAAGAGAACACGACTGATGTTGTCTATCTTCTATCTTAGTAGTGCATATATGCCTAATAACTCAAAAAAAGTTTTTGAGGCCCTCATGTCAAAATTTTTCCTGCGAGCTAATAAAATTGGTTATGAATATAGTGCTATTACTTTCAGAAATGGAATTACCTTTCAAATAACTTATACAGAAATACAGTGTTACTAGATGGAAATACTGTATTGCATTACTTATTCAGTTTATTATTCAAATGTTTGAAGCATACCTGAAAAACAACTATTTTTTCTGCTTAATTACAGTGCTAACAAGAACAAAACTTACTCTAGAGCCTTAAAAAAGTTAATATTGCTGAAAATTTGATGACAAGGATAAAAAAAAAATAAATGAGGGAGTATAGCATCACAGAGGAAAGGCTTTAAAGAACTCTGACACACATAATGCCTAAGTTTTAACAGAAAGAAAAAATTAATGATTGTAAGAAACCTCTTAATTACAGTAGCTTCAGAGTTTAAAATACTGGGGTTTGTCTCTTAAGAATTCTGCTAAATCAGTATATCATCAGATAGAAAAACCAAAGTAAAAACATATATCTTGGGTTTAATCTGACTAATTAGACAGAGCACTTAGTATCCGCTAAATACAACAAAACTGAGAAACCTCATCACATCACAGGTTTAGGCCCTTTACTGTGAAAAGAATAAAAATATTAAAAAGGTAATAATACAATTTTTGGTTCAAGCATTAAAGACAATCAGGGAAATAATTTTTAATTGCTAGTAATTATTAGAAGTAAAACATCCATTAAAACAGTGTGTAACATACTAGTTCAATTATTTTAAAGGATCTGTATATTGCTTTTAAAAAATTGAAATATATTTTATCAAGTACTGATTTGAAAAAGTTCTTATAGATAAATTTTCATAGCTAGATTACTGATGCTTATGCCAACTGGTAAGACAAATAGTAGCACGTGAAATAGCTTTTCAGCTCATGTAACAAGTTAAAAGCAGAAAACTAAGTGTAACATGCAAGACTAGAGACCTTGGAATAGTTTTATGTCAGACTGAGAAAAGGAGTGCTTTTGAAAAATACTGTATTGCAGAACTAATTTTTTTACTTTTCACAAATGAATTATAGAGAAAACTTCCCTAGTTCCTAGCAATATAAAAACCTATTCACTAAAAATGTTGCTATACTCTACCAACATTTAAAAGAATATGTGTTTAAAAATATGTGAAAAGACTGTGTTTAAAAACAGAAGCTGTTCAATGACCATGTCCACTATATCTGAGCCTCATCTGTTTAGAAATTTTTGCCAAAATGTAATTTTGCTGCCATCAGCAAAATAGACCAGACAAATCATCACATATATTGTTCTGATTCATGTAGCATTTTTCCTACAAATTAAATTAATAGTAACTACATTTAAGTGCTGTAAATATAACCAAGACCACACCAGATATCCTCTTAGCCTCTATCATTCAAGCATTAGCCCAATAAACAATGGAATTACTGTGTTGTGTTCCTATATTCCTCCACCTACAATATAATTTCTTGTGATCTGTTCGGTTCCAGTCTTGCAGTCAGAGCCTCACAGGTAAAAGCTCACATCTGAGAGAAGGCTAGCAAACATTAATGACCATGAAAAAGTTTGGTGCCTTAAGTTGTGAAGCCACTGGAAAAAAGAATTGATCTTCAAGTAAACTGACAAACTCTGAAGTTGACAGCAGTTCTACCACTGACTTCATAGTGCATAAGAACCTGACAAATAAAAGAAAATGTAATAATTGTTTCTTCTCACCACAAGAGTGGTAAGAAGACAATACTTCAGTTAAGACTTGTTAGAATCTGACATTATACAATTAAAAATACATAGCTTACATTGATGATATTTTTTTAAAAAAATCTACCTTTAAAATTCCTACACCATATTTTCAAATTAAATTTATTTTGTCACATACTGGGAAAATTTATCTAACCTACAAACTTGCAAATGTGATATTGAAGGCATAAATGCAAAAAATATGCATACTGCCAAGATGTCATTTTCTGAAACATACTTCTCTGATCTTAACCATATGCTGCAAGGGGAAGATTTTCAAAGTGATATGCAAGTAGGGACTTGGCTTAGAAAAGCTTTTCAAGGTATTATGAATTCAAATGAGGATCCATATTTGAATATGCATAAGGGTTCTTATGCAGAGGGAGTATCACTGATATGATGTGAGTGATGATTATGAGAGAACAAAGGTTTTGAGGGGTTTGGGGGCTTTTTTTTGCTTTTTATGGTCATAGACTGCTTTTTATTTATATACACAGATACATGAAGCTTTTTTTTTCTAAATTATGGTTAAATGCCTATAAAAAATTAACGTTAAATGAGTATACATTTAAATAATTTTTGGTGAAAATTAATTTCATAAAATTTTATACTTTATTTTCTAACCATCTTCCTGGTTTGCTGTTCATTGTTTCATTTTCATAATAAATTTCAAAAATATATTTGTCTAGTTAGTCTTATTTAATGTTTTGCTGATTCTTGTAGGTTTCAGTGATATTCACAATAACATTACATAAATATTGAACTATAATTTTCAAGAAGATAAATGATCAAAGACAGGCAATATTATCAGAGATTTATAGGCCATGCAAACGTCTAGATTTCAATGAGCATTCAGTGAGATTGCATGGTAGATCAAGCTTTAATCTGGCACACAATGTATCACATCATCTTATCTATCTAGATATTTATAGTGTAACGAACACTTAAACCTAAGCGCATAACTCAACTCATCACGGAGTAATAGATGTGTTATCTATTCTTGAAAATAATGCAAGAAAAAAAAAAGACTATAGCAACTTTCCAAGTTTAAACAATGATCTTTACAATAGCCAATAAAAGTTCTGAGCAAGCTGAGACACTTTTGAAGAAACCCATCAAGGAAATCTGAGAGGACCTGCAGTAATTCCTTTATACCTCAATCTTAGCTACACAGACTATATGAAATTCATGGCATACACTTCACAGTGTAGTTCACGTACAACCCCAGACACACTGTTGTCTGCTCTTTCAAATTTTAGATAGTCATATTTCAGAAAAATTAGCTGAGCAATCTAAAGGAATCATCACTCTATCACCCCTTTTTAAGCATTTTACAGTCATATTAATGATTTCTCTTAAATATACACATTAATAACCACCTTTTGTCTGAAGATCATGAAAGATCTTTACATTAGAAAGCAATCACTACTTTGAGAAACTCCAGCGCTCTTCAAAAGAATTTAATATGGGCAAATACATAACATTAACTAATGATTAGTGTGGTGAAAAAACACTTTACCTGTTTCTGCACAGCAAGCACATGCACATATGCATGTCTACACAAACTCTAATCATCTACAGAATTTTATTTGATTCTCAACTGCTGCATGAAATATTATTATCTAATTGTTAAGATATCTGATGGGCAACTGAAGAAAACAGGGACCCTGAAAAAAGTCATTCTCTGTCACCCTGTATTTATCATACATCGAAAATAAATTAACCACTTACATGTATAAAATAATTATATGGAAAGTGAAGTATAATTCTAAGCTTTTTCAGATGTTTCTAAATGAAAGGTGTTGGGTTTTACATCCTTCTGAAACAGCTCATGACTATTTGATGCAAGTAGAATGGAAATGGAAATTAATTATGTAGATAATACTTTTTGCTATTTTTCCAGAACAACTACCCTTTAACTATAATCTCGATTCTGACAGAAAAAAAAATATTTTGTTATAAAATTCTTCCAGTGTTTTCTAAATAAGATTTTTAATCAATTACCTTCATATTCAAAGTAGAAAGTAAAGAAAATAAGATTATGTTCTCCAGGCAGTAACCTGGCATAAGAAAGGAAAAGTTTTGTT
The DNA here is from genome assembly GCF_000687185.1 of Egretta garzetta. Classification (NCBI taxonomy): domain Eukaryota; kingdom Metazoa; phylum Chordata; class Aves; order Pelecaniformes; family Ardeidae; genus Egretta; species Egretta garzetta. The sequence goes on along the minus strand of NW_009258480.1, from coordinate 327,124 downwards.
GATTAAAAAGGCAGCACACTATCTTAGCTATAACTTAAGTTACACTAACATTTCCGAATCAGAAGGTAGTTTCTTTCCCAAGGACCTTGTCTCTTCTTTTTACTCCTGAAAGTTTGTCAGAGGTTAGCTCTAAATAAAAATAAATAAATAAAAAATCTCACCTAGATAGCAGCACTGATCACTGCATAGATAGGGTTTTTTTTTCCAATAGGTACTCATTATGAATGTTTTAAAAATGTCTATAAAAATATGGAGAATTATTCACTGTTTTTTTATGAAACTCAGAATTATCTTAACTTGAATATTATTACTAGAGAAGCATTTTATGCTTAGTGTTTTCCCCTTTATAGGTTTGTATGTTTACACTCAGATTGTTTTTACAGAGCTCAGCATTGAGAAGCAGCTTCATAACACATTTTGAACTTAATTTTCCACAAGTCTGAATTTGCTGGTTTATCCATCAGCAACTTTCACAAATTTCCAATGTCACACTTGGCCAGTGTTTAATCCAATGCTTTTATATACACTCCAGCTTTGCAATTTTCTGCACATCTTATACTGCTTTCATAAAAAACAGGTTAGAATGTGTCTCATTAAGTTTCTTCATTGGCTGTTCTACAGACAAGCAGCAAAAAGGAATCTATATAAGCTGAAGTGGAAAGCCCCTTAAAAAGTTAAGCTCAGTTTTAAAGTCTGTAGAATAACAATCTGACTATGAAATTTGCATATGGGCACAGTAATGGATTACACACAGTCACAAAAATATCTTTAGGAAGCTCCACAAGCAATGCCATTTTCTAGCAGTTCCCTCTGCTCCCTCATTTGCACAAACTACAACACTGACCCCTTTTGTTCTCCCTACCCACCCTCTTGGAGAGTCCATATACGTCTTTTGCAGGACTCCAGTAGTGCCAGCTGTTCTGCTATGGCTCTGTGACTTTAATAATGCCATTGATCTGCAATTGTACATGAATTTACAATTCCTGTGTTTCCCATGCTACATGTGTTTGTGAACAGGCACTTGAGATGTGTCCCTGGTTACCCCACTTCCTCAAAAAAAGTGCAAGAAAATCCCTCATCTCCCTGCCCCGTACATGCTCTACCCCCATCCCCTGTTCTCTGATAAACTTGCAAGCTTTGGTGACCAACTCCAATAAACCTAGTTTAAAGGCCTCCTCACTAGGTTTGCAAGCCTCTTGGAAATAGTGCTTTTGTCCCACTAAATAAAACCTAGTTATCCAACTAGTTTAACTTAGTCTTGATAATCTAATGCCCAGAATCAACGAACAAATGAATGGGTCTTTAAAGTATAGAGAATAGCATATGTAGTACATAATGCATATTACGTTTATTTTCATTTACTATCCTGATACATTCTAAAAAGTTCAAATATAATGAAAGATATACACATATATATATATTCTGAGAAACATTTATTTGTTGGATTTTTCTACAAACCTGCAGTAATAAAAAATGTCAGCCTTTCCTCATAATTTATCCATAGAATAACCTTATAGCCTTCAGAAAATTAAATGATTGCAAAACACCCATCAACTGAAAATCTTTAAGGATAACTTTGCAGCAGATTTGTCATTTAAGACTTACATAAAATTCATCCAGCTTTTGAGGAGAGGGACATAAAACATTTCTTGAGGACATATGGAAGTCTTATTTTCTATGGCTTTTTGTTGCGATTCGTAAAACTCACAGATTTTAAATTCCAAATAAATCCAAGGATGATTATAAATTGACATGATTCACATCCTCAGATCCTTCACTTTGCACTTGTATGCTCACTATAGCTGTAAAATTTATATAGATTTGACAGCCAGAAAAAAATCAAATAATAGCATCTGTAGCTAAAAAGGTGAGGAAGCTTGGGAGCTTAAATGGTTCTCTAGCAGAAGTTAAATGGAATAAATTGCCTCCTAACCTGCCTCTTTTGAGACAGAACCACAAAGATGGGCTATGTCATGGGGAAAACACTGCCAATATGCACACAGCTTGTGCCTACCTGGAGCTCTGTACTGGGTAACATTGTCAGCAGAGCTGCAGGGCTGACCTGTGTAGAAAAAGGCCATGCAATACCCAGTGCTGGTCATAGCTGGTTCCAGCTGGCTTAGCAACAAATGGCACTGACCCACCGTGTGACAAAATGGCAGTCACGAAGGAGCCAGGAGGAAGAAGGAGGCAGCATGGGAGGACAGAACACAGGAGGACACATATTAGGTTAATCTGAGGACATGCTGAAGACTGTGTAGCAGGGAGGTCCCAAGGGGAGTGTGGCACATGGAGGAACCCATGTCTGAACAAAGAGTAAGTGTGGGAGACTAGGATGGGGGTAAAAGGAAACCAGTAGGCGCTGTCACCTCACACGTTTCCCGCCCACCGCACCTGGCTGGTGGGGCTGAGGAGGCTGAAGTGGAGTGAAGACTCTGAGCAGGAGGAGAGGTCTGGAGTGAAGTTGAGGCAGGCAAAGGGGGATGAAAGGACTTTTCCTTAAATGTTTTTGAAAGTTTTTTGTCTTCTTTTGTTTCACAAATCCTGAATCAGTATCTAAATGTTTGTGTTAACTGGCAATAAATTAAAGTTCAGTGAGATCCTCAGAGTTGACTGTTTTTCCCTCAAGGAAACATGATGTTGTGGGTGTGATTTAGCTGAGTTGGGTTCTCCTGAATGGTTATCAATGGTAAAGTAAATGTTTTCTACTAAACACTGCATAGTGTTTATTTTAACTATAAAAAAGGAAGGAAAAATATTAATGTTGGAAAAATCCTGGCACATAAAGCCAATAGGATGGGGTTTTTACAAAAAAAAAAAAAAAAAAAACATGAAAGGTGTGCAGTCTGCTGAATTATTATCTATATATTTGGAGAGCATCAGAAGCCATTTGGTTAAAATTGTACATAGGTGGTTTATTTTTTTTTTAATTTTCTGATCTTCTGGAGTAAGGCTTGAAATTTCATGGATTAAACTCACAAGCATGTTTAACTAAATAAGATAACCCACCAGTCTGTACATCAGCCAACTGTTTCTTTACTCCTGCTTTCCAGCAAGAGAATGAAATGCATCTTTTTCTCACACAAAAATGAACCTTGGGGATGGCTTGGTGATTTTACTGCTTACAAACAAAACAAGGTAATTACAATATTTGGACAGGCCTTCCGTATCTGAGCACAACATAAAAAATTAAAGGAAAAGATTTCTTGCTGTTCAAACACTTTCCAATTGCTTTGTGAAACAACAAAGTTTAGCAGTTCTGCAATGTTAAATTAAGATATTAATTCAGATTTCATCATTCTTAAACCTGATATTTACTGTTCGAGTAGCTGAGGGGCAGGGGTCTTAAGAGTAAATTCATTAAAAATGGAATACAGAGGAAAGCAGAAATTAATTTAGTTAATTGTTCAGTCAATGGAAAGGAAAAAAAAAAGACCTAAAAGTAAATATTTCAATTCATCAATTTGAAATGAAATTACTTTTCTTTCTAATTATTTTTAGTAACTACAAAGAACAAGGGTTTTTTACTATGATTTTGAAATGTAAAATTAAAATTTGAAATGTGAAATGAAAATTAAAATCTTTAAAAATTTGTCTTGTCCTTAAACCAAGCATACCAAACATGAGAGATGATCAAGAATTTATAATCTGAAATTTGAAAAATTACTAGGGTTCTCTTCCTAATTTTTTTTTTTCATTTCTCAGCGTCCTGGTAAAGAACCTACATTAAACTTAACAAAGTTTATCAATGGCTGATTTTTACACCTGGTTTTGCAGCTTTGCCTTAGATCCACAGAGAAATTATTCCCCCACTTCTAATTGAGACACCGCTCTATCAAAAAGAGGATTACGCTAATGTATAAAATAAGAATGTGACAATTATCTAAGTGTTTAAAGTGGTACTTGTTTCATTTATCTCTTGGTAATTTACTGTGTAAAACAAGTATGTTTCTGTTCTGTGAAAATGATGTGGTGGGGGGCAGTCAGGAAGAAGGCTGAGTGGCATATCCTGGCCACAGCAATTAGTGTCATCTGACATTGCTTGGGGGAAGGAAGAGTCAGCACTTCCTTTGGGACTAGCTTACAGCTCTTAGCTGGAAGGACCTTCTCAGATGAAGAGTGCAGCAGATAGGATGCTAAAGAGCGACCAAGACAGAAGCCTGCATAAATGCAGATTTTATGGAGTTTCTGTGGCAAGGTTTTGGTAGCAGGGGGGCTGCAGGGGTGGCCTCTGTGAGAAGAGAAGAGAAGAGGGGCTGCCCCCATGTCAGATGGAGCCAATTCCAAATGACTCCAAGATGGACCCACCACTGACCAAAACTGAGGCAATCAGCGACTCCGGTGGCACCTCTGTGATAATGTATTTAAGAAAGGGGAAAAAACATTGTGCAGCAGATGAGAGAGGAGTGAGGAAAATATGAGAGAAGCAACCCTGCAGACACCAAGACTGGTCAAGGAGGAGGGGGAGGAGGTGCTACAGGCACCGGAACAGAGGTTGCCCTTCAGCTGGTGAAGAAGGCTGTGGTGAAGCAGGTTGTTCCCCTGTAGCCCATGGAGGACCACAGTGGAGCAGATATCCCCATCGCAGTCTGTGGAGGACCCCACACTGCAGCAGGTGGATATGTTCTGAAGGAAGCTGCAACCTGTGGAAAGCCCATGCTGGAGCAGGTTTTCTTGACAGGAACACTGACCCATGGAGAAGAGCTCACACAGGAGTCGTCGGTTCCTGAAGGACTGTACCTGTGAAAAGAGCTCACACAGGATTCGTCGGTTCCTGAAGGACTGTACCTGTGAAAAGAACTCACACTGGAGCAGTTCTGAAGAACTTCAGCCTCTGTGAAGGACCCACAATGGAGCAGTCCTTGAAGGACTGGGATGGACCCCAGGCTGGAGCAGGGGAAAAGTATGAGAGGAAGGAGGGGCAGAGAATTGTTATGGACTGACCAAATCCTCCATTCTCTATTGCCCTGTGCCACGCCAGGGGTGGAAGGTAGAAGAGTCAGCAATGAAGGAGTGAAGTTGAGCCTGGGAAGAAAGCGAGGGGGAGGGGAGAAGGAGAGGGGGGAGGGGAGGAAGGATTTTTAATTTTGTTTTTGTTTCTCACTATCATACTCTATTTTTAATTGGTAATAAATTAAATTAATCTTCCCCAAGCTGAGTCTGTTTTGTCCATGGCGGTAACTGGTAAGTGATTTCGTTGTCCTTATCTTGACCTATGGGCTTTTCCATCTATATTCTCTTGTTGTCCTGTTGAGGAGGGGGACTAAGAGAGTGGCTTGGTGGGCACCTAGCAGGCAGCCAAGGCCAACCCACCACACAGATGAAGATAGTATAGGAATATGCAGCATACAGAAATACCAGAGGGTAGAAAATAAAAACTTGTTTGAGTTCAGAGGAGTTTGTTTCAATCTAAGAAACTGCTGAATGTTTCTGAAGTAGAAGCACGCTGAAGAGAAGGATGTGGCTTTCAGAGACACGTTGGAAGGGGAAGATCTATTTTCAAACCCTGTCTTAAATCCTATTATGGTTTTGGGGTTGTTAGCTTCTACAGCACAGCATATAATTTTGCACACCCACACCCCCCACACAAAAAGAAAACGAAAAAAACCCAGACAGACAAGTCATTGATAAACTGGAGTGAATTCAGCAAAAGATCACCAGGATTATTGGGACTGGAGCACTGAGGAATGCTGAGAGAACAAGGCGGTTCAATCCAGAGATGAAGCAGCTCTAGGGAGGGCCTAGCAGCAGCCCCCAGTGCCTACAGGGAGACTATTGAGACAACAGAGGCAGGTTATTTGCAGTGGTGCAAGGAGAACAAGGGGCCTAAAGGGAGGTTCGCAGTGGATATAAGGAGAAACTTTTTCATGACAGGAATAATCAAGAAATGGAACAGATTGCCCAGAGAGATCTGTAAATATACAATTTCAGAGATTCGAAAGTCATTCAAATTCCCTCCTTGAATTTCTTTCTTACTACAGATCACTTCTGCTTTTAAAGACTGATTCTAAGTGTATTATTGCTTCATCACCAGTTGAAGTTCCTCTTTGACACCTCAAAAGCTATACTTCTGAAAAAAACCCCATATCTTTCAATAAATATTTAAATATTTCAATTTCTGAATTCTATTTTGACAAATATTACCAAGTTAGCTAGATTATGGAAAAAAGCAGGCATTTTTGATCAAACCCAGCAAAGTATAGGTATTTTGTTAGTTTTAATGAAATAGCAATGTGAAACCAAAATTAATATTTCAATAAATTATTGGACTTTTAGGCTTCTCTTGATTTGTATAATAAAAATTACTAATGTTTATTTTATTATCAGGTGCATCATGTTACACATTTTCCAATTTAAAATTCACTTATTAATAATAACTGATTAAAATTTTGTAGTATTTATATTATTGCCTAAAAAATCAATTTACGGTTAAGTTGACAGTTACCTGTTCAAAAAATTTATCATTTCTCAAAAGCTATCATTTCTCAAATAGACAGGAATATTTGACAAAACTGTATGATGGACACATTTTGACCTTAAGTAATAGTTGTCACCTGACAGCTCTTAAATCTTACGAGTTGTTCTTATGTGACTTACCTCAAAAAAAAAGGCATCAAAGAATCTCAGAGCATCAACAGCTCATACATTTCAGATATGCAAAAGCAAAAAAAATCAGACTTAGGCAAAAATGACACATGCCTTCATAAAATCTTAACTTGGGTTCAGATTACGCATTTACCTAACAGAGGCACTTAAGCTAATAACAGTCACTTTATACTTCCTTTGGATTTAGAGATAAGAATAAACTCTGAACTCTCTCCCTATAATCAATATGAGGATTGTCCACAGGAAGTATCTCCTTTTCTGTAGTGACCTATAGAGGAAACATAGTACAGCCATACTCCAACCTTTGGCAGCTCCATTCATAGCTGTGTACAACTTGGTGAAAAGAGTCTAAGACTCTGAATGAACAGTAAAATATGTATCTATCTTCTTTTTCAACACTGTAACTTACATGTCCTAGTGCACAACAGTTATAGGACAAATTTAGATGTGTCAAGACCTGAACAATAAATACAGTATGATTTTTTTTTATCTAATCTGCAACTAAATCCATAAAATGGGACCAAATCCTTAGCTGACTCCATGACACTGAAATTAGTGAGTTGGAAGGTTTATTTTCAGGCTTATTTCATTGTGGGCACTGACATACTCAGGCCATTGCGTAACAATTCTAAGTGCATTATTCTTTCCTTTTCTGAAACAATTAGATCCAAACTAAGAATGATTAAACTATTAAGATTTACATTATACTAGCAATGAATTATTGGCTTTAGTTATATGCAAGTTATGCTTTCTCTTCATCCATAATGATTTCAGGTGTAACAACATGTCTTCAAAGAAGTTTTTATACCTATGAGATACTGCTGTAAAGGATGTTTATTATACTTGCAAAACCCCTTTCTTTTAAATACCATTCACAAGAAATATACTACTTTGGGAAGCAGATTCAGAAAGAAAAATATGTCTAAATATACAGTAAAGAAAATATAGTTTAAAAGATTTCAATAATTTTGACTTATGTTGATAAAACATCCAGTCTTTGAATACCTAAAAGGAAACTATGGAAAAGATGGAGTCTGACTTTTTACCAGGGTGCACAGCAAAAAGACAAGAGGCAATAGCCACAAATTGTAAGTTAGGCTATTCCATTCAGATATCAGGAATAAGAAGAAATTGCTATTTGAGAGGTTGATTGTGACATCAGGTTACCTGGAAAGGCTGTAGAACTTCTATCCTTGGAGATATTCAAAGGTGAGTGGAACAAAACCCTAAGCAAATGTATCTGCCTTTAAAGCCAGATTTGAGAGGTGTGTTGGACTTGATAATCTACTCCGGTCCCAAAATAATTTCTCCTATAATTTCTATGATAACTTAGAGATAGGAAACAACAAAAACAATCAAACAAATTGAAAAACAAAAAAGAGGAATGTGTATTGTCTGAATTAACTTACTATTTTTTAAACGTCCCTGCACATAAGCTAGTAGAATATCTAGTGCAAGATCAGAGGAAAAAAGAATACTTCCCCTTGTTTTATTTTCAAGTCTCTTGGCTTGATTTTTAAAGTTTTATTTTTTACTCAGAACAAGGGCATCGACTTTAAGTTTTACACCATCCAATGGAAAAAGGATTGCTATTGCAAATCTTCAATCATTTTTATCTTTGTTATAAAAATTGTGGAATGAGAGCACTTGAATCTCTTTTTATGTAAACAACCATGCTATCAACTCTTACTAATTTTCTACATTACATTCAGCATAGGACCTTAGTGGGACAAGAGTCTGTCATAATTTTCATTGTCTAGTCCTTTGAACTTTCTGGCCTTGTGACAACTGGATTACAAGGAGCATGCAAGCTTAAAATAATTTACTTTTATGAACCGAAGAAATGTAAATGTTCATCAAAATATCTTTTTAAAATGTACAATTCCATATACTCAGGTTTATAAAGCAGCTAAACAACAGGGTGTATTCTTTCCAAGGACCATGCAAAGCAGGAAACACAATTTCTGTGACACATTTGTGATCTCTTTGCTCCTGTAATGTTACATATCTAAAAGAATCTGCCTTTTACCCCAGCACAAAATGGCTAAGGATGACAAAATGTTTTCAAGATTTCAGATTCAAGTTTTCTGTAGTTGGTTAATTATGCAGAGACCTTAAAATTCAGAACTTCTGAATGTGATCTGTGACTACTGCTTCACCAGAAGAAAGAAACAGGACTTAACCTCTTCTGAAGACATTTTCTCAGCCAATTTACAATGACTTCTTTGGCAGCTCTCTTATCTTGTTTGCCAAAATGTATCAAACTTAAACTGTCTGGTTACATTTGAAAAGTTCAGAGACACATTCAAATTTGGAAAACTAAAATCAGAACTTGAAGGAAAAGATTTTTACACCACAGAAGCATTTAGAAATAAGAGCGTCAGTGGTTTGATTGAGGAACATACAAAGAAGTCTTTCAAGTAGAAGCTGAATATATCTCCTTCCTGTACCCAAATGCCTCTGCCACTCATATCTCATCCTACCACTGGATGGTTTTATTGTCACACTGAAAATCTTCTTGTGGGTGAAAATGAACACACAATGTATATGCAGACAAGAAATTATTTTTCATCTGATTAGTGATTTAATGGTACATAATAGTCCAAATCACCTAATGAATGCAGATAGACCTCATTAACTTTGCTGTTACCAATAACTTTTTAGTACCACAAGAAATGGAGACTCCATGATGATAAAGGCTGGCAGCTTGTGACCTCTGACACCTCTGAACACCTGCCTGTCAATGGGAAGTGGTGAATGAATTCCTTGCTTTGCTTTGTTTGTGTGCACAACTTTTTCTTTACTTATTAAACTGTCTTTATCTCAACCTACATGTTTTCTCACTTTTACCCTTCCAATTCTCTCCCCCATCCCACCAGGGGAAAATAAGCAAGCAGCTGTGAGGTGCTTAGTTTCCAGCTGGGGTTAAACCACAAAGAAAATAGTATTATCTTCACTTTAGCAAAGTTTTTAACAATGTCTCCCATAACAACCTCATAGACAAATTGATAAAGTATGGGGCTGACAAAAGAGTCAGTGAGGTGTACTGAAAACTGACTGAACAGCTGGGCTCAAGTGAAGTGCGTGAAGTGCATGAAGTGGCATAAAGTCCAGCTAGAGGCCAGTTGCCTCTCATCTGGAGTACTGTGTCCAGTGCTGGGCTCCTCAATATGAGAGATATGGACACAATTAAGAAAGTCCAGCAAAGACCCACAAAGATGATTAAGGCACTGGAGGGCCTGACATATGAGGAAAATCTGAGAGAGCTGGGACTGTTCAAGCTGTGGTGGAGAAGGTTCAAAGGGGATCTTATCAATGTGCATAAATACTTGATAGGGGAGTAAAGAAGATGGACCCAGGCTTTTCTCAGCGGCATCAAGTGAAAGGACAAGAGAAAATTTGGCACAAGTTGAAATAGAAGAAATAACACAGTTGAAGTGTATGATTTTTTTTTTTCCGCTGTCGGGTTCATTGAACACTCTAACAGATTGATCAGGGAGGCTGTGGGATCTCTATCCTTACAGATATTGAAAACCCATCTGGACATGGTCCTCAGCACCCCATTCCAGTTGGCTTTGCTTTGAGCAGGGGACTTTGACTAGGTTATATCCAGGTGGCTTCCAGCCTCAACCACTGTCTGTTTCTGTGATTCTGTGACATGGGAATATTATGCCCTCACCTAGGTCAAGAGCTGACTCCAGTGCAGACTGTGGTGGGCCTTGGCACTGACCACAGATCAACAGCTGTAAGAGAACAATACTAGAAACTGGTGGAATGGTGTATAGTGTGGGTCATTGTGGATCAGTCTGATTCACTACGAAGACCCTTATCTGTAGAGATCTGATGGAAACATTTGAACACAGCTGTAAGAAATCACATGGAAGCAAAGTGCCCGCAGTGGAACTGTTCTGTATTGAAGCCAAGCCACTGAGCATGAGCACCAGCACTGAGAGTGGCTGGAGCGAGCATTGCCTTCCCTTATCTTAACTGACATCCTCTCTGGAGTGGTGATCACAGTATGTGTCAGTGTGCGTAAGATAAAAGCTTTACCCTGACACATCTATCCCTCCGTTGTTCTCTTTAAAAGATGGAGCTCTGGCACATATTTTTGGTATTCCTTTCCCCCCACGACAAATTGCACAGTGAATACATGCACATGCACACACACATTCTTCCTATCTGTGCATTTTGTCCCTTCATCATCATCAAAAAAATTATACCTAATGGTTCTTTGTAAGAGACATTCCTTTAGAGCCATTAAGGCCTACAATATACATCCTTCTTATTTCACACATCATTTACTCAATGGGTAGTAATGGCATCTTCAGAGACATTCTGGTTTATGATAGGAATCCAAAGCATTAAAGATATGTGCCCAAAATCGTTATAGAATCATACAGAATTTTTCCTGGAAAATTATCTTTTATTTTCAGTAGCTTTAGTTACTAAAAATTACAAAATTTCAATTACCAGGACTTAAATGTATGACAAAACATGCAACAATGACCTTGTAAAAAAGCAATGATACCAGAGCTGAGCTGAAATAAAAAATAAAATAAAAAAAAAATAAAAATAAAAAATAGCATTCATCTTTCCAATTATGCTTTCAAATGAGGATGTTGCAGTTCTTTTATTGATGTTAAGGGTCACAGCACTCTATGTAACTTATGACTACAGTTTTACAGGCACTTCCCAGACTGAAATAGAGCTGAGTTGAAGAGCAAGTATCTAAAGAGGTATCAGTCTCAGAACTAAAACTCTGAAGTCCCTGATGACAGGTTTTATAGTAAACCACCTTCCTCAGAAAACACAGAAAGGAATTCTGAATTCTGAAAAAGCTTCTCTTCATTGCCATATTCATCCTTTATTCCCCTATTTGTCCTTGAACAGGATATGTGCTACACATGCTGCTGATACCTGTTCTTCTGGCACTGATGGCCATACACATCTCAGGCTTTATTTTGCACCTATTAAGCAAAAATGAGCTTTACAGGTTACTTCAATAAAAGCATCAGATTCCAAACTTTCACTGACCTAACCAGGTGTGATGGGTTGACCCTGGTTGGCAGGTCATCCTTCACCCAGTCCCTCCCTCACTTGCCCCCAGTGGCATAGGGGGAGAGGAATGGAAGGGCAGAAGTGAGAAAACTTGTGGGTCAAAAGACAGTTTTATAAGTGCAGGTGGCAGGAGGAAATGGAAGGAAAAAACCCAACAAACAAACAAAAACAAGTGATGAAACTCACCATCCAGTGCCAAGTCAGTTTTTGAACAATGGCTACTTTGAAAAAACTCTGCAGTGTTATCACTCAGAACTACATTACATGGCATGGAATAGCTCTTTGGCCAGCGCTTTGTCCACCACCTAAATGCTGGGGGAGTTAGGGGCAGTGAGAAACAGAGAAGGGGGCCTTGATTGTGTGTAAGCCCTGTTCAGCAATAGTTAAAACATTGGTGTATTTTCCACACTGATTTGGTCACAAATCTAAAACAGATACCATAGGGGCTGCTATGAGGAAAATTAAGTCCATGACAGCCGAACACAGTACACCACGTAAGAAGTTGTGTACCTCCAGCTCACACTGGTTTTAGTTTGAATTGTAGACATAAAGTATTCCTCCTATTGAGAAGATACAGCATTTCAAAATAATTAGACTATTCTTCTGTTTTATAAATCCTCATGAAGTATCCTCTTATTAAGTTTACAACCTTTTCAAGGTACTCAAAAATCTGAATACAGATTGTTGCTGCCAAAGTGCTCTCCTGATAAAGGTAATTAAAATCAGGATTTACAGTATCCTTCTATCATATGTGATAATCTATCACTATTTATTTGTAGCATGTTGAAAATGGAATATCAGAACACAATTGAGTCATGCTATTGAAGTGTCTGGGTGAATTAAATATCAAAAGGGAATGAATGCTTATCTTAACTCAATACCACCAACTTCATGTCAGGAAGTCACAGAGAGCGCTAGAATTCCTTCTTTCATTTTTTTCCCCTCTGACTCCTTTAGCTACAGCAGAGGTCTCTGATAAGTATAAATTAAAAGTGACTAATCAAGATATAATTAATATTTGTTTACCTTGAATCCAAATATAAGTGCACTGAAACAGCGTAAACAATGTAACAGCATAAACAGTGGTATATAAGCATTTTTGTGATGGTGTGATGCCATAAAGTGACACAATACACGAGCAATTTTGCAAATTATGTGAGCAATGTGATCACCAAAGGGGCAAAGATGTCTGTAGCAGCACATAGGAGGCATCCAAGTAAAAAAAGTTGCAAGATAAGCACAAGTAACTACTAATTAATGTCATGACCATTACACGAGAATGACTGGCAAGAATACGTTTTCAAGACCAACAGTTTTGTGTAAATAGTGATGCTAATTAATAATATGTAAGAACTAACAGTTTGCACAAAGTGTGCTATTAATATGTGGATTTAGTAAAATTCGGTTTTAAAGTTAACAACTGGCTTTATTTGTCAGGTTTCTAAATACTACAAGACAATAGACTCTAAGTCCCTGATATATACATGTGGACATATTTATATATTCAGTTTCAATACTTCTCATCCAATACTTGCTAGATCATAGGAGGTGATGGGATGGTATGTGTACTGACGGGTAGATTTTGCAATTCCATCTGGACCAGTGGCACTACACAGGATTTACTAGAGCAAGATTTTTATTTAGTAAAGGTATTTAGAAGTACATGAGGAAAAAAAACCCCTGGGTTAGATTGCTAAATTTCATATCAAAAGAATTTTAAAATAAATCAGGTTTTAATATCAATGCTGACACAATGCAATTTCCAGGTACATGTCTGGGCATCTTCAGTGCAGGAACAGCAAAGAAAATAATCAAGAAAAAAGAAATTGGCTGAGAAAAGTCATACAATTCATTAGCTGCCAGAGTATTTGCATTAAGTGACAATTCTCAATGCACACAATGTAATAATACAGTAATAAAATGCCCAACATGCTATTTTCATCGCGATGTCAGTATAACAATTAGAATCAAAGAAAAACACATTCCTTATGTTACAATGCAGACTACCTGAAAGTTAAATAATTCAACAGCATAAATTATTGACATATAAATTAAACATTATACTTTAGGAGAACATAGCACATGTGATTACTTGTAGAGCAAAACGCAAGAGAAGCTCCGGACTGTATTGTTGAAACTCGATGCTGAATTGATTATAAAAACACTAAGATTTTCAGCTTGGCTTCTTCCCACTCCAGCAGCTTTTGAATCCATAGCCTAACTTTAATCAAATTTTGCAGTAAAGACACATTTTGAAAAACATTGCTAAGATTTTAATGAAAATAGGCAGCTGGATAAAGATAAATTACTGCTCCCATTGCAGAAAATACTGGAGTGTGAATACAATCATAGTATTAGGCACTGAAAACCCACAGAAGGGAAAGCACCAGAGTACCAAGATTTGTAAGTTCTACAGCTTGGTATTTTTATTACTTTTCTGTGCTACAGCCAACTACCACCAGAAAAAACAAGAACTTTTACCTTTGTTTTTTGTTTGCTTCTTTTTGAAGGACTAGAGCTTTGACTGAATAGAACTAAGGAATTTTCTTACTTTATATTTTAAATGTTGAAAAATCCTTGATACTTACAGCTCTATTATTTTTTTCTCATATTCTAAACCTAAGTAGTTTCTATAAGTGGTTATATTTCTCTCAGTCTACAATAACCTCAGCTAAATGAGGATGACTACTATTTTGGAACCATGTTTTACTTTCTTCCTACTCCATTCGCTGATTCAGGAATTTCATATACTTCTGCAGAAATAATTAAAAATTAAGATAAAAAATATATGCTTTTAAAATATTAGAACTCGTGAAAAATCAAAAATCTTTTCTCAGCCTGTGGCATACCACTTCAAAAATCTGAGTGAAATAAACTACCTCAGAAATAATATCACAAGATCACGGATACATATAGAAACTCACTCCATTATAGTTTTTATATAAATAAATATTTAGGTATTTTATACATAAATACTATCTATATTTATATAATATTATGTATAAATAATATACTACTTTTGTTTTATCTTTATGAATATTATTTGAAGGACACAGATAAGAAGTATATAAGACTTGTTAAACTTTTCTAGGAAATATATAATATGTGTTCATTAAAAACAAAGCAGATTTATGAAGTTTATCTTGCTGGATTATTTTATTTTCTTTTTATGTACATACTATGCTGTAATCAACAAATGCTTACAAGACTGCTGCAATTAGATTGCTTGTCATTCAGTCTTAGTTTGTTGACAAGATAATTTTCATGTTTTTCTTCTTGCCACACTGAGAACGTTTAACTGAATTCAGCAAAGGCGAATGCATCATGTTTGGCAGAACACACTACAACGGTTATAGCAAATGAAAAGCAGCAGCCTCTCAATATGATCATATGTTCTTTAACAGGGAAAAAAGAGGAAAAAAAGCTAGACTTATACAGTTCATATTCAGAAGCTCTATTAACAGTGTCAAAATTGTCTGTGTCATTTCTCAGAATCTTCTTGCTTACTACCTCTTGTTTTCTCTCATGTTTCTCTTTATTCATAGTCTGGTACTTTGAGATAGATAGGTTTTTCCAGCAGTTCCTTTCTCTTTGCATTTGCAGAATCCAGTTAACATACGGAACTGGACAGCTCGCCTAACTTTTGATAGACATATGTAGTAGACGTCTATATTTGAGCTAGTCATCTTAGGCTCTTTTCATAATCATTTATGAGGAATAGGCCCTTGTAAGGTGCATCATATCTGATTTAAAAGTCCAGTATGGGCAAGACATAAGCATACTGGACTGAGTCCAGCAGAGGGCTGCCAAGGTGATTGGGGGTCTGGAGCACATGACGTGAGGAGAAGAACTGGGTCTGTTCAGGTTAGAGAAGTGAAGTGAAGATCTGGGGGACATGTTACTGTCATCTTCAGCTACTTAATAGGAAAGTACAGAGAAAATGTCGCCAGTTTCTTCTAAAAGGTGCACAGTGAAAAGACAAGAGAGACTGAACACAAGCTGGAATGCGGTGAATTCTGATTCAATATAAGGAAAAAGACATTTTCCTTGAGTGATGTCAGACACTGGAAGAGAGGCCCAGAGACAGTTTGAAGTCTCCATCCTTGCAGATATTCAAAAGTCAACCAGACATGGCCTTGTAGTTGACCTTGCTTTGGGCAGAAGGTTGACTAGAGACCTCCAGAGGCCCTTTCCAACCTATCTGATGTCATGATTCTATGATTTATTTTAGCAGTGAACACTAGGCAGACCATAAGTGGCCCTCCCTTGTGGCCTTAAATGTAGTCCAGACAAATAATCAACACGTAGTTGTCTATATTGAAGCTGGCTGAAGGAATCTCTCACATCCTGCCTATTCCAAATCCAGCTTAACACCAATCTGATTTGTAGTTTCACTTAAGTTGATCTTATAGGAAGCTTTTAAACTCTTTGGTCATTAAACAGCCTTCCTAACTTCTAAACATTTTGATAACTATCATAAAATAAATTAAAAATATTAAGTGGTAGCTATGTGAATTAGGCACATAATGTGAAAATGAACTATTATGAGAAGAAAAGGGCATTTAAGAAATGCAAAAAGCTATGCAAAAAAAAAGTAGACTACCTTAAACTTTTATTTTTCATAAATCCCATAACAGAATGTGATGCTTCTATCACTAAGATAACACAGCTTCATTTCCATTACAAAGGTAGATTTAAAAATGTATTCACTGCTATCGTGTTGAATGAATCTTTCATTAAAACATTTTCTCAGCTAAACAATATTTTTTTGCAATGATGATTTCTCTGCAGTTGCCATCAAACATCTCAATTGCATACACATAGTTCAGAGCCCAGCAGAAATGTTTAAATGCAAACATTTCAGTCCAAGAAAAATCCTCACACTCTGAGTGTTAGTATTCTTTAAGAACTATGGAAATTTAGAGATGGAGTGAACAAGTTAGTAAAATGATATAAAAAAGTATGACAGAAAAATAGCAGTCTTGGTCAGTTTTCCTCCTTCACCCTCAATCTTTGTTTTTCATATAGCTTAATTCTGCTTTCACTCACTCCCACTGTCTTTAACTGGAGTAATACTATGCCATCAAGAAATAATGCACATGCTACATTTTTGCACATGTTGCTACTTACAAACCTTTTACTTATCTTTACATTTTTGTAAAGATGTACGTAAATTTGGCTCCATTCTCTCAATTTGCAAGAATTTATTTGAAAATTTTGCATCTGCCAAGGCTAGTGAGCGTGGTGATAATGAAGATTTTGAAATAACTACCCACTGGAAAGTTAATTTGCCACAAACTGGCAAATTTTAAAAAATCTTTTCTTGAAAGAGGTCTAAACTTTGGTTTTCATTATGATCTTAATTCCTAACTTGGCTCAGCATTTAAAGATACAGTTCTAAATGTAAGCTTGGAAATGTACTGAACAAGGCTGACACAGTAATGAAAATGTTTAATAAATACTTAAATCATCTGTCCAGAATGAACTGATATCTGGGAACCATGGATCTGAACTCTTTGAAAAGGCATTGGCTTACTGAAAACATACAAACAAACAAAGCCTTCAGAACAAAGAAGATGACAACTATGTTTTAAAGGATAGTAACAAGAAATGGATCATCAGTGGGTTTTGAATTTTGGTTCATGGAACAGTGGCTCTACTTGTTAAGACATTAACTGAGAAAAGTAAGTCTGTGTAGATGCCTTCATTACAAAATTTGAAAGGGTTGCAAATTATAGAACCCCCCACTAATCTTGCATATTTCTGAAAAAAACATAAAGCAAAAACCCACCAAATAATGGAGATTTCACAGCCTTCCTAAGCAAACTATTCACTGCTTAGTTGTTCACATTATTTGAGATGGTGTCCCCCATATGTAGCTTAAATCTTCTTAGCCCACAAATAATGTAGGTAATGTCTAAACAAATATCCATATTCTCCATAATGTAAAACTGCCGAAAATTAGCACAGCAGCACAAGGACAGAACATTTGGTTCACAGAATTTCAGAGCTTATTATGGAAAGCAATATATTCCATTTAATTAGTGGGTTATAGTCTTCCATTTATTGCACCATTTGGAATGAAATGCTTATGCAAGATACAAAAAGGGTGAGGGAGAAATTGGAGAGAGACAGGACTTCTTGGAGGTTTTAATAGGGTTGTTGTTTCCATGGAAACCCTGCCAGTGTGCTGGATAGAATCCTCTAGGGATCAAATAATGCAAAACTTCTACTTGTCTAGCAACAATTTGCTTTATATTTTTAAGTACAACTCTTCACTTAATACCACACTTATATTGCCAGAGAATTATTCAAGATACATTTCATAAAGAAAAGGAAAACAATATAACATGCAACTACCCTACACAGAAGGACAAAATAATGTTTTAGGTTGACCAATTCTACCTCTGCACAAAGTTTCAATACATAACTATATCTATACAAATATATAAATAATAAATTAAATAATATAGATAGAAAGCAATCCAAGTTTTTAGAAGCAATATAGTACACAATATCCCAGATGACCCTGTAAAAAACCTCCTAAATCTACTCGGGATGAATTGAACCCAGCCATTTAACACGTTTGGTGTCAATGTAATCTACACAAACAACACAACATTTCTTTTTGTATAAAAGCCCTGTGAGAATACTCCTATTGTTATGCATTTATCCACATATTTAGCAGAAGAAAGGATCTTCATACACACATAAGCATGTACAAAATGTTAGACTTGCTTCATGTATGAAAAACGGCCCATCATACCCAGTGAACCTAGAATTGCTGTCAATGGAGTTGAGGCATGAAACTCAACATATACCAGCTCTTCAGGCACTTGTAAATAGTTGCCTGATGTCTGTTCTTTCAGACAGGACTGTCCTGAGTTCCTTGCTTTCTTTGGGGCAGCCAGTACTTCAGTCTTATTCTTGGACTTTGATACTTGTCCTCATTAACCAGCTCTGCAAAACAGTCTTTATGTGCTACTCATTTCCAGATTCTACAAAAGGCTTCAGTTTGCACAGTTCTACTTTGCTTGTCAAATATTTGTTCATATTAAATACTCTTATTTTTTTTCAGAATTTCTAATCTATAGTGTTACAAAATAAATTACACCAAGATTTTCAGCCTCTGGGGGGGCTATTACAAGACCTTGAAAATTATGTGTTGACTGTTTACCTACCTGCTGGAAGTGTCTGTGACTTAATAAGTTCATTCCTCTTCATTTGCTGTTTTGGTATGGTTTAGATTTTCATATGAAACTGAAATGGTAGTCTAACAATATGAAATTTTTAGAGGTAGCTATGACAAATGTTATATTTAGACATGAACATTTTGTCTTCAGAACTCCCTCAATAAATAGATGATGAGGTGGGGAGATGGGACAGGGGGACACACAGACATGGACAAACAACTCTAAAGAAAAACATATTTTTATTCCTGAATTTCATTTTCTTTCCTCAATTTACAAGTTACATGACAGGTATCATTAACTTAAGGAAATTAATTTGTTTGTTTGTTAGTTTTTAATGCTTATATTTATACCTTCACTTTTTATATATTTTTTTATAAATGTGTGTAATATTAGCCTACTAACTGAAAGCTCTTATCTAACACAGGTGTCTGAACACTGTCCAGAAATAGGCTTGTTCTGTTAACATTCCAGGAGCTGCTAATAAATTTTAAGCTATTGTTCATAAGGTATCTAAATATTGATGGCAAAACTCCTTACTTGCAACTTTTTGATGTGGACCATAGATCTTTCAGACTGTTATGCAAATGATGTTATGACGATTAAGAAGGAAGACTGATCTTTTGAAACACTCAAAGAGTGAAATTTTGGGGATGACAGAAAAGGGAGCTTCTAGTATAATTTTTTTGTGCACATTTAGAAAATCTCTCAATTGGACTTTCTATGTGTTTGCCTAGCCAGGAAATGGCTGAAGTGCAGCAGAGTCTACCAAGCCTGCCAACTCCTGAGCTGACAATATGCAGTTTATACATTAATTTATTCTGGGACTAGAGGACTACAGAATCACTGATGTCTGTAAACCATCTCCATAGTGCTGGCACAAAGCAGATAATATGCAGTGTTGGCATTTATGTCTGAGATAAAATGATTTGGCTACTAGCAAGATCATTATAGCATCCTTGTTCAAAATGGCAGGTAGTCTTGCAAATAGCGTGGTAGACATGAGACACAAACAAATTTAATCCAAAGATAACTGAAATTATGATGGTCCATGTGCAATAGCAGAAAGCAAACAGAATTAACATGCAGTGCCATTCTTAGCACTTCAGGATACATGATCCTTTTTTTCTGGCTCTTCCATGCATGTATGAACCTTAGGTCAAGCAATATATCTAAGACTAGGTGGTGAGCAGAAGGTAGTATTCATAATGGAAAAACAAGCCACATAAACACAAATGTGTTATCAGAGACTGAAAAAGATACCTCAAAACCAGATTAACCTGTAGTTTTTCTGGTAAACAGAGCTTGGAAAAACTTTAAAATAATTTAACTCACTGACCAAAATCAGAAATCGTATCTGTAATCTAAGAATTAGCTTTTGCTGTTGGAAACTGCTTGTAAAGCAACATAACTTATGATATTTAAAGCAATGTTTTTGCATTTCTTGTGGATACCTCCAGAGTTATGAGAGGCAGAAAATTTGATAGAACAAATGGCTGAAAACTACAATGCTGAAAGACAGATTCATGTGCAGATGCCTATCATCCTGGATTTCCATATTATTTTCCAGAGTCATCTTAGCTCTGCAAAAGGCAGGATGGGAAAAAGAGACTATGCACCCAACATATAAAATTAATCCAGATTTATCCTAAAAGGGAAGTCAGATAGTGGGCTTCCCAAATTAAAGTCTTTCCAAAACTCTTATACACTTATAAAAGATTTTCTTTCTTACGGTATAGTATCTCTGTTGCAGCACCATCCTTCAAATCCTTATATTTGCCTACTTCACCTGTTATTGTCTTTTTTGCCTGTTACCTTCATCATTAAGTTCCTTGGAAGAATTCTCACTGAGCAATGCATTATTTTATTTTTCAACATCCAAGTTCCCTGCCTTTTTTTACTTTATATAGACTTTGCAGTTTCATAAGTATTGCCTCCTGTTATCTGCATTTTAAATTCATCTCTTTTCTTTTGGTCTAACAGTATTAAATTGTTTAATCCACATCAGTCTATTCCTCATCCTTATTCTTGTATATGGTTTCTGTACAGCCTTTCAGATGGCATTACTACTGTGCCAGACAATCCACCTTATAGCTTCCCTGGCTCTCTATGTTGTCCACAACAAATTCTATTTCAAATCAACCCATTTGCTCAATAGACATTGACTTCCTCCCCACCCACCTACCCAGTACCTACAGCTGAATTTGATTTACCTGGAGGACAACCTGAGGTCAAAACTGGGCACAGATAGCAAGGCTTTACAATACCTATGTACTAGCAGAAAAGCTTCTTTCAGGATAAATCAGAAGGCTAAATCTCTACTCCAAATACTGTGTCAATGCGCTGAGGCAAAGAAAAAGAAGTTGTCCTGAGATACCTCTCCTTCCCATCTCAACATATCTGTGTTATACAGGCATTTCACCTGCAGCTGTTTTTAACTGGTATGTATGCTGCAGGTTTTACATTTTGATAACGCCCTAGTAGCTTATGTACTATTTAACATATGCCTCATAAACAATCATACCAAAAGTAATCAACAGGAAGCTTGTTCACAAACATGAATACTCCCTTATGTAGTTAAATTCATGCTCTAAAGAGAATCACAATTCAGAGGAAAAATCAGGTATCATGTTAGGCATATGTTACCAGTGTTTATAACAATTACAGAACACTGAAAGGACCAGCAAAACATAACCTGTTAAGCAACATAGTCATTGGATAGTCCAACTCCTCTTGAAAACTCCAAACCTCCAAAGACAATGTCACATGCTTCAATAGACGATCCAAAATATGGAAATTTATTCTAAAAAGCCATGGATATATTTTTACAATGCAAATCCATTACACAACACTAATCCAATGAGTTCTTTTTTTTCTGTTTAAGCAATTAAAAAAATATTCATTCAATGTTCAATATTTTAATATCACCTTCTTAAAATGAAAAAAAAAAGTATGAAAATATAGGAAAAGTTTGGTTAAAAATACATTCCAGCTACAGTTCTTAGACTCAGAGATATTCAAAAACCATTTCCTTAGTTTCTTTTTAGCTCTTTAATACTGTAAAAGTGGATATTAAAATCAAGGTCTGTCCAAGGAAACTACTTAGTTAAACTTTGAAGGAATCTAAACTCATACACTTACAGACTACATTGCTTAACTGTAATGCAGTAATACCATTTTCAAATACAAGTGACTAGGGATGTAGAGGAAAATTTGTACTGAAGAACAGAAATAACTTACTTGCAAAGGTCTTAAGCACCTGAACTTCTTTCTATGAATTTTTGAATGGATGAGCTCACCATGGAAAGGTCATCCAAAACTATCCTAAACTTTCCAAAGCCTAGAAAAGCTCAATCTTAACTGCAGTTTCTGAATTCTTACATAAAATGAATGAGTTAAACTGTCATTGTGAAATATCTGAAATTCAACCCAAGAAGCATGAAGTGTAGTCTGGCCTCTTTGATAACTACAATTCTTTAAATAACAGTGGGAAATGATTACATGTATGTGAAAAGGAACACCTGGTTTATCAAGGCTTTTTGGATGAATAGAAAAATGTATCATTATTGGGACTGAAATAAAGAAAAATATGGTAAAAATCACTGGGGTGGTTGGGGTTTTTCCTTTTTTTTTTTTTTGCTAATGAACAAAGTGAAATATTGCATGCAAACAGCTGCATCAGTGAGGGAATTTGGGGGGGACTTACTTTTTGTTTTAATTTAGGAGTATTATCCTTAGCACAGAGAAAGAAATGCCTTTTAATTGATACCTACAGAAGTAAAAAGAACAAAATAATAATACTGAGGTAGCGTCCCACATATTTCACAAAAATATGTAACTTATAGTAACTTCATCTGATGATCATAAGGCCATTTGCAAGTGAAATGACACAGAGCTTACTGTAAAAAAAAAATAAAATTAAAAATTATGGCAAATATGCATGATTGAAATATTCAGCCACTTTTCCAGGCAGTTCCAGATGAAACAGGATCAGATGGGGACGATCTTGCTTTGCTGATATATGATTGACATAAGGAAGGATGGATGAAAGGGACCATGAACAGGTCTACCATATGTTGAATTTATATTTTGTTTTTTTATTATAGTGGAGTACCTTTGTATTTAAAAAAAAAAAAAAAAAAACAACAAAAAAACCCAAGACTGCGATAAAGAAAATGTTATACTGGTAATAACATGAAAAATAGTACCCAAAAGAGCCATCAAACTATGCCTGAGGGTGATGCATGCAGTGGCTGATCTTAATTTAAGGCAAGGGTTTACAGACTCAGAATGCAAGTCATAAATTTGCAAGGTGAGGGATCAGAGTCCCTTTTAAGGGGTCTTTTTAAACAGTAGGGATTTTTCTAAATACATGCATATAGCTGTTGTATATACTTGGTTTTCTTACACAATTCAAGCTTATTTTAAGAGCTGCAGTGACCACCAAAAGTGGATAATGGAACAACCATTCATCTAGAGATATCAGAATAACTAGAGCAAGCATGGCTGCTTGGGACAGCTAGAAAGAGAAAAAGTTTGACAAGTAACTTTGCTGGCTGTCATGGTTTAACCCGGCTGGCAACTCAGCACCACGCAGCTGCTCTCTCACTCCCCCCTCCCTCAGTGGGATGGGGGAGAGAATCGGGAAGAAAATAAAAGGTTAGAGCCGAGGACTGAGATAAAGACAGTTTAATAAGAGAAAATAATAATAATAGTAATAATGAGAATGATAACAGAATATACAGAATATACAAAATGAATGATGCACAATGCAATTGCTCACCACCCGCCGACCGATGCCCAGCCCATCCCGAGCCGTGATCAGTCCCCGAGCCGCGAGCAGTCCCCGAGCCGCGAGCAGTCCCCGAGCCGCGAGCAGTCTCCCCACGACCGACCGACCGACTAACTCCCCCAAGCATGACGTTATATGGTATGGAATAGCCCTTTGGTCAGTTTGGGTTAGCTGTGCTAGCTGTGCTGTACTCCCAGCTTGTTATGCACCTGGGCAAGCAGGAGAAGCTCAAAAAGTCCTTGAGTAGTCTGAGCACTACTTGGCAACAGCTGAAAACATCAGTGTGTTATCAACATTCTCCTGGTACTAAATCCAAAACACAGCACTATGCTAGCTACTGTGAAGAAAATTAACTCTATCCCAGCCAAAACCAGGACACTGGCTTACCTGCATCTTAAATGAGGCTATGCAATTAAACAAGGAAGATAACAGCACCCTGGAATTATTAATCCTGTACTGTGAGTGATGCATAACTGTATGTTACATTAAAAGAACTGACTATCCTAGCAGTTGCATCATCAGGGCATGAAAAAAGAGAAGAACAATCATTATTGTACTTTGAGCATCCAGAGCAGCCAGTTATTGACTATTCTGCTGTTCTTTCTTTTGCGTTTTCTCTTCAGTGAAGCAGTACTCTTAATCCATTTGCTGTATCATTTGTGAGTGACAAACCTTAGCTCAGTGAGTATCAGACATCTTAATCTGATTTTCCCTGGTTCCTGGGGTGCTGGTGTTTATTAATGATTATAATATTTTACCTCAGTCTTTGGTGTTCCTAGTAATGATAGAAACTGAATATTTTATAAAATCCTTAATGTATGGGTGATGTCCACATGACCTGGATAAGTGACAGAAGCCCTTTGAACTTTCATCCCCAATGACAGGGAAGTTCCCAAAATATTTTTTTTTCTATAAAGTTATGATAAGTATTGTTATTCATAAATCTCTGCTTTTTCTAATCTTGTTCAGATGAAGAAATATATAGAATGTCATTTTCATTATACTTTCATGTAGTAAGCAGTGCCTCAGCATTTCTACTTGATACCCAAAGCTGCAGGAGGACTGAATCTCAAAATATTTATTTTTCAGTATTTGTATTAAAGTAAATAGGAGTAAATGAAGAGTTAAACAAACATTACTCCCATAAATGTGTGCACTTTTTTTTTTTTTTTTTACTTCATATAGTTAGAAAATTGGAATCTGGCTCTGTATTTTTGGCCAGCCTGGAGATTTATAGATTGCAGTAAATAAACACAGTATTATACTGGGACTTTATCCAGATCTGTCTGGAGCTCCTGGAGTCCTTTTATTTGTGCCTTACCATAAGTGCTTCATTCCATGGGCAATACGGAAAGATAAAAACCTTCCCCATCTACCTGGAATTCAACAATTAATGCTTTCTGACAAAAACCAAAACCAAAACCAAAACCAAAACCTAATCAAGCCAACATTCTTTGTTAAAAATGTTATTTAAACCCCAGAACATTATTTTTAAAGTGGAACAAGAATTAAAATAACCCTCATAGACTAACTAGGTGAATAACTGGATACAACAGCACCCCAGAGAGCAGAATAGAGCATACTGTAACTATGAGTTGTGATCAATGAATCACAAAAATTCTTATCCAATCTTTGCTAACTGGGGCCAAACACTTTGAAAGAAAGCATGGATAAGTTAAAAACTATCTAGAGGAAATAAACAAAAATTACTAGTGGTCTCAAAAGCATGACTGGTGAAGTAAAAGTGCATTAGGATTATTGTATTTAAAGAAAAGAAGACCAAAACTAAGCAAATAAAAGGAAGTTGCAAAGAAGAAGAAAATAAATGGTTTCTAATGTGCACAGCTAGAAAGCTACATACAGGAAAAAAGCATGCTTAAATTTTAGCAAGAAAAATTCATGTGAAAAAAAAATAAAAACCCTTTCTAATAAAATTTATAATAAAATATGGGAAACCACTGCCTTTGAAAAATGGGAATGTTTTTAAAGGACTATCTGGACAAATACCTACAGGGAATAAATCTTGCTGTGAAACATGGGTATAAATACTTTAAGATCTGGAATCTTTACCATTTGTGTCCTGCCATATTGCCTTTTCAACATATGTGAGGAAGGATAAAGTCCCATGAGAACTACAGTCTGTGATTTAGATACTTCCTTGAGGCTTTTAAAGAACACACATTTCCTCACCCTTATCCGGTGGTGTGTAGCAGACACCCAACGTGAGTTCTCTGTTTGTTATATTCTCCTATCCTGACCCACAAGCTCTCAGCCAGCCTGCCCATTCTGCACCCCCAACAGCAAATCCATACATCCAAGTTGCTCCTTCACACAGAAGCCACCACACCACCTTCTCTGCCTGTGTCTCCTGAGGAGTTTGTACCCATCCTTTACCACATTCCAACCATGTGAGCTGTCCCACCATGTCTCAGTTACTTCAATACCATCACAGTTCTGTGACTGCACGTGGAGCTCCAGTTCCTCCTGCTTGTGTTCCAGGCTGGCTTGAGGCAGGTGTCCCTTCATCCTGGTTTATCATTTCTGATGGCTCCCATATTCCCATCACTCTGCACCCTTTGCTTTTGACTGCTGTCCACTGCTACCTGACTTAAATGTGGGTCAAAATGTCTGTTTCCCATGGCTCCCAGTTTAAAGCTATTTTGGTTTCAGCTTTATTACTTTGTATGAAGTATTTATATTGAACAAGGGTCATTTTCTCCTCATAGCTTACTCAAGAATAGGAAACTGGGAACTAGCAACCCTCAAAAACAAAGGTTATATTAATTTTTTCATTATACTTTAGAAAGTTTTTAAAAGTTCTGAGACATATATACAAAAATTGAAAGTATATATACTGACACTTATATGGGAAAAAAGTTGTAGAAAATACAGCAAGTATATAATGTTGATACATAACATCAAACATTCAAAATGAAGACAAGCTGGAATTGTGATACGGAAGGAATTAGTGCATAACTGCACAGCAGGCAGTTTCTTTCTCTGAAGTGTAAAACACCAGCCAGTGTTAAGAGTATTGGGATTAGAAAGATTAAACTGATGAAGCAACTACTGATCCTAAATTATCACAGTTAAAGTTTTTTACCCCCTTCCAGACATTTTTAGAAGAACCCAGAATCAACTTTATGATGTAGAGCAGCAAAGAGAACCTTTGTCCATAAACTACTGTGTTTTGGTGAAATAAGGACAGCTCCACTGACTGACTGGAATGTGAAAGAAATTTTATGTGCTGAATTTGTACAAATCTACTATTAAAGGTTTCATCCTGAACAAAACTCAGAAGGCTACCATATAAGATGAATGAATTAACAAAGCAGACCTCTTGCCTATATGTTCATTATAGTCAGTTCTGTAAGAGACTAAGTCTGTGCTATTGGGCCTTTCTTGGCCATCTCAAATACAATGGAATCTCTCATGCACATGTAGCAGAGCCCTTCTACGGCTTCTATAACATATAAATGCCCTTCCAGCATCAACACAATTCATAGTGGAGTGGTTTTAACCTCTGGATGTGCAGAGCTGAATAAAAAGATGGCTAAACTTTGTGAAATTTAAATTTATTTTTTGTAACAAAACTGAACCATCTTCAGACTCCTTTTCAGTGAAAAATCTTAAATATTATCCCTAAACCCAGGCTGCAGATCTGAAATTCATCTCACAAGACAGAGAAAATGCTGTCTTTATATTTAAATAAGCCAGCAACACTCCTGCCAATGGTGAGAACAAGAAGATTAATTAATGCTGAAGAAGAAGATTCATGTTCCATAGGAGAATCAATAATTCTTTACACTAATAAAGATGCAGTCTTGAAGAATGCTAAAATGTCACGCTAGAATTTTAGCAATGAAATCTTTTTCTGGCAAAAAACACTACTGGCAATCAGCTGTTCTCTTTGAGTAATATTTGAAGGGCTTTAAAGACTTCTCAGAAAAATAATTTGTTATGCCTTCTGTTTCCAGATGTAATTACAACTGAGTTATAAATCAGGGTTTGCAAAGTGTTACTTAAATATTGAATAATATTTTCACAATTTCTGTTTCTACCCAGGTAAATTCTAATTTTAGGCAGAAATTGAGAGACACAGAAAGTTTTATCAAGCTGTAATTTCAATAATCTGAGGAAAATATACTAGTCTATTTAAAAGCCCATGGCAGCAAAAGCTTTTTGGATTAAGCAGCTTAGTAAATTGAGTTAATGAACCTGGGATTTACCAGTAAATACTTTCATAGTATCTCAAAATGCTATTTATGCTAACTGATCACTAGAAGGATTTATCTAGGAATACCAGATAGAAAATGAACTTAAGAAGAATGTAAGATGTGATAGGGAAACAATTACCTAGCATAAGCAGAATTTACTAGACCAAACTGGAATCAAGCTAGAGTTATACATTTAACACCTCTCCTCTTAAAATAGTTTTTAGGGGTTTCTAAGAAATAAACTAGATCATAAATTTGTTTTAAATTGCATGTGAAAGATTGAGGCTTTTCTGGAATTAACACCTCTAGTATTGTGCTTTGGTGACTGCAGTGTACATATTACCAAAACAAGCTATTCAAATTGTTGTCAATTATCAGTATAAACCAGTATTTTACTTTTCCAAGTTCTTCCTTCCCACTCACTTATCTTGATTCTTCAGAGTAATCTTCTCCGCTTTCAATTGCAGATATAATTCTCACGTTATGTTGTCCTCAGTGAGAATTTTGCAATATAGTTTCAACAGTATATGTGAATATGGTCAATGCATTATTTACTTCTATGTCCTTTGTCCCTGCTTAAGAAAATTCTTGAGAAAACAGGAGACAAAACCAGTGTTTCAAGCTTTTCATTAACCACCCCCACAAACTTCCACCCACTTGTTTTAAGAAGTCCTAAATCCCAGCCTTGAACACAACAGAGGGCTCAAACATTTTGGCATTCACAAAGTTTTATTTTGTTCAGTACTGAGTTAGATTTGTTGAATTTATAATCTAGTCTTTCTCTTTACCTCTTTATTGCCTGTATCAATTGTTATAACAATCTTCTGTTACTAAATTTGATCTTACTGGTACTTTTTCCATGAAAAGTAGCTAGGTAGTGCATTGTTGTGTCTGTCTTTTCCTTACATTTGCGAGAACTACAAATGTTTGCAAACGTTCCCTATCTGGAATAATTACATATACTTTCTTTCTTATTGAGAGGGCTTTAAATCAGGTTTGAAGGGGGCAGGGGATATAACCAGGCTCACTAGAGAGGAGCCTAGGAGTGGCATGCCAATGTTGCAGGTGAAATTGACAGCCCAGCACCAATGCATGCAGCATGGGCAACAAACAGGAGGAGCTGGAAGCCATTGTGCAGCAGGATAGCTACGACTTAGTCACCGTCACAGAAACACAGTGGGATGACTCTTATGACTGGAGTGGTGCAACGGATGGCTATAAGATCTGCAGAATGGATAGGCAAGGAAGAAGAGGTGGTGGTGTGGCTCTGTACATCAGGGATTGTTTTGATTGTATAGAGCTCAACAGTTGTGATGATAAAGTCGAGTACTTATGAGTAAGGATGAAGGGGAAGACCAGCAAGGCAGATATCCTGCGGGGAGTCTGACCAGGATGAGGAGGTGGATGAAGCTTCCTACAAGTGGCTGGCAAAAGTCTCTCAGTCACAAGCCCTTGTTCTCATGGGAGACTTCAACTTCCCAGATGTCTGCTGCAGATACAACACAGCAGAGAAGAAACAGCCTAGGAGGTTCCTGCAGTGTGTGGAAGATAATTTCCCGACACAGCTGGTAAGAGAGCCTTGCAGCGTATGAGGCACGGACCCCGGTTGGAGGTGCAACCAGAATCAGCTTTATTCAAAAAGAACATGCTTTCTATACTCAGTGCTCAAAGAAAAAAAATTCCATTGAAAACTTTTCCATTAGCCATGCTGCAGGCACCACTCATGTAACTGTCCTTCAATTGCAGTGCTGATCACGCGTACTCGCAGCAGTCCTCCAATCACAGTGCTGACCACACACTGTTCATGCTTCTGGCTTCACTTCCTTATTCCTGAGGTTCAGCTCATGTGACCTACGTGACTGCTATTCCTTGTCCCCCACAGAGCCTACCACAGGAGGTGCCTTGCTTGACCTGATGTTTACTAACAGAGAAGGACTGGTGGGAGATATAGTGGTTGGAGGCTGTCTTGGCATTAGTGACCGTGGAATGACAGAGTTCTCAATTCCTGGTGAAGTAAGGAAGGGGGTCAACAAAAACACTACCATGGTCTTCTGGAGGGCAGACTTTGGCCTATTCAGGACACTGGTTGAGAGAGTCCTTTGGGAGACAGTCCTGAAGGGCAAAGGGGTCCAGAAAGGCTGGGCATTCTTCAAGAAAGAAGTCTTAGAGGCATAGGAGCAGACTGTCTCCATGTGCTGTAAGATGAATCAGCAGGGAAGATGACTGGCATGGCTGAAGAGGGAGCTTTTGCAGGGACTCGTGAAGAAAAGGAGAGTTTACCACTTTTGGAAGAAGGGGCAGGCAACTCAAGAAGAGTACAAGGATCTTATACCTAGAAACATTCAATACCAGGTTGGATGGGGCTCTGAGCAACCTGATCGAGTTAAAGATGTCCCTGCTCACTGCAGGGGGGTTGGACTAGATGACCTCTAAAGGTCACTTCCAACCCAAAACATTCTATGATTCTATGATCTCATTAGGTCATATAGCGAGAAAATTAGAAAGGCAACAGCCCAGCTTGAACTCAGACTAGCCACTGTTGTAAGGAATAATAAAAAGTGTTTTTAAAAATACATTAATAGCAAAAAGATAGCCAGGGACACTCTCCATCCTCTGTTGGATGAGAGGGGGAACACTGCCACCAAGGATGAGGAAAAGGCTGAGATACTTAATGCCTTCTTTGCCTCAGTCTTTAATAGTCCAACCAGTTATCCCCAGGGTACTCAGCCCCCTGAGGTGGAAGACAATGGTGGAGAGCAGAATAACGCCTCCCATAATCTAGCAGGAAGCAGTTAGCGACCTGCTATACCACCTGGACACCCACAAACTTATAGGGCTGGGTGG
>NW_009258480.1:295562-296249 GCF_000687185.1 Egretta garzetta | reverse complement strand
TCGGTACTGGGGAAGATTATGGAGCAGTTCATCCTGAGTGCACTCACCATGCATGTGCAGGACAATCAGGGGGTCAGGCCCAGCCAGCATGGGTTCATGAAAGGCAGGTCTTGCCTGACCAACCTGATTACCTTCTACGACCAGGTGACCCACTTGGTGGATGAGGTAAAGTCTGTGGATGTTCTCTCCCTGGACTTTAGTAAAGCGTTTGACACAGTGTCCCACAGCATTCTCCTAGAGAAGCTGGCGGCTTACGGCTTAGACAAGTGTACTCTTCACTGGGTAAAAAACCTGCTGGATGGCCGAGCCTAGAGAGTTGTGGTGAATGGAGTTAAATCCAGTTGGTAGCTGGTCACATGCAGTGTTCCCCAGGGCTCAGTTCTAGGGCCAAGTTCTGCTTAACATCGTTATCAGTGATCTGGATGAGGGGATAGAGTGCATCCTTAGTAAGTTTGCACATGACACCTAATTGGGTGGTAGTGTTGATCTGCTCGAGGGGAGGAGGGCTCCAGAGAGGGATCTGGACAGGCTAGTCTATGGACCCGAGGCCAACTGTATGAGTTTTAACAAGGCCAAGTCCCGGGTCCTGCACTTGGGTCACAACAACCCCATGCAACGCTACAGTCTTGGGGAAGAGTGGCTGGAAAGCTGCCTGGTAGAAAAAGACCTGGGGGTACTGGTTGACAG
>NW_009258480.1:263498-295327 GCF_000687185.1 Egretta garzetta | reverse complement strand
GGGGGTACTGGTTGACAGCTGGCTGAATATGAGCCAGCAGTGTGCCCAGGTGGCCAGAAAGGCCAATGGCATCCTGGCCTGTATCAGAAATAGTGTGACCAGCAGGAGTAGGGAAGTGATTGTCCCCCTGTACTCAGCACTGATGAGGCTGCACCTCGAATACTGTGTTCAGTTTTAGGCCACTTACTACAGGAAAGACATTGCATTGCTGGATCATGTCCAGAGGAGAGCAACAAAGCTGGTGAAGGGTCTGGAGTACAAATCTGATGAGGAGCAGCTGAGGGAACTGGGGTTGTTTAGTCTGGAGAAAAGGAGGCTGAGG
The DNA here is from genome assembly GCF_000687185.1 of Egretta garzetta. Classification (NCBI taxonomy): domain Eukaryota; kingdom Metazoa; phylum Chordata; class Aves; order Pelecaniformes; family Ardeidae; genus Egretta; species Egretta garzetta. Next base: position 295,005 of record NW_009258480.1, on the reverse strand, counting down.
GGAGACCTTATTGCCCTCTGCAACTACCTGAAAGGAGGTTGGTAGCGAGGTGGGTGTTGGTCTCTCCTCTCTGGTAAGGGACGATAGGGCAAAAGGAAATGGCCTCAGGTTGTGCTAGAGGAGGTTTAGATTGGACATTAGGAAAAATTCCTTCACTGAAAGGATTGTCAAGCATTGGAACATGCTACCCAGGGAAGTGGTTGAGTCCTTATCCCTGGAAGTATTTAAAAGCCGGGCAGACAAGGTGCTTAGGGACATGGTTTAGTGGTGGAATGGCAGTGCTAGGTTAACAGTTGGACTTGATGATCTTAAAGGCCTTTTCCAAGCTAAACAATTCTATGATTCTATGATTTCTTCTTCTGAGCATAATTTCATTTATTTAGAAACAGTTCAGTTCTGCCACTTTCCCCAATCCTCTATATACTGTTTGGAGACGGTAATTTGAGAGGCCTGTTTTCCAAATTAAGGTGGTTACTGTACTGATGAACGGTAATTGCTTTGATCCAAATACCTTTTTATTCTGGACTATATCACACCAGCTGAGAGTTTGCCCACTGTTAATGTAAGTTTCTAATGGATCTTATGACAGCTCTCCTCACTACTGATAGGAATTCCTGCAATCCCATGAGGGTGTGCCAAACTATGCAAACCAAATGTAAGTGTGATTCTGATGTTCTGAATAATATTGTGACCTGGATATTTACGTTTCTAATGAAAGGACAAGTAAGGAAAACATTTTAAGATATTTTCTATTGCATCATAAGCTGTTAACTATATCCCCTTCTAATGGATCTTACGACAGCTCTCCTCACTACTGATAGGAATTCCTGCAATCCCATGAGGGTCTGCCAAACTACGCAAACCAAATGTAAGTGTGATTCTGATGTTCTGAATAATATTGTGACCTGGATATTTACGTTTCTAATGAAAGGACAAGTAAGGAAAACTATATCCCTACCTTTTGTATATCTCTTAATCACCCTCTGAATATTTAAATCCTGATAAAAAAAGCAATAAAATTAAATCATTTCTTGGTTAAAAACTTTGCATACTGAGCCTGCTTTCTAAAAATTATTAATGATTTTTTTTTAAGTTTCATCACTACTACAGTAGCACATCGTTACACACTGTAAGTTTTCACAGGCGACCACAATGGGTACTTCCAGATCTCCACCCATCATAAGAACTTAATTATGTGGACATCACTATCATAAATGAACAAACACAGATTTTGGACATGAATCTAATGTACTAAAACCAATTGGAACTCTCAAAAATAATGTTGTTTTGTTCAGGAATGCATACTACGTTAGATGATTATTTTTGCTTGTATATTTTCAGTGATTTCCATTTAACAGGCACTATATATATTAGTAATGTTAATATTGTTATTATTAACACAGTAAAACTAGTATATCTTAGTGTTAGTATTAGGAATATATGATAATTCTTATATAATAAACATTTATATTTATCTACAAATTTCCTTATTCACAACACACCAATAATGACCTAGAATAACTTCAGACAATTCAGTAAAGTTTCACCACTATTTTGAATAATAAGAAATCCATGGATCTGATCACATGTTAAAATTCACATGGGGATTTTCTATTCTTCAGGCTCACATACATTAGTTCACATAAGTACACTGTATTTATGTGAAATGACCCTGATAATGAGAACCAGATATTATCCTGAGAATAACACTAAGATAATGAGAAAAGACAAGTATGGTAGGGTATACTGGACAGCAGTTTCAATGCTTTTCATAGAGGAAAAAATTCGATTCTAGTGGTCTTAATAATTACAGATTTTAAAGGTAACTAAAATAAAGAACTCACAAAGTTCTTTTATTGCAAAAATTCAAAGCAACAAAAGGTAATGTAATTTTCTTCGTAAAAAAAGTCATTCAAGGTATCATTTTGCAGAGCTTCTGGGCCTTGCTTGAAAGCACATAGAGTTCTACTTGAAAACACATAACATCTATATTATACTACCATTTCAATAAAATCATAGACCTTTTCATTCTTTCTCCTCCCCCCTGACTAATCTTAACTTCTGAAATTTTAGGGGAGCATCATTGCCATTTGTAGATAATTTACATTTTTAAATGTACGAACCACAAGGTGTTGGCCATTCTAAGCCACTGATATATAATATCCCAAAAAGGATCTGTGGAACAATCTCTGAAAAATTGCTCATTCATTACTTTCAAGTCGTCTTTGAATCTTATATACAAATATATATTTCTACAAAATATTTTTATTGGATTTCTTTTAAACTTTCTTTAAATAAACCAAAATTTTTTTTAGTCCAGTCTCACACAGCTATACTGGGGTTTTACCCAAAAATAGGCAGTGACAACTGTTTATATATTACAACTGGCTTCAGACAAAAAACTGCTTATTTCCCATGAGGTGTAATTTATTCCTGCCTTTAAGTTATCACACTTTATTTTCCTCTGCGTATATTGTCAGTTCCACTAGTTAACGTACTGCATGGCATCAAGTGCAGTACTTTGACTTTATCTCTTGCTTTGTTCTGTCCAGGGCCTACAAAGCAGAGCTTACAACAAAGACACAAAGGCAGAGTCAGTTTACTTACTGCTCATATTATTAGGTTGTATTCACCGTGATGTCATAAAATCATTTACCTACCTGCAACAAATTTATCTGTCTGTAAAATTCTTACATTGTTCTATAAATATTTCTTGGTAGGTATGTAAAGTTTAATTTTTCCCCCCCCCCAAATTCTGTACTATTATAGGCTGTATATAAACAGGTGTATCCTTTTAAGAAAGTGTACTGGAGGGTCTACAAGACCCTTAGGTATACTTCTATTTCTTCTGAGGTTGCTTTCTGTTTTATCTGAACTAAAACTTACCTCATGTAGTTAAAATATGTATTGTCATGTATCTACGCAGTCACAGAATTATACCAGTGATTTGTAACTAAATTTTCCTTTCCAGTGGATTCTGTACACAGGACAGAGCAAGATATTCCAATAGTGAGCTGAATATTCTAATATTCAATTTGACACCTGGTAGATAATTTTTTAAAATATGAGCTTATAAATATCTCAATTCAGTTTATCTGGAATAAATCCACTGAAGAAGAATTTAAGTATAATTCTATACAGATATGTAGAAATAAATGTTTATTTATATGTACATATATATACGTTTTAGGGATTTACAGAATTCACAGGCTTGGAATTTATTAACAACCTCTTTAGTCTTTTACCTGTCATGACAAAATATGAAAAAATCCTCCCAGATGAATAAACAAAAAGCAGAATAGCATTTTGTCCATGTAAATAAAGTACCTATGGTCAGTAGTTTGTGCACTTGTCTATCCAAAATGCACGTCAATTCAAACAAGTGGAAAAACAAAGCCTCTTGTTAAAAATATGAACAAAATTTTTATAGTGACAAATATTTTATAGCTATATATACAAGCAAGAGTGAAAATATTTTAATAGAACTTTAGGAATACAAATAAAATTATATTCTGATTTTGAAATTTCTTAATTCTAAAAAAACTCCCAGTTTTAGAATGAAGATTCTTACAACATTCATTCTACTTTGGGATAGGAAAAGCTTTAAAAACATGTAAGTCAGAATACTTCCTTGATTATTAAAGTGCCTAAATATTATAACCTTTACAGAATGACAATATTATGTATAAAAGTATCCTTATTCCTTATCCTCATAAATTATTCCTAGCTTGCTGCATTATGGAGAAAGTGCAAGCTGCAACATTATCCCAGGAATAGGTGATATGATAAAGTTGCTGTCATGTTTCACTGTTGAAAACAACCTTATCAAAATTAATTTGTCAGGGAAGAAGACTTTATTTAAAAACTAGTCATGGGTTGTGCACAATGTAATTGACCACTAGACAATAAATCCAATTTATTTGTCTTTTAATTAAGGTATTTTTGCACTTCTAGTAAATCTAATTAAAAATATAGTATTTTAATGAATATCAGAACATGCAAATGACAGGTGAAAAACTTTATGCACTTGAACTATGTTCACTGCAAAACAGGATATGAAATAAAGCAATTGTTAGGTATGTGCACTGATTTTGCAATACAGTCTTATGGAGACTAGTAAAGAAAAAGTAATCCATTTGAGGAATAACTCTTTTCTTCATGAATAAAAATTGGCCCCAAAATGTGTAACTTCTTAAAAAAATACAAATATCAGTGTTTATGTATCAAATTTAAACCATAAGCACATAATAGGGTCTCATGTATGGATGCTTGTGGCAATACAAAGCACTGTTGATGCCAATGAAATTCCCCTCATTGAGACATCAGTCCTTAAGAATTGCTATGGCACAAGCATGGCCTCCTCCTGATCTCTTCATTCAAAGTGAAGGCAATGTAAAAAGAATGACCTAAAAAGGAATTACTCTCAAAATTTACTTGTTGAGAATTAGAAGAGGCAGATGACAATGGCATTTCCACACAGATGATCTAAAGACATCAGTGAGCTTAACTCTGCTGACATCTAACTATGCTGTAAGTTCAGAGCTTTGTTCAATTTATTTTCTATAGGTAAATATTGAATAAAATATATTTTTGTGCTATCCTTGGGGCCTTTTTCTAACAAATCAGACAACAACATTTCATAGTTCATGCACTGAAGTATTTCCACAATCTAATTATGTTAAAATGAACAACTAGTATATGCATGTCTGGAGGAGACCTGGAAATCTAGCAAAAACAAGTAGTCAAATTGTTTAGTGTTGAGAAAAATTAATTCTTACACATATACTCTCAAAATTACACAGCACTTCACTTGCTTGTCTCAGAATTCTCTGGTTTAGCTGTAATGACCATTGGTAGGGAACAATAAGATATTTATCAGAGAAAGTCTTTAAAGATGAGTGTTTAATCAAAGACAGTCTCCATGGCAAACAGAGAGAAAGAGATTAGAAGCTCATTAGTGGGTAATCACCTTTAGCAACCTTCTGTAGAATTCTGTATTGGATAATCGCATTAGACAAAATTAGGACAAATTCATTAGAATGGAACCACAAAGGTCCCTGTATTAAATGTAAAGTTAGTTGTTTCTGATATCAACATAGACTCACAGAAGGAACTATTGAAAATACTTAGTTAAATTTTTTTATTTAACATAGACCCTTAAGAGTAATTTGGTGCATTAAGTCTTTAAGCCATTATACCTGGTTTTAAAACTCAGAACAAGAATCTGTCACATCCCTAGGTTTTATTTCAGTAATCTGTAACCACCACTATTAAAATGTGTACCATGGGGTTTTTTTAATTTTTATTTGTCAAGTTTTTTTCACTGCTACTGATTAGAGCACTGTCTTCTCCCAAAAAAATGTTTCCCTTCTGCATGAGTTTCTGCAAAAAATTGTCACCTCTTCATCCTCTTTTACATACACTGAAAAGTTTGAGTTCCTTCAGTATCTAGACAAAATGACAATTTTGATACTTAACTTGTTTCCTCTTTTTTGCAATCCTTTCCAATTTTTCAAGTCTATTTTGCCCTAGAGAGTGCCACTATTCAGATCATGACCTCTCTAATAATGAATAAAAATAAATATGTTTTTCATATTCTTATGTGATAGCCTTCTGCCTACTCTTTACCACAGGACTAATTTGGGAGCTTATCATTCCAATTCAAATTTACACTGGATTTTCACATCCCCTTGGAATAGAAGCAAAATCTATCCAAAGTTCTACTGAAAAACATTGTATCAAAAGAAAGCATGTATAACACTGTGACCGTGATGACTGGCTGGCAAGTGGAAGCATCAGGTTCAAGTGTCTTATCTTCCTCATTTAAGACTACAATTTTTTTTGCCAATTCATTTCAAAGTGGCAGATCAAGAAATTGAACAATGGTCTACAGTGAAGTCCATTATACTTCTACTTTGTTACAAATGTAAGTTTTGTTCAAGTTAGCATATTCTCATCAAATCTTTTTTATTATTATCTCCACAAAAAAAATTTGGATTTATGCCTTGATTATGTATCTTCTTCATTATTAGCCAACATTTTTTCTGGGAAGTAGGAGGGGAAGATTCAAGGGTTATAAAATAATTTTAGTCGAAAATATTATTATTAGCAATAATTTTGTATTTTCTTCTAGATCATGGATGAACATATTAAGTAGCTCTAAGCCAAGAATAGGAAACAATAGAATGACATTTCCAGTTATACATATTTCCCATATATAACTGCTTTTTTTGTGGTACTGGTTAACCACATTTTAACCCAACTGAATTTTGATTTTTTTAAATTGGAAATTTATCAGAATGCTAATTTCAGTTGGAATGTGTTTGTAGCCCCTGCAAGACTGCATAATGTTTTTTAGAAAAATATAAATGCTACATTCTGTACAGTTAACCTGTAAATCCAGAAAAGCATCTGAAGCTTGCCTGACATAATTGTGTTTCATCAAAATACTATCTTTTTTGTATCTGCTTTATATAGTAGTGATAGTTTCTCCGTTTTCTCAGCTTAGCTCCTTTCATTACTCTGCAAATATTATTTCTCTCTAGTAGTCTCAGAAAATAAGACTTACCCATAAAACAGGATTCCCTACTACTGCTATATTTCTAATGTGAACAAGGGAAAAAGATTTGACTTACAATATTAGAATACAAGCGATATACTATGTAAAAATCTTAAGATATCAAGTCTGACTGAGAATGAGGGTGAGGGGAAGTCCCTCTAACTCAGTTGCTTTGGTAGTTTCAAACTTCTATTTGCTCAATAACCATGTTAATACTTGACAAAAGGCCAGTCTTTAGAAAGTATTAATGTATCTCAAATTTACATTCCCTAGTTGTAAACATGTTGAACAGAGACATTTAAATCTTATTATTACTGGCTTTCTAGTTCTTATTTCATTACGTATATTTTAAAATAAATGAAAAATATCATTTAATAGGATATTGACTTAAAAATTAGTACATGCATATGCTGAGATGCTTCATATATGTGACCAAGAGATCAAAATATTCAAAACAGTTTTTCTTTTTTTAATCACAGTCTAAAAGTTAATAATTAAAACAGAGATTTAAAGTTGTTCAAACTAATAAATAAAATTTATATATTCAGGAACATTACTGTAGCATTTCTCTTACCTCTACAGATAGGAACGGGGAAATCCCACGATGCAGTATTCACAGAGTTAGCTATGCAAGTAAGCTGAGGGTGGCCATCCAAAATATATCCAGTTACACAGCTGTATCGGATTTTGTCACCAACATCAAATCTTGTACCATACAAGATACCCTTTGGCGGAACTCCTGGATTGCCACAGGAACTACTCTGTAATTCTGGAAAAGACATATTATTACTTATAATGGTTTTTATAAACAAATACTGCATTTTTCGGAAGAATACGGGACACATAAATTATGGAAACTTTGGGCAGATAGTGTGTTTTCAAGGATATTATACAACTTTTAACGCTGAAAAATCATCCCCGGCTTAGTCTATTAAGTATCTATCTACTTATGTATCCACATATCCAAAGGTGGATATTACCTGAAAATGAGCATGAGGTTTTCCTTAAGCTCTAGTTATAAAAATTCATAATTTTTTTTCTTAATTGATAGCAAAGTACTCATTACATAGGCAGAGGAAACAAAGGAACTTGATAGATTTCTGACTCTTAAATTACACAAATGCAGAACAATAATGAAAACTGTAATACAGACATAAAAGAACATCAGATTAGAAACAACAAAAATTTGGAAGAATAAATAAAAGTACTCAAGACAAAACACTAGGAGAAGGTTTTATCAAACATAAGCCTGAGCATGATCAGGAAGCTGTTGAATGAATTTAATAGATTTTAGATTATGAGGCAAAAGCGATGAGATACTGTGGGTAACTGTTTTCTGAGCAAAGGATTGGTTAGTTTAAACATATGGAATACCATAGATCTGGGTTACTCCTAGTCTAATGCAGAGCTTTAAACCATTAACAATCCAAAATTAGTCATGGCTCTGCTGTTAGACTGATAGATTTTGTACATGTGTGAGCAAAAGAAGTTTCATAATGTCATCTTGAGCTCTTCAAAGCTTCTACCAAGTATACTTACCAGCCTAATGCTAACAGGGATGAGGCAAACCAGATAAACCTGTACTTAGATTCATAGCAAATTTCCCTAATCTACAATGTAAGGAAACAAGACAGAAGAACAGAGGGATATGTATTGTCTTATTTTATTTTCCTGAGCTCCATGTAACTAAATTTTTCTTCTGCATCCCTGATCTGCTCATGAGTGTGTGCACACAGGGATACACACATATATACATTAATTTATTTAAATGTAGTATGGAAAAAAGTAATTTGAACAGTTAGAGTAGGTTTCAATTAAAGAAAAAAGGTATAAATGTTTATCAAAACAAGCGGTATAACTCATGAGATATGTTACATTGTCAAATTTCTGTGCCAAGAACTACCAAGAACTCAGATATATTATTAGAGTTTTGATACCAGCCATGAAACAAAACTATGTAACAGTTATTAAAAGGAAGAATCTGGTATAGTCTCATAAATATGCTCTATATGCTATACATGTCTATACCTATATATGCTATATATAAAATATATGCTAACAATGTGTTCATCTGGAAGACTGGTTGTACCAATCATGTTTTGATGTGAAAATGTTAAATATGCAGATTAGTTACTGATGTCATTGTTGATGTTGCTTTCTTTCTCTTGCATAATACACTCTGTGGAACTGGGTTTGACTTTCATTGCCTTGCACAAGGACACAGCATAGAAATAAAAAGATAGCCTGTCTCATCTTGGTCACTTCAAAGCTCACCTAAATGGCTGATATTCTTGCTACTGATTTATCAAGCTAAGTGTTCTGTCCTCCAACAAAACTCCCCTGTCCTCAAATCTCCTTGCAAGTTTTACAAAGAAGGCAACGCTGCAGTTGACTGCTGCATATTTGTTCAAAGGGATTTCTCTTAAATCCTTTAAAGGTTTTCAAGGCCACCCCAGTTACTATGTATCATCATAGCATGTCAAAATAGAAGTGAGAATATCATCCTGTGGATTTTGGTCATCTTATGAATCATATTATATTAACTCAAAAATTCTGCCTGTACACAGTGTTTTTATTTTTGGCTTCTCCAAGAAGATGAAATCTTCCAGAGGCCTGTATTTTTTAGTGCTTTGTAAAAAGGTCATAAAAAGATTCCCTGTGCTTTGAAATGAAGAATATAAAGATTAGTGATACCATTAATAGTCACTGACTAAAATTGCTTGCTTTACTCTTACTGCTATCTCAAGAATTACCCACAAAAGCAATATATTCTTATGAAATTATATATTAAAGCACTAATTAAAAATCACCTTCTTTCTAAACTAAAACTCATTTTCCACTTGCAATACTATATGACTTGTCTAAAAACAGTAGCTGGCATTTTCCATTAAATTTTTAATATTATGAAAGTGGTTAGCATGTTTATGTTACTACTTCTTACCCCTCAATTAAATCTGTTCCTGGTTCTAGATAATAAAGTGGAAAATAAATTTTAGATTTTTAAATATATTAGTTTCTTTTGTGAATATTTTCATTTTGAACATATACAAGTGCTTATTTTGAAGGTGGGGGGTGTTATTCACCAAGTAACTGCATTAGTCTTCTTTGATAGGTAGTATCTATTTTCAAACTTATTGTGACACTGCACTACCAACTCCCTGCCATTTAAAGCTATGGATTGTTACCTTGAGATTATCATCTGTCAGGGAACACAAGAGTTGCCAAACTAGATTGCAATTTTTGTTCAGCTCTGCACAGATTCTTGACTTCAGTGACATTCTGATATTCAGTAATGATATGAAGCATGTAAAAGTATTTCCTTTTAAATTTGCAACCTTGTAATTTGGTTAAAATTCTCCTTGTTCATGTACTCTGAAAATGAGCATAATTGAATTTTTTTACACCATCCTAGTTTTTTACATTTCTATTGTGTATGGTTGCTTATCTCCTTTTTAAAGCAAGCTGTCACAATTGTTTCAATCTCTCCAAATAAGAATTTTCTTTATCCTCTGAAATCATGTGCGTTGTTTTTTTGCGCAAAACCAAAATGCTTTTTTAAATCAATATTCCACCTGTAAGCAAGGCATGTATGAAATCAGCTGTTTGTTTTTTTTTTACATGATCATAAAACACCGGTATCAAAATACTCTTCAATGCTTTTCAATAAATTTCTGTTTCATTAATTCCTATTAACATCAACGGAAATTCTGTTCAAAGACTGTGTAAAATATGCCTCAGAGAGTTCTGCTTAACGGGAATGGACACATTCCTTTAAAGACTTTAATTAGCAAAAATTCAGCCCCTTATAAATACTACGTAATAAGCTATTCAAATTAAATAACGTTAAATATAATTTATTTGTGACAATACTTTCAGGAACAAGGCTGGCAGAAGTTGACACTCTCTCAGCATTCACTCAAGGAGAAACAAGTCATAACCAGATATGGAAATTTCAAATTTACTTTCTTTTTATTCAGATTTTATGTCAGAATTTTTTCTGTTATGTTATTTATAACATCAAGAGTAGCACCTGTCCTCTCTAAACCATTTAAAAATGAAATTTATTATTTGATGTCCAATATTCAGAATAAGTATTTTCAAATACTTCAGTGAAAAATGTGTTTGTCATATCATTGCATTGCATTCAGATCAGTGAAAACTAATTGTATTTTCTCTGCTGAAGATTAATGTTCTTCATACACTTAATCAGATATTAGAAATCTAGGAACATAAAGAATTTTGTCTTTTTTTAAAAGGTTTGATCCATATCTTTATCACAGTTTTTGTTCACAGCCATTACAAATCACTATGATTCCATTTTTCCTAACCTAAAGTGTCAAAATCAAATGTGTATTCTCATGAGTACTCACTCATTGAAAAACCTATGAAATATCCCAGTAGAGGCTAATATTTGTTTCATTTATTACTTCTGAAATTGAATACTCCTGGTATCCCTACACTGTCAGTTTGGATATCTCCCTGTATTACTGCATAGCACTAGTCCTAGACTGCTTGTTCACTCGTGTCTACTATTCCAAACAGTAATTCCTCTGCCAGACAAACCTCAGTATGGTCCAGGGAATACACCATTCCAGGGACCACTCCAGTTGTCTTTTGGGACAGGACTTAGTGTAACTAGAAATACTAGAGCACAGCTGTACACAGATATCCCTTGGAAAAGCAATGCATATGTAGTTTGTCTTATTGACTAGCAAGAGTGCTTTGTATTGAAGACTCAAGACTGGTTGCAGAAGTGCTGCATGTAGTCTGTGTGTGGATATAACGAGTGATATACATTGCAAGGGGCCCAACTGTTAGAAAGATATTACATTTGTAACAGTACGAAGTAGCCTGAAATTCAGTTGTCCAAAATTCACCTGTATCAAATCTTGTAATAATTTATTTTAGTTGCACATAGATTTCCAAAGGTTTTATAAATTAAAAAAGTAATTTGGATGCATAGTTTCTACCTCATAAACTGTTTTCTTTCTCAAAATGTATATTTTGCTTTCATATTTTCTATTCTGTGCTCATTCACATCGCTCTGAATATACAAGTAAACATGGTCTAGATTTAGATCTAAAAGGGACTAGAAGAATTAATTGATGAGTATAGAAGTACCATTGTCTTCCTACACATACTGAAATATACAAACAGGTATGTATATATTTCTGCAAGAAACCACAAGAAAAAAATGGAGTAGGCAGTATCAGTTCAGTGAAGGAAAAAAATAAAAACTTAATATCTAAGTGGTGATTTATATTGTATGGTTCAGAAAGAGATACTATAAATTAATGTTTTGAAAGACCTACCACGAACAACACAGATTTATTAAAACAGAGAATAAATTAAAAAAATCCCCCCCCAAAAAAAATTCAGCTCTCCTTTGTAGTAATTCAACAATAAAAGTGGTTATTCCTTGAATCCAACAGATCTCTGACCTCAAGATAGAAGTGCAGAATGAAGAGTAACTATTCTGAAATTCACATTTGTTTACAGCAGTAATAGAAATAACACTTTGTCTAACTACCAAAACCTTTCTGAAGTTTTTCTTTTGCTTTCTGCATTTTATGTGGGTCAATCAGAAGAGACTGTCATATGCTGTTATCTATCTATAAATAGGTAGGCAAGAGGAAATGTGCAAAATATTTTTTTTTCCTTAAAGGAAAACAAGGTAAAGCATGTTTTTTCTTCTCCTGTTCTTAATTGCTCTTTCTTGACAATTATCTTTGTAATAGTAACCTCACTGAGGGTCTCTACTGTTCACTAAAGATAATACAACTAATTACATTGCATAGCTTTTTACTTTTTTTAATGAATGACATGATTTTGCTTTTTTTTCACTTTGAAATTATTTTCATGCCCAAAAAATGACAGAGGAACTTGATTATCTGAAGTAAAGCCACTGATTAGTATAAGGATTTCTTTTAAAACTGTGTCCTGAGGGAACTTTAAATGTAGATTTTTATACTGAGTTTGATTTTGGTTCCAAGTACATTGAAACAATCACTGCATTTGTCTTCTTTCCAAGTAACACAAGAATGTTTCTATCTATAGCATTAAAGCCATATGTTATTTTTATAGGAACAAACCTGTTTCAGCATTAAGTAAATTAGGATTGCATAAATATAATTCTTATACAAGCAAGAGAACAGCAACAAGAAGCACCGCAAAAAAATCCTCCAGGACATGTGAAGGAAACAAGTGATAACTGTAGTGCTGTAGTAACATTGATACAGTGAGCATGACAAATGTAATACAATAAATGGTCCTGGGTTTGCAATACATTCCCTTCACATGCAATACACTGTCCAGAATATATGTTTAAATCAGCCAAAGGAACAGAACAGCACTAGAGAGCTGAAAGACCATGCAGAAAGACAATGGCACTCACTAGTTTTACCATATGAGAGCATAATCCGGTACCAAGTGAAACCAACAGAAAGATTACTTATAAGCTTCAGTAGATATGGTTAAATCTGACATTTCTGCATCAGACACACTTCTAAAGTATTATCTGAAGGGAATGACAAATAGGTAAAGACCGAATAGTTGGCTAGGAGAGCTGTACAGTTAACAGCACCAGCCACCTTTATTTGCCTTTACCAAATTCCACTTGACTTCAATTAAAGCTTTACCTGCAGTAAATTCCTGTACAACTGCTGAGGGCACCAGTTAAACCCCGAATATGGCTGGAAGATACATCTACATAGTGCATGGACTGAGAAAGACCATTAGAGACTACATGAAGTTTGGAATGGGTGTAGAGTTGCTAGTGTGGCAGAGACTGCTCCATCCACATTGTTCTGAAAGTATTCAACCCTATCAGTATAGTACAAAGCCTGAGGTACTGTATCTGCCACATGCAGTGGTTGTTCATCTTCCCCGGGTGGATGAAGCCCAGGCAGATGCACCCTGTCTGCCATGCAATATTGGTGTAGATGCGTCCATATATGAGTCATAACAGGATTGTTCCATTTAGACTGCAGTGATTCTGAGCACTTTTTTGGCATAGCTGTAATCTGTAGGCAGCTGGGAAGAGACTGTTGTAATTACAGAGCAAACATTATTTTGGAGCCCAGGACAATCTAAACTAAAAAATAATCCTAAACCCTATACTGTCTCACTATTCCTTCTGCAATATATATTCCTTACTGTGCCTTTTAGAGTTATACAAAAGAATTTTATCTTCAATTTCTGAGTTGTTATGGTAAGAAATATCTCATAGTATTTATTTTCATTGCACAGTTGCTGCAACGCCTGACCTTATTTTACCTTATGCTAGGTACTTTATAAATGTTGAATTTTTCCTTACTGGCTGTCCTTACCTGGAGAATTTGCCATAACCAAAGAAATACAAAGCTAACTGAATTTAGGAAAAGGTAGTTTACCCACTGAAGGAGGATGTCATAGCACAAGTAAGTTGTGTGGTATTATACAGACAGTGTCTCCACATAGTTTTCACAGACAAGAATAGATAGATATGTCAAATAAATTTCATAAGTTTTCTATATTTGATATACTGTCATATCTAGATTCCTACTGAAATTAGGGTTCCATTTTGCAACACAATTTTTAGGAAGATGTATAGTTTTTATATTCAGGATGATAGGAATACTGAAAGCAGAGAACAGAATGAAATAAAACACGCTTTGTGGAAAAGTAGTGGGACTTCTTAAAGAGATTTAGGAAGAAATGTCAGAGTTGACACGAGCACTGATAGGTATTGCTAATTAGTGAATTTACTCTTAAACTGTTATAAAGGCTAATCTGAAAGATTTATAGTTTAAATTATTATAAACTAGAGACTGGCTAGTCTTAAAAAGAAAGTATGCAACATTTCTTCCAGCTTCCTGTTGGCAAAAGTCATCTGAACTGACCAGTATATAGTCTGAGGATACACACACACGTCCATGGCTAATCAACCATGTCTCACGTCTGACTTATTGGACAGGTTTCCCTGCCACAGGCCTTCTTCAAAAATTGTGTCTTAACATTGAAGGCAGAGAACTTTGGGTATGTTGGATTTTTCAACTTGTTTTTTAAAAAAAGAGAAAAAATATTTCTTCTACAGTGGATCACTCAGTGTTTAAAACTGGAATTCAAAGTTTAAAATGTGGATGTGGGATGTGTCGTGGACATATCACTAGATAGTGGCATAAAAAGGGGACAAATAAAATCAGTTTTCTTCTCATAAAAGTGACTTCAACACATGAGAACTGGGCACTAGATGGCACCTGAAACATTCAGAGCTGTTGTATAATCTGGCAGAGTAACAAACATTTCCTTTTGTATTTATCAGTGGTAACATAAAATTCCAATTTTTTTATATATATTACATATGCTTGGTATATCTATGTGTTGGTATATATATGTTTATATACAGAATTACTATTAAGAGACATTGTAGTGCCCTGTTGGAAGTAAAAATGCTTGATGCAATTGGATCACTTCATTGACTACCTGCTTCTTTTTCTCAAAGGACATGCTGTCTCTTACAGTGACATTTCAGTATGGTTTCCACCATTATTGCTGGTATGAAGGATTCCTTAATAACATTGTTTACAGAGTTAGAGCAACATGTAAACAAACACATTTACAAAGTTAGAACTATATCCCTGTAGTTATTTTCTAAATGTTTCTGCGTTAGCCATTTTGTCAAAAGAAAGGTGGACCTTAATTCTTTAATTTATTTTTAATTTAGAAATTTTTATGGTTTAGACTTTTCCTTTAGGCGATTGAATCATTATTCCCTCTAAAATCTGTATCACAGTTTTTTTCCAGCACCACCATTTCTTGATGAAATTAATGTCCTTACTTTATTGATGGCAAACGGTCATGATCAGCCTTCTGGGATGTCATAAGGACATTACGAAACTCTTAACAGTTCTTTTCTTTTTATATTTCATAGTGAATCCCAATTGGCATGTTAAGACTACTGCTCAATAATGTAATGGTTAGGCAGTGCCTTTATTTAGTCAAGACCATATGGTTGTAATTATTTTTCTGAATCTTCTTATCATATCCTTTCAACAGAACACCTTTAAAAAACACAAACTCCATCATTTTATGTGTCTCAAGGTCTCTGCACATCAGGTGAAATTTTAAATCCTTAAACCAAGCTTCCTTTTAAAGTATCTTCATGAATGCTTCATGATGTACCAGCACATCTTTCAGACTATGTATGGATATGATACAGCTTATTCAATTAACCATGTTTTATTTTATTGCATAGTTGTCATTAGTATGTGTTCATACTCCCAGGAGTGTAAATTTGTGGTAATGTATAAATACATGTGAAGTAAATATATTACATTCTCAAATATAACATCTTCCTGTTAATCAAAATATTTTTATCAAAATGCTGAAATAAAATCTCCACTCCATATCAGGATGGAAGTGTGTAATCCCTTCTCTTTACATCAAACTGTACTCAGGGATCCTGCATTCAGAATATAGCCGAAAACACTGCTGATATATTAAACAAAAGAAAATTTATAATTAAAAGTGCACATCTAATAGTAGTAAAACTCTTTTATTTTGCTCATTTCTCTCAGTGTTTATGATATGATTCAGAGCTACATCAAAAATGCAGGTCTTGCGTAATAAAGTACTATTCCCAGACTCATTTTTCTAACCACAATCATACTTATAAGGTCTGAAGCAGTTGGCTACCTAATAAAATCCTTTTTATTAGAAAAGGTCTCTTTGGTTAATGTTCATCTCAGGTATGATATGAAATTTTCATTAAAGATGTCCAGACGCAAGAACATTTAAAAACACTGGGTCAAGGATATATGCATGATTCTGCTTTTAATGGTACTTACCCTGATAATTTCACAGTGCTGAATTGCATTATGGCCTAATGACTCTGCTGCATAAGGTGAAGTAATACAACATTACTGATCTTGTCCAAATTACTTACATGATGATTCATTAACCAGGAAAGACAACGTGATCAGATTAATGGATAATAATGTGAATAAATAAACATCTGCAACAAGCCATTCATCAAAAGCAAGCACAAAACCTATGAATAACTTATATTCCATAAAAATTTGTTTTATAACTCAGTGCTGAGCTGTGCATCCACAATATTGTATCTTCCAAACCAGTCAGCTTTCCACATGGTAGGAAAAGCACATTCCACTCCAAACACAAAAGCATTAAGTCTGCTTTCCCCATCTACTTCACCTTTTCACTTTTAGCAAGATTTCCCATATGTCCTTCACTTCAGAACCAGTTACCTGTAATTGTTATTTTATTTCATCATTATGCTATCATTTTCCTCTTACAAGAATTAACGTTAATGTTGGTATTCAGCATTCTATTATCACCTTCATTGCATGGGCTTTTGCATTTCTTAGAGAACATCTCTTGAGCCTCAAAATTTGTGTGCTTTGCCTTATGCTGGAGTCAAGTTCCCTGGCACATTTGGGAAAATATTTTCAGAATTCTCAAGCATGGAAGAATGAAAGTAGTGTATTTTCTCATGAAACATACGAATCCTTATGCAGGCATGACTTAAAATGTCTGAAAAAGAAAGCTTTCAAGCTGAATATGTACCAACATTCTTGTATCATTTGTCCTAAGGGGAGCTGCTTTATATAAACTTTCCTTTGTGGGGCTCGGTGAAAAGTGCTTAATTATAATTTTTTTCTTTCTAATAGTGAAATGTGAATAATGTAGTAATGCACATGTTTAAGTACACTATTGCCTCTGGGCTATGAACTACTACAGGTATCTTTTTTTTTTTTTTCAGAAGTTTTGAAATCAGAGGGGATTATTTGTAATTTCTAGTCTGAGTCTTGCAGGAACAGAAAACAAACAGTTTTCTTTGTTATTCCTGCATGAAAGTAATTGTGTTTGAGACATAAGTAGTAAAAGGCATTTAATTTTATTTTATTGATACAGTGATGGAGAGAATCTGCAAAGTAATTCATATGACATGGACAAATTAACTTTGTTCCTTCGAAGTCTCCTTTTTTAACCAATATAAGCTTGAAGTCATATAGTCAGCCTTCCCTCAAATCATGTTAGGAGCCAAAATAACAGCAACTTTTATCCCCATCCCTTCAGGTTACCTGCTGTGGGTCATTCCTCTCTTGTCTGATCTCTTATTGGAATGAGTAGAAATGGTCATAATTTGAGGGGAGAGAAAGGTTTATCATTAAAATAACTCAATATTTGAATTAACTTCTTATTAAACATCTGTGTAGCCCACTGTTTCTCTGGCTATTTCCACATGACAGGTTAATACCAAAACAGCCATGCCGGTTATGTCTCTGAACTTACTGGTATTTCTGTATTGAGAAACTACTTGAACAACACCTCTTCGCCTTCTACTTTTAAATACTTCCAGTATTCTCTGCTTTTATTGAGAAAATCATTCTAGGAAAAGATAAGTTTAATAGCCTGCTGCAGTCCTGCACGAATCACTGTTTGACAGAGCTTATGAAGTGTTCGTTGCAGTGCTAACTCACTGAAAGATCATATATCTTATAGAGATCTTTGCAAAACTTTTTTTAAGAGTGACAGATTGGATGTTAGAAGAGCTAAACAGTGTCAAAGAAATATATGTTATACAAGTAGGCTGTTAGCATAGTGTGAAATGGTAAGGAATATGCAGAAATGTATCCTCAGGTCTATATCTGACATGTTCAATCATGTGATACAGAAATCTCCTTTAATGTATAAGGAGAAAAAAAATATAAATGTCAAATATTTCTAGCATTAATTTTCCATTTCTAGTGGAAAGACACTAATGAACTGAAGAACATTTCAGTTTGATTTCCCCTCCTTTTTCCCCTGTAAAATAGAAAAATAAAGAGAAAAATCTATTTTTTACTTTGTTTCTCAACAAGTTTATAAAGACATGTTTTCATTCAGGGAAAAAAGTCTATTTTCATCAGACACATTTGTGACAATTGGAGCACTTTTGCAATTAATATTGACTTGTTTATCAGATGTTTACTGTATTCATGTACTGGCTAAATGTAAATAGAAGGCTGTAAGGGGAAAAAAGGGGAGGCAGGGGGTGGGCAAGGCAATTTATGGATGTCCAGACTTCTTTGTTTGGGTCTCAGCACCCTGAGTACTTAACCCAGTATTCAGTTGTGATAATTTTGGCAGTGAATATCTGGATGATGGCTCAACCAACTAATACATATTAGTATATGATCACCTGGATATCCTGAAAAATGTTTCTTCTTTATGAACTATACTATACTATCAAATATTTATTAATACACATATGACACTACCTAGACAGGACTACAGTGTTGATATGATTTCTGTAGTGTCTACCTTGTTTCAAGGAAAAAATCGAGCAGGTCTTCATTATGACGTATTTTCTTTCCTCTATATTTTTGTTATATTAAGAAAAATTAAAATGGAGCTGTTAACTCTTAGTTAGATTACATTAGTGTGTTTATATAAGCTGAAACTTTTGAGTATATTTTTATGTTTCTCTGTTTCTGCAGTAGTTTATTCCATTTTAAATCTTTCAATTATTTAAGTCCTGTAATGCTCTGCCATCTCTTATGTTAGCAAACTTTGTGCAAAGATACTGGGAATATCCTGGTACATAAGAAATAAATGTATAATCCCTTAACTGGAATCAGTATGTGTACTTCTACTTTCCTATGTTACCTTTACAAGAGGATTTGAGTATAAAGTCTACAGCTATGATAGATTTGACTACTGTAAAAAGATAACAAAACCTAAATTAATCAGATCTGCAAACTGGAGATAAATTGGAGATTAGCATGTAAAATTTATACTGTGATCCCCCTCATTCACAGTTTTAAAAAGCATTTTTCAATACAATTGTGAAAGCTTTATGGCTAACTGCTGTACTTTAGCTCTGTAACATACTGAAAATTAGACTGAGAGTAGGTAATAAAAATCCTTACTTGTTTACAATTTTTTATTTGCTTTGTGAATCAAAAGATATTTTGAAACATGATTTACTAAAATCAGAGTTACAACTCTCCTTAGTAGCTGCATCATGAAGGATGATATTATTGGCATTGCTACATTGCTGATATAAGTAAAGCTTTCTCCTCCAATATTACAATTTATGGGATTACTTAGTTATTAAAACCTTTGAGTTATTTAGTTGTGTTTGAACAAAGCCTTAACTATGTGAATAGATACGCAAGCTCCAGATGACTAAGGACATACTGTTCTTGGTGATGAAGCTCATTATGACTGAATAAAGAAATAAATTTTTTTACTGTTATTATTTCTTATATTTCTATGTATTTGTATGTATCTTCTGTTGTGAAAACCACACTAGCTTCAGGTTATTTTAGATGATTTTAAATCTTCTGAGTTTCCAAGATATACAGTAGAGGTTAGTGACACAACTACTGGCATGTCTGGAGTGTTCACATAGTGGATTTTTTCTAAAAGGCCTTTAATATCTTAATTTCTTAGGGATGATGCTGTTTATTTAATGACTGGTTAAGATCTGTAGTGCTAATTGTACAATAAGTAGATGACAGGCATTTACCCACCTGCCTTTGAAACTGTGGCAGATATCTTAGTCTCTAATGATTTTATAGGTAGTAACTAAAATTGCTGAAGGAAAAGTAAAACTTCTATTCAGTTATAAATTTTACATATGGGCATGAATTTCATAATTTTCAAGAAAACAAATAATAGAATTATGAAAGGAGAAATTATTATTAACCTACATGAAGTACAAAAAAGTTGTGATTGGCAAGGAAAGATATAATTTTCAAGAAAATCTGTCAAAAGCTTATTATTCCATTCCTTCTCATTTTATCAATCGTCTGCCAGCTTCTGTAAGAGACAAGAACAAGTTTCTGCAACCATATCCTCCTTTACTCTAGAAATAACTACCTCATGGTCAGAACAAGCACAGCCATTGCACTGTGTCATGGCTGTTCTGGAAAAATATGTCCTTTACCTAGTGTCAGCAGCAGAATCCTTAGGACCAGAGGAGAGACACATCACCTCACCTCAGCTCCAGTGTTTGGTCTAACTCAGGTCAGGGAAGCAGTGAGAAGCTTTTATCATAAAAGCATAAAAGTTTCATTCCAATAGTTTGAAAAGGTACAGCCCTTGTCTGGTAAGAGTAGGAGATCTCCTGGAGGTGACATGGGCCTTTTCATATCCACAGTCTCTGAGAGGTTAAAGCATTTTCCTGTTTGCTAGAGAGCCTCACTAAGCCTGAGCTATCTACAGTTTTTCAGTATGATAGGCATAGGTAGACAAGGTAATAAAAAGCACAAACATTACCCTGTCAAATTTTCAAAATCCTGTCTGAAAGTGTATAGAACATATAAAACATTACAAAGTTTTCAGATAGGAAGAAAAATCTTTTTCATAAAAATGTTTAAAAAGTGGAAAATGGAAAAAAATCAGTTTAAAGTTTAACATTATAAACAACAGAAAATATTAGGCACCTTTATTAAATACATCTAAATAATGGTAAAAGTAATCCACTGTGCAATATTTTGAATGAAAGCTATTTCTCAAGCTAAATATTAAATGCAAATACTACAAATATCCTGAAAAATTTTTTTTTTTAAATCATCTGCAAAGCTACTTCTGAAGAAGCATTCCATGAAGTGAAAAGTTATGATGTAATCAACGCACACCATGGCAAGTAAATTCAACTAATCATTTAAATGTATCGTGTGCATGAAATGTATTCAGATAAGAGTCTGCATTGTTAATTAACTTTATCAGTATATGCTTCATATGATTATCTCAAACTTTTTCACTACATAAAATATTTCTTATCTATGACTTCGCCTATTTTTAAAGATATTACTATTATGATTAAAATCAAACTATTTTGAGTTGATTGTCATTTGAAGAATGTTTACCTGGTGAAATTAATTAGCTTTTAGTTTATTAAAGATGCTTTGGTATTTGTATTGATAATTACATCTTCCTAGAATTTAGAGTTTACTCAATTCAGAGCTTACTTGGGGTTTAGCCTCATTCTGCATATTGGCTTTCAATAGTCTTTCTTTCAAAAATATTTACTTTGGACAAAATCTATTTCTTTGTCATTCTAGAAATATCATTCAATTGTTCCTCTGAAAATACTTTATACTGCATGGTACGCTACTTATGTACTCTTTTGGATTAATTAATGATCTAAATGATTTTTCATGAAGCTGATAAATCCCATTTTTTTCCAGACTTCTCTGTTTCCAAAATGTTTTAACTCGGGGTAACATCCTGCAATCACTGATAAAACATAGTATTTAAAATGAAGTACATTATCAGGGCATTGTATCTGGGGTCAGGAAAATAATATCTTCTATTTCAAAATAGGTCGTCAGAATAAAGTACTTACACTGTAATTGGACAGGATATTGGATTTAGTATTGGTATTGGCTTGAAGGTGTCATGAAAGTTTTAAAGGTTTCCTTGGAATCTGTTTTTTACTTCTATTTTCGTTATAAAAGGTTGCCATTGCTAGATTATAACAATAATTTAGAAATCCCATAATTTAGTGGTGTCTCTAAGGAAAAATTACTGCTAAGGAGAATTTTTGCAAACACATTTTCTAGCAGCAATCTGGGAGACTATAGGGGTGTTGCCTATAAACTGAGATGTACAGAGGCTTGATGTCAGGTCTCTCACTAACATCAGGCCACATTATTCACTGCAACTTGCTATCCATCCTGCTGCCACAGACATGAAGGCTTCCACAGGTAAGAAGAGATTTGGAGAGCACAGCGTATTTTTCTTGATGTGTATTTATACTATCACATGCAAATACTTCCATTTTCTAAGCATGTTTAATAGGATGTAAAATAGGATGTCAGAAGAAGAGGGCCTCGTTGCAGGAGCAGCAGAACTGAATCTGTTCAGTGTACTACTATAGTCTGTCTCTTTCTGTCCTTTTATTTGATGATAATTAGGGTTAGTCCTTGTTACTAGTCAAAAGTTATTTCTGCTACGCAGAAAGTTCTTAAACTACTCTCAGAGGCAGGAGAGGGGCAGTCGGTCTACTTTCTCTAAATGCAGGGATGAAAGAAGTGAAAATGTCCTCTTTCCTGCAAGAAGCAGAGGAAGGATAAATTGGTTATATTTGTTGGTATTTTGTGATGTTTTCATGATGAAAAGAATTTTGGTGATGGGGAAAAATAACAGTACCAAGGTATCCTAATGTGCAAACCTTCTTTTCTTTAATTTTTTTCTTCATTTTCTGCAGTGCCAGAGTTTTGCAATATTAGTGATCATGCAGATCTTAATATATTTCAAGACATTGATTGCAATATGCTGCATAACATACATGAATACATCATGTTAAACAGTAAAATTAAGATCTCATCAATACTGCAGTAAATTTGAAATAATTTAGATCTATTGATTTCAAACCACGGCAATTGCTTCTGGGCACAGGTTAAATTAATATCAACAACATTACTGACTTATGGAATATTTGGCATTAGTATCAATTTCAGATTCAGCCAGATTTTGCCTGATGTATTTGATAGATTGAAAGGAGGTAGTAGCTTAATATAATATTCAGTTATTTCTCTGAGGTTAGCATCAAATTCCCCCTCATCCCATTCATTTAGCTCTTTCTGGTTTAAATTTTCTTCCTTTTATGTGTCTGCCAGAACAGTCATCGCTTGAATGAGTTAAGAAATCAGTCTAGGGTTAGAAGTGACATGTCATGAGAATCCTAAAACTTGGATTTTTTAAACCTTGGATCAACAGATTTAGATGTATTTTAAGATGCCATCTGGTAGCTTTATACATAACAACACAAATTTTGAAATTAAAGGGATTGTTTATTAAACAATTATGGTTATCTCAAAGCATTATTCATTCACTAGTAACAGTGATTTTCATGAAATTAAGATTAATAAGCAGCATTTAATTGATTTGTGACACTACAGTAGCAATTGTTTGTTCTTCTACATTTAATGGATATCATGTAAAACTTAACAGACAAAGCAAAGCTTTCTAATGACCTAGAAACATAATAATTAACTTAAACTATGGATCAGAAAGCACTTTCAAATATACCAAACTACCATATGCTTAAAAATCTTTTTCTTTAAAAGGGCTCTTTGTCTCAGCTAGACATGTACCTGTTCCTTTTTTCCATTATAAAGGTGCACCTTTCCTAACTGCTTAAGGACTGATCCTGAATCATGAAACTAATTCTTAAAAACCCTTCATCTTGAGATAAATGATATCTCCTGTCCATGACTGTGTGCCTTGAAAATATTGTTTTTTCCAATGCTACAAAATCATCATAAAAGTGATTTTTCCATTTTCCTGACATCATTTTGAAATTTTTAACTAGTTGTCTTTGGAATGATTTTGAGGATAAATCCGACGATGACCTAAGAGTCAAAAAGTTGCTAATTCCTGTATTGCCTTATCTAAATTTTAAACACCTATCTTCTAAGGTAAATTCTAAAAATCTACATTACATATCTTAGCTCCACATACTACACAGTGGACAAGCTAGGTGACAAGGAAAGTTAGTTCATAGATATGAATCTTGAACACAGGAACATACAGAACTAGCTAGCTGGCAAAACTATGCACCAGGTGTGCTTTTTATAGATATGTCACCTGAGAGGTTGAGGTTACATATATGTTAATAAAGAAATAGGTCAGCAACCATTCTCTACCCATGAGAGCCAGTGGCAAGGGATGGCTAAAATACTTAACGTTTTAACATTTTTCCCAAACCATGATGGTGTCACTCATACATGCAATCCCCCATATCATGCCTGGGAATTGTGTCAAGGTGTTAATTGATACAAGTAGGAAACATGCCAGAGAATAAATATTCTGACAATTAAATGGCAGAGATGATCATCTGCTAGGGTTTGCGCTCATTCTACAGACATACTTGGTTTACTAGTATGTACATAACTGAAGTGATTCAGTGAGTACTGCATAAATGCCTTTCCATCTGTTCTAAACAGAATCCTTGTTAATTAAAAGCCTTGGAACTATTCTCACAAAGCTTAAACTGGGATTACTATTTTATCTTTCCTTTTGGTGGAGTTGCAAGAGGAAGATGTGATGTGGATGCAGGAAAGGTATTCTCTGAGAGAGGACTCTATGTAGGAGACTGAGAAACACTATTAATGTAACTGGGAGCTGTACAAATGAACCAGGGTCAAGAAATTACTTTATGTCTTGTGGCCCTGTGTGGGGAATATTTCCTTGCTTTTGGTATTCTGTGGAAGGACTGATAATCTGAGGCACAAAAGTGAAGTTTTGTTTCCATGATAATGACTGCTGAATATTCTGACATACGTTTTCTGTCCAAATGAAAAGTATCATTTGGTCATCCTAACCTGTGGTCAGTCATTCCAAATTAGAGGGCAGATTTTACCCTTGCCCGCAGTAGCACTTTGTAGGCAACTACGACAGAACCTACAGGCTGGTGTCCAGATATAGCAAAAAAGAAAAATCCTGTAATCCAGAGGAAAGGCAAACAGAAAATAGGATACATGCAGCATATTTTTGTCTTCTTTTGTTTCAGTTTTATCTGGCATATTTTTCGACAAAAATAGAAAATTTTGCTTGAAGTTCATTGTCCTATCAAAGTGTCCATCATTGTCATTGACTAGCCATCTGTATGAGGAGGCTATTCCAGCCATGCTTATCCTAAATAAATCAGTTATCCTGAAAAGGAGATTACTTTGGACATAGATTATATATACATTTCTATCTTGCTACTGTATTAGAAAGCTTTATTTGGTGCATCTCAATTACTATCCCGAGTTCCCCATGCAACCTAAACCACACGGTGCTAGTGGAAAGGATAGGAAGGGCATACAAGCTCAAGCCTTCTTGTCACAGAAATAGACGTTGGGCAAAGGCAATATGCTTATGAACAAACTGGTAAGAGGTGTGAGTGTTGTCATTAATTTTGCATGTCAGTATTGGTATTCTCGTTTTTGTGGGTATGTCCAAACACAGGCTGGAGATAAAATGGTAAAGGAAATTAAAAAAAGAAGTTGGAAGGTAAGATGAGGATGCTTTTAAAGACTACCCCTAGTTCACTATCCTATCTCTTTTACAAGTCCGCTTCTATCAGAGTTTGTCAGATTGAGCAAATGCTCCCAGATATAACAGCTCTTCTGCCATCCACATGAGCAGATTATAGAAAATAAAAATACAAGGCTCCAGTCTGCCCTGGAGCCAAAGGCCTGACACTCTTGGCACTTGAAAATGGAAAGACCCTGCACAGTTCCTCCTTCACAATTTAAAAATTGTCTTATCAGTTTTGCTGCTGTTATTATGTTGTAGGCAGCAGAAATGTTGACAAGAAGCATTTTTAATTCAAAGCTTCTGTTCAACAGTTCACAGCAGAGAAGTGACCTAGAATCCTCTAGATTTTCTATGGCAGCCAAGGTGGCAGTTACAGACCCCATAGAGATTATTTAAAAAATATCACTATTTCTGAAATGAAATAATAGTACAGTGTCCTGAGTCCCAGGTGGTCTGTACAGACTTGGGATGGGGGTGGGGTTGTCTGTGTAGACATGGAGTCCTTTTTTTCTAATCTTGACAACTTTTTAACCTTAACAGTGAGTTTCTTATGAAAGCTTTAATGACTATTTAATTTTCTCATTTTTAACTTTTCTTCTGTCAGTATAACCAAATGCTACTTGTTCACTTTTGGTTTTCCTCTTTATTCACTGTATTCCATGTGAGGAAAATTCTATTGAAATAATTATAAATAATAATAAAGAATATAATAATATAAAGAATATAAAGAATAAATAAAATAAATTATACTAAAATATGCTAAAATTGATCTACTTTAAAGAGAATATATGAATGGTTAATAGGATTCAGTGAAAATTTAATGAATGTAGTAAACATTTCTTTTGGGAAAAAAGGTACTTTCTTGAAGTATACTTTCATTAGCTGATAAGAAATTAACTTCATAATTCTCAACACTTAATTAAATACCTACAAAGACAATAAAAGAGCAAATACTGTCACCACAGTGAAATTCTCTAGATAAAAATGAGTGCTTTATTTAAAATAAAACATATCTGAATATGGGTCTATTAATTAATTCATTAAAATGTTATTCTGCTTATAAAAATATTTAAGTACTGGATTTATAGCAGAATTAAAATGCAATACTTTTTTTATATTCTTAAAATAATTTTATATGATATAGTAGCATTTAGGATTTTTTTCCCAGTTTGCTGGCCCAAGACACCACACCAATGTTATGTCAATGACAAAGTAGGGAAGGAAGTTACAGTGCTTCAGGTAAGAGTGCTGGGAGTTGTCACCATGCCTGTAACAGTTTAGCAGTCTCAGGAAAAAGTTAAATACTGAGCAGTGAAAAGTACTGATCTAATCTTTGTCAAGCTGCTGTCAAGCTGCGGTCTCTATGAGCACCTGGACTGAACTGTGCAAGGAGACATCAATGACTAAGGTTGTTTTCGTTTAACACTACTTCCAAAATGCAACAAATTTCTTATGATGGCTAATTGGACAGTGCCTTTTCTTTTTCTCATTTACTTTTCAATAAAATTATATGAAGATTCTTTACTTGAAAGGGTCATACAAGAAAAAAAATCAGGAGTAGTTAGTATTGCCTAAGAGTTCTTCCTCAATAGGGTACTGCTAGAGTTCTGGGGATGAGGACAACCTGCAATTTAGCTACTGTTTTGCTGCGGTTTGATAGAACAGGAACAAGCTTTAATGGAAATCACCACTAGGGCTCCTCATTCTCAAAAATCATACCAGTAGTGCTGTACAGGAAATGAGACCCAGTGTAGCACCCAGATATTTTTTTTGTAAGGCCTGGGCCTCCACAAAAACTCTGAATCTTACCTTTGTTCCTGCTATGAGAAGCCAGGATATTTCAGGTGGTAATTGGTTTCTTTGGATGAATGAAAAATATATAATCATAAATATATACTGGTATGAAACTTGTATTTCAGTACTGTGAACCATACAAGAAACAACTATAATCAATAGATCATAATATGCGTCAGAATAAAACTATAAATGCAAATATTTAATTGCATTACTTTATCTCTCTCTTACGGAGACAGATAACAATACAATAGCGAAGGGCTATTGTGGAATGTGCCCACCTAAGCACAGTGGTCAGTATGCAAATATGACTATGAGCCAATCATCTTACCCCCATAAATAGTGAGCAGCCCAAGAGCCCTTTGAGCTCTCCTGCACGGCAGCGGGCTGCACGCCAGGATCTCCCCTTGAGCAGGGACGCCTCTCAAGGTTACTCCTCGAGGTTGAGAGATTCCTTACCACGACAGATTCTCAGTAAGTGACTAACAGCATGCTAACTCGGAAATCTTAGCTAAGTGACATAAAGGATTAATTGCGCATATATAATCCTTCAGGAATAAACCGTTGACCAAGTCTGGGACTAGGATTGGATCCAGCCGCACCTAGACTCCTCTCTGAGGGAGTTTAGAAAGCAAGATCTTTTCTGAACCTCATGACTCAACGGGAGGGTCTCCCTGACAGTCTTGTCTGACCCTGTCCTCTGTGCAGTAAATAACAAAGTGTACCTTGCCATCGAATCTCAAACTATTGTCGTAGTTACCACTGAACTATGTTAACTCACTGTTTTACACCAATAAACCACATTATTTTTGCCTCCCTCTCCCTCCATCCGCAACACTATTTCATTTTCCTTTGTTGATCTGATTCCAAATAGGTCCATATTGTTAAATATAGCTGTTTTAAGGAATTAAATTTAAGTTAAGCAAAAAGGTTTGTTTATAATGCAGTTGATTTTTTTACTGCTCTATAAAAAAAAGCTTTTTGTGTAACACATTGAGTATGTTATGTTTTCTTTACTAAGATGACCTAAATTTTTGAAATATAGGAAGGATTTAATTCTTCATTTGCAATGTCATTTAGATCCTATGAATTAATGTTTTTCTGTCACAGACTTTTAAATGCATGTTTTTAAAATACTTAGGATTCATTACAACAAACTCAGAAGGACAGAATCAAAAACGTATTGCTATAAAAAATAATGTTCTTAATATCAAATTTGTGAATGAGAAAATAATTTTCTGCATTTCAAAGTAAAGCTGAAAAAACATATGAAGTACCTAACTGGGTGCTACAAATTTGCTGAGAAAGGAAGTGAACATTATAGCTTCTTTGAATAATCACCTGGAATAGAAGAGATTTAAATCCCTGATGAAATAAATAACTAATTGTCTATACAAGTGGAACAGCTGCAACAATCTAGATTGAGCGATACTCACTACAGAGTATCTGGTAGCAAGTTAATTAATAAGTTCACAAAGTCTAGACCTTGAATTAGTATCCAGTTTGAATTTAGCTAAATTTGCAAAGAGGGTGGCAATTTAAAATTAAGCCTTTCCTTTAGGAAGTTTTCTAATCAATACAAGGAATCTCAATCTGCTGACAGGTATCTTTTGCAGACTGCAAAACTATTCAACTACTGCATCTGGTTCTTCTATATGAGAAATTATTTTTATATTTCCATATGTTATGGTAAGATTGAGCATCATTTGGAAGACCAGTTACTCATTTAAGATTTAAATTCCCCTTTTCTGTTTTAAAATTTAAACAAATCAGATGAAAAGTTCTTTTTTTCTACAATCCGTAGGCTTCTTTAATTTCTATTATCTTTGCAGCACTCTTTCAAATTCACAGTAATCCAATTATCTTTCTTGAACTGCTCAGTTTTTCATGAAGTCTCAGTTCAATGACAACTCTCTCACTCGCTGAGGCTCTTTGATAAGATCAGATATTGTTTCCTTTTGTCATCTTTCAATCTTTCTGACAACCTCTTTACTTTCATGGCAGAGATTGTGAAGTCACACTCTTACAAATTTGATCTCTATAATATTACAGTAGATTTTCTAGTGAACTACTACGAGTTTCAGAGACTTTCTCACTTGAAATATATCAGTGACAACATAAGTTTGGCTCCAGGTAAATCACGGAATGGTTGACAATTATTAAATGAAAAAGAAAACAAAAAGAAAAAAGTTAACATTAAAAACCAAATCCAATCTTTAAATTGAGTGTTACTTTATACTATATACTAAAATTGTTCATTGTCTGTTTTTTTAAACACTGCTGTTTACTAAACTACAGTTCACAGATGAATAAGTCCTGCTACTAAGCTACCAATAATTTGTTGGACTAAGTAGATGAACACTTACCATAAAAGTTAAAAGAATGTGCCATGTATTTAAGGAGTTAACATGCCACAGCATAAAGATAATAGTGTTAGAACAGAATAAAGTGCAAGTCTTTGACTGTCAGTAGTAACAACATTCATGTTTTTCAGAGTTGGTAGTTGGTCAGAAAAATTAGCAGACAATATGAAAATAGTTCTCTGTATTGAGTTTACGCAAATTTAACTAACAGAATTTAACTAATTTAATTCCTAATGCTGCTCCCAGAGGAATTAACATTCAAGAGCGTATTGAGTAGTGTCAATGTAAATTGGGTATTTAATCTAGGTTTATAAACTTGAAGTAGAAATATACTTAGTCCTTTGTCTTGTGTATGGTCTGTAACATATTCAACTTGCGAACCTTTCAAGAGCTGGAAATGTATTTTACATATCTTTGAAAAATTATGTATTTTAAAAATATCTAAAATATAATCCACTTAATTTCATTTCACCAGATAACAAAGTGGTACGATTACATTTTTAAAAAGAAAAGGAAAGGCACTATCAACACCATTATGATGAGTTTTACTTGCACTCCCTATCTAATGCATCAAATTTAGAAGATACATTAATAAACAGAAATTTACCATAGTGCAATAATATTCTAGTTGGCTGAAATGTTACACAGTATCTATATACACATTTCTATGCTTAAGATTATGCCATGCAATGAAGAAGCAAACTAAACAGTTGCATAAACATTTAAGTCTCAGAGTTGAGCATGTTCAGATAAGTGGCTGTTTTGATTAATTTTCTGTGGACCACTTGTGGGAGACTGAATAGACACTGACTAGCCAGCTAACTGGAGACTGACTAGCCAGCTAACTGTCTCAAAGCTTGCTCCTTTGTGTGGCGACCTGCGAAGATCAGCATTGCCGCAGGCAAGGTGCCTTGCAGGCTGGCTGAAGCACCGGACACCCAGGCAGGCCGCCTGCTCACCAATGTCTGCAGTTTGCTGCCACTTAAAGCCTGTGAGCAGAACCCTGCCCCTGCCCAGTAACAAGAAAGTGCATGAACAGAGCCCACCAAAAGTAAAGCGGGCAAAATGTGTGCGCATGTGCTGGACTGTGCCCTATAAAAAAGGCAGCAGTCTCAGATGGGGGGGACCTCGTGGGAGACCATCGAAGACTCTGGAGGAAGATCACCGGCCTCATGGGAGACCGCTGAAGAATCTGTGTGCAATCACTGAAAAACCCCAGAAGCATGGACCCCTGGGATGCCATGGATCCATGTTGGTGACTGTCTGCTCTCTTCTATCCGGACCTCTCGCTTGATGTCTTATCTTTCCTTCCTTCCTTCCTTTCCTGTCGCTACTTTCTCTCTTTCCCCCGAACAGTTAATAAATGGGTGGATTTATGACATCTGACCTCGTTTGTGTCTTAATCTCTCTTGAAGGGGTTGAACCTGAAATGAGAGGTTGGTCCGGCCGCCCCTAGCCTCCCAGATTCGTCTGAGGTTGGCTAGAAAGCAAGGGGGCCTTCCTCTCATCCAAACAAAACTGGATCCTAACACCACTCTAACAGTAAAGATAGGCATTGAAGTTTGCAGGTGACACCAAGCTGAGTGGTGCAGTTGACATGCCAGAAGGATGGGACGTCATCCAAAGAGACCTGGACAAGCTGGAGAGGTGGGCCCATGTGAACCTCATGAGGTTCAACAAGGCCAAGTGCAAGGTCATGCACCTGGGTCGGGGTAACCCCCGGTATCAATACAGGCTGGGGGAAGAAAGGATCAAGAGCAGCCCTGCC
>NW_009258480.1:228095-263247 GCF_000687185.1 Egretta garzetta | reverse complement strand
CTATAGGAAAGATGGGGACAATCTTCTATCAGGGCTAGTTGTGACAGGACAGGGGTAATGGTTTTAAACAAAAGGAGGGGAGATTTAGACTGAATATAAGGCAGAAATTGTTTGTGAGGGTGGTGAAACAGTGGAATGAATTGACCAGAGAGGTAGTGGAGGCCCCATCCCTGGAAGCATTCAAGGCCAGGTTAGATGGGGCTCTGAGCAACCTGATGTAGTTAAAGATGTCCCTGCTCACTGCAGGGGGGTTGGACTAGATGACCTCTAAAGGTCCCTTCCAACCCTAAGCATTCTATGATTCTATGATTCTACTGAAATCAAAACATAATCAAAGGGTCCACAGTCAGGTTGCTATCTTAGTTCTCCACAAGTTAAGAGACAATGTTCTCCACAAAATCAGTTGAATAAATAGTTTCTTTTCAGAGGGCAATTTAGAGTCCAACTTAAATGCTCTAAGTTAAACTATGTGCCTCAATCTAGTGGTTTAAACAGTCCTTCATGATGCTTTACGAGGTATTTTGAAGGTCGAGGTCACCTAATTGCAAATGTTAAAATTACAGTCCTGTGGAACTTTACATGAAGGTATTTCTGACCTATCAGTTCAGAAATAGATATGAAGAATCCATTATATGGTAAAGTTTAACAGAGTACTTACTCTTACCTATCGATTTCATGTCATGAGCAAGATACCTAGTGAAACTACAGGGTCAACATACATACACAAAGTACAAATATCTTTTAATAACCTGAGACAGAATGAATATCAAGGCCCTGAGAGCAGCAATAGACCTTACCAACCCTGACCATTCTCACCTGGGACCCTCATCCTTTCCTATGGGCCCAGGAGTCCCATTTTAGCTCAGCCTGGGGCTATCAGTCCTCTGTCACAGCAACACCATAAGAGTGCCGGTCTCCAGCCAGTCCCCAGATGTCTGCTGAATGGAACTCTTCTCCCTACGCTGTAGGGAGCTTAGCTCTTGCAAGGACTGTCATCCTTATATTGGTACCCTGTCTTCATCCTGACTCTGGCCCCATGTCCTTTTTGCTCCCTGGATGCACCCTGGCCCTGGTCCGTTTTTTGTCATGTTGCCATGGCTATCGATGGACCCTGTTACCAGCCCCTGGCTCTGCCCCCCATATTAAGCCCTTGTAGGACTCTGCCCCATTGAAGAGGGCACAGCCTGTGTGGAGTGACCCTCTGTTCCTTGTTCCTTGCCTTCCAGCCCTTGCTGCTCTCTGATAATAAAATTACATTTAAATGGATGTACTTCAAGCCAACTCCAAAATCTGCCTGTATTTACAGGGAAATAAATCCTCAGGAATGCACATTCAATTTTCACATTAAACTAGGAAATGCAAATGATTGCTTTAAGTTACTTCCTTTGGGTTACTTAGTCTAGAATCATAAAGTAATTCCAGTTGGAGGGACATCAAGAAGGCTATAGTCCAACCACCTGCTCAAAGAAGAGTCAAGTAGGAGATCAGACCTCAGAAGGAGAATCCACAACCACCCTGGGCAATCTTTTCATTTTGTGGATGTGCGTCTTGCCATTCACCTCAATGGAGACCCTTCTCACTAGGCTTCTTATAAGTATTTGAACAATGCTCTGACACCTCCCTATCCCCAGACATCTCTTCTCCAGGCTGAAGAAGTCCTTCTCCCTCAGTCTGTCCTCACAGGGCAGTCGCTTCATAGTGGCCCTTCCCTGAACTTGCTGGAATTTATCAGCAACTTTCTTGCACCAAGGATCTGATATTGGATGCTGTATTCCAGATGTAAAAGCTGACGAAAAGAAAATAATTACTTCCCTCAATTTACTGGCTGACTACACTTGTGTTGATGCAGCCCAGTATGCTATTAGTTATCATTGTTTCCAGGGTGCACTGTTGACTCACATGATGAGTAGTTGACTTTTACATTTGTTCTATTACAAGAACAGAATATTTTATTCCATTAGAGACTGGTGTTTTTCCAAAATAACCCACTAACAGAAAAGATGATTTTAGGTGCAAAGGAATTACATGAAATGAACAAGAGTTCCTGATACATTAATTTTCTTTTAAAAGGCAGCATAACATATCTGTGAGAGTTTAAAGAAAGAAAAAAAAAAATTCAAAGGAATCTGACTGTAATCATAGAAAAGTTATTGATTTATTTTTTTCCTGAAGATGACCTTCTCTGTGATGTGAAAATCAACACTAGACGCATCGTATGATTTTTAATGGAAAGACAAGATGAGTCTGTAGCTCAGGCCTTGAAATAAAGTCTTTGATTTGCTTCAAAACTCTAATGGCATTGCCCTTTAACAAACCTATTGTTTGAACATCAAGATGTAGCAGCAAAGAATACCAAACAAACAGATTGAACTGTTGCTGTAAAATAAAAACGAAGTGACTTTGAGTAGATGTCCAGTCTGCTGCATCTAATTAGTTACGTCAGATTGCTCCTAAATATAATAGTTCTCCTGTGTTGAATTTCCTTGTTTCTGAGAAAAAGAAGGAATGAAATCTATTCTTTCTGCATTATTTAATTTGGGATTAAAATCAATGGATAACCATCCATAGAATTCTGTGTCTTTTCTGTGGGAAATGCAAAGTAATGTTTATGATCTCCTATGCTACACTTACACAGATTAAAACTGTGAAACACATGTTAATCTTAAATTTGTATGTGAAGATTACGTGGTGTATATACACGCCATGTAAATGGCGTGAGTGCAAATAGCAATATTCATTACAAAAAAAAAGGAAATAAACTGGAAAGTCACTTTGGCTTTGCACTGTGCTTTTTACACCATGGAAAGAGATTTGGGGGTTTGGGTTGATGGCAAGTTGAATATGAGTCAACAGTGTGCCCTAGCAGCCAAAAGGGCCAACTGTATCCTGGGGTGCATCAAACACAGCATAGCTAGCCAGTCAAGGGAGGTGATTGTCCCACTCTACACCACACTGGTGCAGCCCCTCCTTGAGTACTGTGTGCGGTTTTGGGTGCCTCAATATAAGAAGGACATCAAACTATTAGAGTGTGTCCAGAGCAGAACAACCAAGATGATGAAAAGTCTCGAGGGCAAGACTTGCAAGGAGCAGCTGAGGTCACTTGGTCTGTTCAGCTTGGAGAATAAAAGCCTCCGGTACCTCGTCATAGTCTACAAATTCCTCAAGGGGGGCAGCAGAGCAGGAGGTGCTGATCTCCTCTCTCTGGTGACCAGCAACAGGACACAAGGAAATGGAATGAAGCTGCATCAGGGAAAGTTCAGTTTGGATATTAAGAAAAGGTTCTTCACTGAGAGGGTGGTTGGTCACTGGAACAGGATCCCCAGGGAAGTGGTCATGGCACCAAGCCTGTCAGAGTTCAAGGAGCATCTGGACAACATTCTTAGTCATATGTTTTAATTTTAGTTAGTCCTGCAAGGAGCAGGGAGTTGGACTAGATAACCCTCATGGGTCTCTTCCAACTGGAAATATTCTGTAATTCTATGGTTCTTAAATAGTATAGGGGAAAATTAATCACCAACTTACTGAATGTGTCTGTTTTTTCTGCTTGCAAAATATCTATGAAAAAATATATAATTTTTAATTAATTTAAATTTGACTCCAAGTCAAAAAGAGCTAATGGATCAGATGAACTGTAGTGAAGTCCTAATATGGATCAGGAATGCAGACATACATACTTAGGCCAGATCTGTAGGCCATATCATTAAATACAGAGCAAAACCAAGTAAATTCTGTGAATAATGTATTTCCTAGCTTCAGACATTCAAACAAGTGGACAAATTCAGAAATGTGCTAAAATCTAGTCTTGCTTTCATTGCAAACAGACTAAAATCTCAAGAAAAATCCACAAGCAAATAACATGTGAAATGGTCAGATAAATTGGTTGTGTGTAGCAGTATGGAAGTCTTTGACTCATCCTAGTGCTCTGCTCAGGAAAAGGTGAATACAATTGAAATACTGCTGTGACCTTTCAGCAGTCCCACCAGTTGAAAGTCCCAGGTGCCCTATGGAGTCAATGTGACATTCATCTGCTTGTAAGACAACAGGTGTTACCTAAAGCCAGGAACAGCAATAATGACACAAATACTTATGTTTTCCACCATGTCACCTCCACTTATGTGACACTAGAGGCCTTCAAACTGAAAAATGAATTAAATGAATGACAGAAATTTCTGGGGGGCAGGGAGAAAAATCCTAATATTGTAATTTCTGTAGTAGTCTGTGTCCCAGTTTTGGCTGGGATAGAGTTAATTTTCTTCCTAGTAGCTGGCATAGTGCTGTGGTTTGAATTTAGTATGAGAAGAATGTTGATAACACACTGATGTTTTAGTTGTTGCTGGCAGAGCTTACACCGGTCAAGGACTCCTCATCTTCCCATGCCCTGCCAGGTGCACAGGAAGCTGGGAGGGGGCACAGGCAGGACAGCTGACCCAAACTGTCTGAAGGGCTATTCCGTATCATATGCTGTCATGCTTGGGGGGAGTTAATTGGGGGAGAGAGTGATCATTGCTCCGGCCAGGCTGGGCATTGGTCAGTGGGTGGTGAGCAATTGCATTGTGTATCACTTGTTTTTCATATTCTGTATATTCTCTTACTGTTGTTATTATTATTATTATTATTATTATTTTCTTTTATTAAACTGTCTTTATCTCAACCCATGGGTTTTACTTTTTCCCCAGTTCTCTCCCCCATCCCACTGAGGGAGATGGGGAGTGAGAAAGCAGCTGCGTGGTGTTCAGCTGCCTGTCATGTTAAACCTTAACACTGTCTATCAAATAAATGAACTTGAATGGAGTTCTAAAATAGAGAGACAGAAGAAAAGAACTCCATTCCTTAGAAGGGAACAGTGAAAGTATAGTCTGAAATACCTCACATGGGAAAGCCAACCTTAGAATCAAAGGGGTTTGAGGGGACAGCTTGGAAAAAGGAGACTTAAAACTCAGAGGAAATTGGAGCTACCCAAGAAAAAAATTAGTGCAATATGCATGTTAAGATTCTAACTTCTGAAATTAAATTTCTCTTTAGTACCTATTTTCAGTCCACAATGTAAAAAAACTGCATATTTAATCTCTGGGATGTTTTTTCTTTTTTAATTTTTCATTTCAAGTCTGTATAGTGATCAAACTGGATTCAAGTGAATATAGCAGGCCCACTGTATAATACTTTCATGAAAGACCCAAATCTAGACATGACAAACTTGCTCCTTGGAGCATTTGCAACGCAAAACAATCTTGGGAATCCAAGATATTGTGATGCATTTTCTCCTAAGCAGCAAGAGTCAGTTTTGTGTACTCAGGAAATCTGCTAGCAGGGATTACAAAATAGAAACACAGACAAGTGTCATTTTGCATTACACATGGTGCATCAGGATGCAGTCTGATAAACGTTTTAAATGAAGGTAAATGGGCTGCTGTTAAAGAAGAAATGTTTTTTCACCCCATCATCTGTAGGTATCTCATTCATGCCTTGGGTTGCTCTTAGCATTTGTGAGCCATGCAGCAAGCTGGTCCACAGAAAAGGATGAGGGAATAATTCAGAGACAACAAAATTACATGTTTTCATTCACACTAATTCCCTGATCTGGCTCCCTACACAGCCTTGTGAGTGCTACAGCAAGCAAACAGAAAGTGAGAAAGGAACATGAGGCTGGGGACTAGACTAAGTCTTAATAGATAAATAAGGCTTTAGAAAAAGACCTGATCAAGGTCCTGCAGGGCCCTGGAAAAAAAATGAGGTATAAGGCATCTGGATTTTGTTACACCTCAAAAATATGTGAAGTGGAATGTATTTTAATGTGACAGTATCAGAATTGTGGATGGAACTAGAAAATTTTTCCATATGAAGATGCTTCATGCCCAGAATAACACGTTCTATTTTCTTGCAATAAGAGCTCTTGTGACAGGTACAGAATTGAGCAATGATACACTGTAATTAAAGATGACATAGCATGTTGTTATTTTACAACACTACTTGTCTATAAACATCTTATTCTTGTCATCTGTCTACTTACTAATAACAAGTAAACTAGAGAGACAGGGTGCTGAAAGGAGTAAGTGTACAGCACAGGCTTTCATTGCTACATCACCAATTCAGACTCAGATACAAACGCTCATGTTGAGAAGCCATAGAATAGTCACATTTTCTTAGCCAGTGATTTCAAATAATTTCCCAGATAATGCATAGCTTCATCACAAAAATCAGCCCTACAACTGCCACTGCATTGGTTTTGCGTGGCAAGTTTTGGTAGCAGAGGGGCTTACAGGGGTGGCTTCTGTGAGAAGCTGCTGGAAGTTTTCCCTGTGCCTGCCACTGGCCAAGGTCAAGCCCATCAGCAACAGTGGTAGCACCTCTGAGATAACATATTTAAGAAGGAAAAAAAACCTGATGTGGAACACCAGCCTGAGAGAGAAGTGAGAGGATGTGAGAGGAGCATCCCTGCAGCCCCCCAGGCCAGTGCTGCAGGAGGGGCAGGAGGGGCTCCAGGTGCCGGAGCAGAGATTCCCCTCAGCCCCTGGGGCAGCCCATGGTGGGGCAGGCTGTGCCCCTGCAGCCCAGGGAGGCCCACGGGGGAGCAGATCCCCACCTGCAGCCCGGGGAGGACCCCACGCCGGAGCAGGGGGGTGCCCGAAGGAGGCTGTGACCGGTCAGGAACTGCAGCCCATGGGAAGGGCCCAGGCTGGAGCATTGCGTGGGGGACTGTCTGCCGTGGGAGGGACCCCGGGCTGGAGCAGGGGCAGAGGGTGACGAGTTCTCTCCTGAGGAGGAAGGAGCAGCAGAGACAGCGTGGGATGAACTGACCCCAACTCCTGTTCCCTGTCCCCCTGCGCCACTGGGGAGGTGGAGGTAGAGAATTCAGGAGTGAAGTTAAACTGGGGAAAAAGGCAGGGGTTCTGGGGAAGGTGTTTTAAGATTCAGGTTTTTTTATCCTCTCCTACTGTGATTTGACTGGTAACAAATTGAATTAATTTCCCCAAATTGAGTCTGTTTTGCCCATGATGGTAATTTCTGAGTGATCTGTCCTTATCTTGACCCATGAGCCTTTTGTTATATTTCTCTCCCCTGTTCAGCTGAGGAGGGGGAATGATACGGCGGCTTTGGTGGCACCTGGCGTCCAGTCAGGGCCAACCCATCAAGCCATTAAGTGCATCAGTGTTGACTACCTCTTTAGAGGTACTGGGAATTGAATGCTACAAGCGGCACTGATATCTGGTCCTAAAAGAACTAAGAATGCATGTTCCTCACTGGCACAGTAAGGGAAAAACCACATAAGTGCTAAATTAAATTTAAAAAAAAAACAAACAAAACAAAACAGAAAACTTTGTGATCCTAATGCTTTAATTTCTTCTTTAATCATATAATAAATATGTAAGGAAGTCTCCTAGTCTTCTATTTTTTATATGGAAACAGTAGGATTGCTTTCTGATATCAGGTCTGTTCACTTTCTCTGTAGTCACTTCAGATGCTGTTTTATAGCAGGGAAACTACAGAATGTAAGACAAAAAAACAAAAGCAAAGAAGGTATAAGAATTCTACACCAACACTCAGGCTTTGAATTTTAATTTTTTAATGGTTTCATTGCCATTCTTTTCAGAAAATTTAAAAAGAAGTCCTAAATATAATGAACTGATGTTTTTAAGATATGTAAACTTCTAGGTTTTTAGATCAAAAATTTATCAAACATTCATTATGATTTTTCTTTAGGATAAACCTCTTTGTTTAAAAGAAATAGGTTAGCTTTGGAGTTTTAAAGCATTTTTAATGTAAAGCTGCATTTAAAAAAAGAAGTTTTAAAATTATGTCAATATTTTGTGACAACTTTTCCAATTATATCTATAGTGTGGATCTGAGATAAGCAGTGTAGCTAATTAATTTTAACTGTAACATGCAACTTCTGGTCTGTGGGATTTTAGTGGCCTGCTGCCAACCATCTAACAAAGAAATGGGTTTTTCTTGTTCTTTGTATCATTCAAGTAGGGATTCATGAACAGAAAAGCAGAATTACCAAAAAAAGAATGGCTCCTCCAGCCAGAAGACTAGTATTTTCTTGTAGATACAATTGCTTTCAATTATTTTAATTTTTTTTTTTCCAAATTTTAAGGCATTTGACTAACCATCTAGTTCATGGCATTATTATCCACCCATTCTCAAAGCTGTCTAAATTTACACTGAGGTTTCCTTGAATGACCTCATTGGCTAATGAGCAAATGTCTGCTAAGAATTGATCAAAAAAGCAAGTATCTTCCAAAATAAACTTCTAGCAAATTTTATTTGATTTTAAAAAGCAGAGAATTCCAGTGCTGAGTAAGCAATTACTCCTCTCTTCGTATTAAAATAAAATTGTAATTAACTATGGCTAAGTGGTTTTTATTGTATTATTCTGGATAATGTCAGTGGCTGACATAACTGGATGCTTTATTTACAAACCTAAAAAAAGTTCACCTATTCCCAAGGATTTTATGTCACATTATTTGTACTGAGCTTAGTGGGCCCTACTGCATGCTCAACAGTGTAAGTACCTTATGATGGCTCTAAGTGTCCAAATATGATCTATAAATTTAACTCACATGTGAAAAACTGGCAAACTTTGAAAATCTGTTAAAATGACAAAATGCGTCTGTTCTTTGGCTAAAGTTCTGTCCTACTGAGATGCATGTTCTCATCATGAATAAACCCATCCACCTATAGAGTTTCCTATTAACTTTTGTAGAGTTCTTAAGAATGCATGCTGAGCACACTGAACCTGTTCTTGCAGATCTGTGTGTTTTGGTATTATTGATATAGAATTTCTATCAAAGCTAACACAAATCAAAGCAAAAATTTGATCAAATACCAAATGTGGGTTGAAGGATGCAGACGTGTAGTTCTAGAGGTATAAGTGCTATCTATCAGTAGCTCCTTTTTTATGAACTTTATGGATATTTCAAAGTCTGCTATTGTGTATTACTGCTTCAAAATTTCATTGAGCTGTAACTCAGGAAAAACATGAAGGAAGCAACTGCTTATAAACACGGAGCTGTATTTTATTTTATACTTTAATGAGCAGTATATTAGTTCCTACAGAATACTCTTTCAACTATATTGGATTACAGTAATCACTAGTTGTCTAGACAGGGGATCAAAATGTGAATCTTAAATTAGATTGCCTTAAGATTTTCTCTTGTCAGGGTATTGTACTTATCTTAATAATATGACAGTCCAGTAGATGAAGAATATAACTTCACAAAGAAAACCTCAGAATCTTATGGGAAATTTCTTTCAAGACCTGCAGTGTATATTATTCTTTTTCATGAAAAATTACATTGAATATGTAAAAAAAACCCTCAAGTAAAGCTGACATATAATTAAGATCTCAAATTAATCACTGTCTTAGTTAAACTTCAATATGAAGCATATATCAAAATGATAAATTACAGTACCATAGGTTGACAAATATGGCTTATTTAACAACGTTATTCTGAAAGAAATAAATTAAACAGAACATTGAAATAGTGAGTGGATTTTTTTCCACACTAAAGGAGAGACATT
This sequence comes from Egretta garzetta, assembly GCF_000687185.1. Classification (NCBI taxonomy): domain Eukaryota; kingdom Metazoa; phylum Chordata; class Aves; order Pelecaniformes; family Ardeidae; genus Egretta; species Egretta garzetta. The sequence goes on along the minus strand of NW_009258480.1, from coordinate 253,725 downwards.
TTTTCTTTCAACAATTAAATATTTCTTAAGGCAGAAGAAATGATAGGTTACTCATTGGTTTTAACAAATAATTGTTTTTTTCAGATATTAAAACAAATTAATATATTTTCATTAATTTTACCTGGAACAAAATTATGCATAATATGTGGCTCTCTAATCAATCGACTCTTATTTATTTATTTATTTATTAAGATTTGTCAAAGAAAATTTAGCACTCAACAGACAACAACTAAGGTCCAGGTGGTGGCTATGGTGGAAGAAAACATGAGGTCTATAATCATAGAATCATAGAATGCTTAGGGTTGGAAGGGACCTTTAGAGGTCATCTAGTCCAACCCCCCTGCAGTGAGCAGGGACATCTTTAACTACATCAGGTTGCTCAGAGCCCCATCTAACCTGGCCTTGAATGCTTCCAGGGATGGGGCCTCCACTACCTCTCTGGTCAATTCATTCCACTGTTTCACCACCCTCACAAACAATTTCTGCCTTATATTCAGTCTAAATCTCCCCTCCTTTTGTTTAAAACCATTACCCCTGTCCTGTCACAACTAGCCCTGATAGAAGATTGTCCCCATCTTTCCTATAGGTCCCCTTTAAGTACTGAAAGGCCTCAATCAGATCTCCCCGCAGCCTTCTCTTCTCCAGGCTGAACAAACCCAACTCTCTCAGCCTGTCCTCATAGGAGAGGTGCTCCAGCCCTCGGATCATTTTTGTGGCCCTCCTCTGGACCCGCTCCAACAGTTCCACATCCTTCTTGTGCTGAAGGCTCCAGAGCATGTCCAGCTTTTCCCCCACCAGTCCCCCCAAGTCCCTCTCGGCAGGGCTGCTCTTGATCCTTTCTTCCCCCAGCCTGTATTGATACCGGGGCCTTGCCCCGACCCAGGTGCATGACCTTGCACTTGGCCTTGTTGAACCTCATGAGGTTCACATGGGCCCACCTCTCCAGCTTGTCCAAGTCTCTTTGGATGACGTCCCATCCTTCTGGCATGTCAACTGCACCACTCAGCTTGGTGTCACCTGCAAACTTGCTGAGGGTGCCACTCGGTCTCGCTGTCTCTGCCATTGAACAGCACTTGTCCCAGTACTGACCCCTGCGGGACACCACTTGTCACCGATATCCATCTGGACATCGAGCCATTGACCACTACCCTCTGCATGTGACCATCCAACCAATTCCTTACCCACAGAACAGTCTACCCATCAAACCCCAGTTTAGAGAGAAGGATCTTGTGGGGGACCGTGTTGAAGGCTGTACAGAAGTCCAGTAGAGGACATCTGTTGGTTTTCCCTTGTCCACTGATGCAGTCACTCCATCATAGAAAGCCACTAGTTTCATCAGGCAGGACCTAGTCAAAAACATGTGCATGAGCTTTTTTCCTATAAATGAAACATTATTTTGCAAACGAAAGAACAAGGAAGAGAAGTCTATCTAGATGAGTTTACCACATATTCTCTCTTAAGATGGCAAATTCTTGGCAGTAGGAACAATCTTTAACTACACTTTTGTGTACTGTTAATAAAGTGACACAGCCATCCATACTGTGCCTTTGAGAGGTACTAGTCGGGATGTCTGACTCAGGCCAATGGACCTTGTTGATACTTTCCCATTTGCAGGTTTAACCAGTTGCACAGCTGAGCATGTACCCAGAGAAACACACAGACACATGCAGGCCACTGACATGACTGGCTACAGACTGCCACCGACAACTACCTATAGGGACTCACATAAAACACAAGCACTGGCAGCCAAGTCCCCTCTTTGGTGGGCAGACACAGGAGGTCATTCATGCAAGCACACACATGAGACTATCTGGGTTCACAAGCACACGTACATTCGCAGGTCCCCCATGTGCCAGCATGACTCCTCTGTCCAGCCAGCACCCCTGCCCAGATCCCAGGCCTTCTTACCTGCCCCATGGGTCCCCTGCTCACTGGCTGGTCCATCTTGATGCTCACTAGCAAACACGCAGCACTCACACACTTGTCCAGCATGTACCCTCCACCCACCTAATACCTCATCCCAGATGCAGGACATGCTAACAACTGTCGAGTCCAGCTGGAAATGTGCTGGTGAATGACACATGCACACCCAGTTTGGAGAATATACAGACAGTTGCCCTCCACACACCCCCAGCACCAGGACATGGCCTGCTCCAGCTGCCAGCGCTGAGCCCCTCACTTGCTTCACTCAAGCCGGTTCCTCCCAGTAGCTGTTTCTGGGGATAGACACTGGTCCCACCCCAGTGAGTGGCAGCTGAGACACCCACCCACTCCAGTTGCTGGCACTGAGACCCCACCCGCTCCAATAGCTGATACAACGTGTCAGAGGTACCTACACACCCAGTCTGAGTCCAGTAGCTGGCACTCAGCTCTTGAAGCCCTCACACACACAGAGAATAAAGAGTGAGATTGCACTGACAGTTAAAAAAGGATTTAGTAAGAATATAGGACAGATTGTGGTGATCAGGTGCAGAGCTCAGCCAGACAAGCATACTGACCAGACATCACAACACTTAGAAAATGATGGAAATGCAGAAGAATAGCACAAAATAATTTGTGATTTGGAAAAAAATACTTTGTGTTAAGACTTTAAAGTCCCTATTAAAAAGAAAGAATACTCTGAAGTGTGTGATTTTATTGCAGTACTTAAGAATCTAACATAAGAACTAGCAGATGCTATTACTAAGGGCTCTGTAATTTAGGAGATAAAAGCAGAACAAGAATCAGTGACTGGAAGTTTAAAAAACAGGGTTGAAAAGTCTTACTTCTAAGTGAGGTAGAGTGATCAGTGGAATCAAAGAAAGTGACAGTTTTCTTAAATCTTGATGTCTTCAAGAGCTGAATTTGTTTCCAGAAGCTATTGTTTAGCAAATCCAAATTAGTGATTGCACTATGAAGAATATTGTATGAAATGCAGTAAGAATTAACCAGATTAAGTCCACAGGCTTATTTTTCTTTACTCTCTCTGGATCTATACAGAAATGGTGGGAACAATATAACATATAGTTCAAATCTATAAAACTAATAAACATCAAGGCAACCTGGTATTGATTTCATAAAGAGCGATTCCCTTCCGTGCTACTATATTACAAGTACTTCTGGCATTAGGATTAGTATGATAGTCCTGGAGCAATGTTGTATCGTGACACACAGGCTACACTGGGTCAACTGGAAGAAAAAAAGTATTTTCCCAATCAATGCTTATTTTATTTAGTGACAATGTCAACTATTAACTGATAAAGTGTATTTTGGAAATGTTACTTTGCTTTTAAAAAACATTAGCTAGGAAGATGTCATGTGGCTATACATCTCTGTATTATACAGAGGAAAGAATATTCATTTATACTTTTAACAGATAAAATATCTGAACTATTTTGAAACTTTTAATAGGGTAGATTTCTTGTTTTGTTATTTCTTGTCTGGATTGATGCTGAACTATCAATAATATGATCAAAAGCAGGATAATATTCTGCTATTGTTAATCACAGCATAAAATTTGTGCAACTTTACTTCTCTTAATGGATTTACACTGCAAGCACATCAATATAAAAAAATCACTTTGCAACATGACAACACCATATTTTATAGCTTACGTACTTATTTATTTTCTCTGAACTTTGCTCATGATTTGATAACTCCCCTTCATTTACTAAATTAATTTTAAAATATTGCAAATTATGACTTTCCTTTTGCCATCCCTATACCAAGGGAGTTCAGAACTACCTACCATATTAATGACTATCTTGAAGAATGGCACAATAAAGTCAAAGCCTGATAAGCATCTTTCCTGTTTTCCATTTCCCTGTATATATAACCATTTTATTTCTGCATCACATGCTGTGGATAGCAGTTACAAGTCTATGAACAGGCATTTTGGGGAGGTTTTCCATCCACAGTTAGTATTCCAAGGCCAGAAGGATATGCTAGATAATTTTATGTGACTTTTTAGACAATGTGGCAGATACTCATACATTCAGCCAAAAGAAACTCCAGGACCTTTTTTTTTTTTCTTGTTATCCAATAGGTTGAATAGAAGTAAAAATTCAGAATTTATATTGCCTTCTTATGTTAGTATATTTGCTTGTTAGATTTAGTATGTTTCATTTTCAGAACAGGAGTTTCCACGATGAACCTATCTCTTCAGGCAATTTAAGCCTTCTTTATTTTAATTATTCTTTTCTTTTCTTTGTGGACTTTTCTTTCAAAAATAGTAGGCAAACTCATTTTAATTCAATTTTTATTAAGGGCTTGCTGAAGCTATTTTATGACAGAGAGCAGCCATACCCAAAATAGCTGTGGCAAAAGCTGAACAAAGAAAAAAAAAAATGCTGTAGTATCTGTCAGGTGACAGCCTGGTGACAACTTCACAGCTTAAAGTCTGTGGCTTTTACAATTCCAACCTGTCAAACACTTTTTGAGTGGACCTTTTATAGAGAACACTCCTACATTAAACAATTCATTAGTACTCCTTTAAATTTTTATATGAAGTTAGTAGTGATATTATTAGCTTAATACAGCTAGTACTTCATGAACCTTACCTGAATCCAAGATTTAGATTGTGTGTAGCTGCATTTATGAATTCTGATATGCAGGAGAGATAAAATAGATTATTCTGTTTGTTCACATTCTCTAGCTCTATACCAACTGCCAAAATTGTCTTTAGGATCCACATCCTGGCACATTGAAGTCCTACTAGTTTTTCTGATCTACATGCTTCAATAATCCTGTACATCAGCTACCATTTTTTTGCATGATAGGTCCCTAGAAGTCACTAGATGGAAATCCTGTTCTGTTAATAAACACCATCTGCTCCCTTCTTTCCTCTCCCCCTCCCATTATTTATAAAGATGAGATCAGTCTTGAAATTTTTAACATTGATTTCAAACACCTCTCAAAACCAGAATTGCTGAATTCCTGCAGCACCATTCCAGTACAAATATGAAGACCATTTCATTATTTTTACAGTGTCTAATAATTCAGTTTTATAATTCAGCTTTAAAAAAATGTGTAGCAGTACAAAACAGATAAAAATATATTTCATAACACTATTATAAATAATTGCAATTCATCTCCAGAACATTCAGAGTTTTCACTATCAGAAAAATCTATATATTAAGTTCTTTTTTTTCTTCCCCATGATGAATGGGATAGCACAAACGTGTCTGTCATTTATCTTGAATAAAGATTGCCATAAATTCTAGCAGTAAATTTGTTAATGAAGTAAATTCTTTTAACAATGTCAGCTACCTGTTTAATAGCTGTAAAATAACCCAGTAAGAAGAAAAGGAAGCACTGTTCAAAGCAGGACTAGGTTCACTGAAGCCCTTTGCTGTACGGGCCAAGCTTCTGTGTCGCTTTCTTTCTCAGCAGCTGTATTTCCCCTCCCGTGCTCTCAATGAATAAAGCTGCTTATGTATCTCAGGACAACAGGAAATGGAAAAGTGAATCAAATTCTTTTACTGCAAAATCAAAATAATCTTATCAGAAATAAAATAAAAAGGACACAGCTACACTGTGACTTAGCCTAAACTGTCAAATAGGAGATTAAGTATAGCATTTCTCTTCCACACATTAATACCCATACATGTTCCACAGACCCTGAAAGCTACAAAAAAAGAAAAAAAAAAAGAAAACATGCCAGAAACCTCTCCACAAAAAAAAAACCCAAAACCAAAACAGGCATGGAATCAGCAGACTTGTAACTCCCCCATTTCTCACTCCAGCCAGCAAAGCTGTGTTGCTAGACAGTGATGAAATGATAAATTGCTCATGGTAATTATTGTAGCTCCATTTTTTTTCTTAAAATCCCTCCTTAATTTTCAATGCATCTCAGCATTTTCTGTTGTGACCGTAAATGAATTATTTTTCTTTTGAGCAATCTTTTTCAGTTTTCTCTCATGAAATCCTTTTTCTCCAGGAGTATTGTACTATATAGAGAGGTATGTTTCTCAGATGTGTTCTTTCCCAAATAATAGAGAAACTGAACATAAAGAAGTATGTGCATAACAGTACCAAAGCTAACTCAAATATGCCACTTGACATTGAGGAAAGAAAGAAGGTGAGAGGAGAGAAAGAAGGAAAGAAGGATGTAGGGATGGAGGGTGCAGACTGAGGCTTATGATATTGAGGGTAGAAGGCCAGAGCGGGTATTTCTGTGTCTATTGTGTACTGAGTTTGACTGGATGTAATTGCAGGGGCTTACATATGATGCCCCAGCATAGTAGTTCTATTGATGATACAATTTCATATCTTTTCATACACATTTTTATTCTCAGGAGACCAGAAACTTAGTATGTTCCTCTGTGTTATGACCAAGAAAGTCCACAGTAGATTCATCGTTCCCACAGATTGTGCCAGGTACTCTGAAGTTTCTTGACAATTTTCAGCTCAACTGCAAATATGTAAAGGAGGATGGGAAGTCAGAATAAGAGATGTTGGTGGGCTTTGTTTATTTGGGGGTTGGGGGTGTGTGTGTTGGGTTTTTATTAAAGATAGTGAACATTAATGCATCCCATATAACTGTCTCTCTATGCCCTCTATTTCCAAACATTTCAAAGGAAAGTATTTTAAATGATTACTGATTGTGAAAGGTATGCTCCTTCTTTTTCAAATCACACCTGGAACTAATCCTTTCATATATATGTCTCTACCGCTCATCCTGCCTTCTCATGCTATCTCTGTCTATCATTTTGCTTTATTGCAATGATAGGTTGCTAATCATTTCTATCTTAGGTCTCAAATTACAAATCCATAATGAAGCACTTAAGTATGTGGTCTGATATTTAGGGGTACTAAGTATGCAGATGTTTCATCAGGAAGCTAAAAAGGAGCTACTGGGCAATCAAAATTTTTGAAAATTGGATACTAGGTAGAACCAGATCTGAAAATGTTGATTGCAGGGTTATACACATTCACAAAGAATACAAGAACAGAAATAGAGATTGCCCTGATGTGATTATCATTTAAATACGTCTATTCTCTTGCGTCAAGGAATGATGCTGAAATGAATGTAATGTAATGAGTTTTCATTTCTTTGCTAGCTGGGTATAAAGACAGGTAGCTTCACAGGAAGTCAGAAAAAAAGGAAATAAAGGGAAAATTCTCACTGAATGAAGCTGCCTTGATGCAGCTCTTAAAAAAGTAGAACTGTCTGTGGGAAGGGAGACTCCAGTGAACTAAAATTCCGGGTCTAGCCCAACTTCTTTCAACATTCCTGATTTCATAAAATAAAGCCTCAGATTCAAAAAAGATGAGTATCAAATTCAAGGTAGCAAGTTTATGTTTTGTTCTAAAATGCTGATTTCTGTGGTTGAAGGTAAAATTTCCTCACCCTTGTCACTGATTTAGGAGCTTGAGTTCTATTAATCAGCATATGATTTTAGCCTAGAAAGGAACTATGTCAGGAGTCAGTCATATGTGCAAACTGAACTCTATTGGTGATCTTCCATTTTAGATTTGATCATTCTCTATCATAGCTGAAATGCATAGTACTCGATCTCTTAGTGTTAGTAGTGCAAAACCTTTTGGCAAACAATGTCTAAGTACAGTGGCTCACACCATATATAGTGAATTTGAATTTCCCAATTTATGGCACCAAATAAATGATTAAAAATGCTACATATTTTCCTAATATGTATAAGAGAAGTATATACTACATTTTACATAGTTAAAAATCCATGGGATTGCATAGTACATTTCTATATAACAGTTTTGTAATAATGCTGCTGCTGAACACTTGAAAAATTAACAGACTACAGTGTAGCTATAACATAGCCAAAAAAAATTGTTGCAGTTAGCTTGAATTAACAGACTACAGCTGTTAACAGCTATAAACCAGCCAAAACCAGTCACACATAGCTTGAATTTCTATTTTGTAAATTACGTCTTGCTCGTGTGCAAGCCAGGAAAAAGAGTGTGTGTAATTGCCTCATTTATTTTCTATAATAACTCAAGGGACAAGAAAGGCCTGAAAATTCTTTTACATTTTTCGTTTCATATCTTTACATAAATACATATAGGAAGGAATTTCAATAAGAAGTAGCATTCTAATGCATTATACCTGAAGGTAAACTATGTCAATGGCTGAATACATTTTACTAGAGTGACTCTGGCTGTATTTCTCTGGAAGCCCTCCACTGCATTAACAGTTTTCAGCTATTTTCCTAACTAAGTGTTACTCAGCTAGTTACTTTTTCAGAGATTAGTTTCTGTTGCAGGTGGGAGTGAGGAGGGTACAACAATGGCCTCAGAAGCTTCCCCAGGCAGTTTATTATAGCTCCTGGCTTGCTGACAGAGATGCTTAAATGAAGGAAAAAGATTGTGTCTTTACATCAATTTAAAAAATAAGAGAAAACCAACAGTTTCTATTTATATCCTGTAAACATATGTTAGTGTTCATAGTCGCAGTGCCAAGAAATTGATTTTAAAAATGGATGCATGATATATTCCAACTCTTCAAGCTTGATCATAAACAAGATCCTTCCTGGAACATGCATACAATACTATGAACTTCTGGACTTCAGGAATACATGTGCCAGCTCATTCACTTCAGTGTCTGTGTGAAAACTGTAGACAATCGTGAAAACTGCAATAGGGAAGTAGCTTTGTGTCAGTTCAGAGAACTAAGTCAGCATTTCTACTATGCAAAAGTATGAGAAGGAATCCATCCATAAAACTTGCAGATATAAATTCAATCATCTAGTGAAATTCAAGGGGAACTAGTAATGTCTTGGCAGTAATTTGAGTAAGCATAACTTAGTAGGACCAGAAAGATTATTATTATGTTTTTTTAGAATTTAAAGAATTTGGCATTATTAAAGTAAATGTCATAAAACATTTGTGTCTTGATGGGACTATAAACGGTAGAGTTTTAAATATTTCAATTTCCAATGTGAGTCTATGCATCTGAATGACTGCATGAAAAGCAAACATTGTAACTTGGAAAAAGGTTATAAATGTGTATTTCTGTACATTTTTGTGCGACATTTAGTTTTATTATCTATAGACATAAGAGCAAAAAATCCAGAATCTTTTATTAAGGATGTCTTACCTTCATAGTAAACTTTAAACCCATGAGCACTAACTGCAAAGTCACTTGTCAAGCGCAGTGAAAATACAGATGTTGTACTTGTCACAGGTGGAGGAAGATGAAATCCTGTTAACCTAAGAAAAAAAAATCATAATTCATGGTTAATTATCTGAAAAATAAAACTCTGTGTGACAGGTTGCTGTTCCAAACAGTATTTCATCATGAAAAGAACAACTGACTTAACAGTATATAGTTTCTATTACTTGAGAAAATTATTTTTATGCAACAGTTTAAGGAATCAATATAAAATTTTAGTGGCTTTCATGGACACTGAACTGGATAAGGTGCATCGATTTGAGAAAACTGTACTTAGTAGAGATGATAGTAAGATATAGAAACTGGACTATAAAACAGTCCAGATTATCAGCAGATGAAGAAAGCCCCCACAAACCACTAGCCATTTTACTCTATTTAGGGTAATGTTCAAACATCTATTGCATGATATATTTTGCACAGACTTCTGTTACATTTGTAGTGGAAAGAAAGGGGAATATGATTCACTTTAATGAGGGTATTTAAGATTATTTAAACTATGTACTTTAGCCTCAAGGAAGATACCTCTGCTTTCAACTCAAACAGGAAATCCAAAGAGCATCATTGTGAAATCATGCATCCATGAAGAAAGCTCTCTTACAAGGAATTACAAGGTTTCTAGGGTTCTTCTTTATTTGTTTGGTTAGTTTTGTTTTGTTTTATTAAAATTACTATGATTGAGACACAGATGAAAGGACAATTTTTGTTTACTCATCGCAGTGCTGTTATATTCTACTGATACTCAGCTCTACGCATTCTTTTCATTTGATGTACATACAGTAACATTTACTTTCTCTGTTCTAGGAGAATAACCTCATCAAGGCTCATACCAGGCCAATAAAGCCCATAGTATTTACCTGATGAAAATATGTAAAGAACAAGTTGAATAATTTAGCTGTGTATACTCACCAGTAAAATCTAGACATACGTTTGGAGCCCAGTTAGCCCTATGTGGCAAATTGCGTAGCAGATTAGGATGATATATTTTATTAATGATTAACATTAAATTGTTTTTATGTGCTTGTAGCCAAGCCCTGTTTTTACTTCTTTGATTTGCTGTAGGGATCATAAAAAGTTTTATATTGTTCTCTGATGACAACTTGGTGTTCTCAACTGATACTTTAAATTAATGGGACTTACATTGTTGGTTTTTCTTAAGCAATTTTTGGGAAAAAAAACAAAACAAAACAAAAACCCAAGACAATAGCCTGTCTTTTTTTTTTTCCCATGGAATATTTATTCATTACCCTATACCTTTACTGAACCGTTATTAAAGACATTGCAATAGCCAATGTATGCTATTGGTTACAATCATGACAGGTATGAAAGGAAAATGATAAGATACTATTACTCACATATAATGACCAGAAAATTTACAAACATGAACAAAATTAGCAGTAACACTTAAAGACGTGTATATGCAGATCTATAGATATATGTAGCAAGTCATCAGTGTGTGTATCCAGAAACCTATTCTTTGTTTTGTCATTGGCATCTTAATGAATAATATAATTCAGACTAGTTTAAATAATTTATATTAATATGCAAAGATTGAGAATTATTTGCAGAATCATTAGGATTTAGGAAATGAATTTTTTATTTGGTTATGAGAATATATTTTTGTTCTAACAATAAAACAAATTAATAAAATGCTTACCTCTCCCAAATAAGCATTAGCATAATTCTTTGACAAATCACTTTCAGTGCAATTTTCCCATTTGCTTATTCATAAACCAATAAATACATTAGTTCATTGATAAGTATCACCACTTGAAAGTAACATAAAACCAAGTCAATAATTTGAATAAAACCTCAATTTGCAGTACACAGCAGGTCTAGCTGGTATCTATTCAGCTACTCAATGATTTTAAGGAATTGTGGGTATAAACACATATCCATCAGAAAAGAAATACACATTTATCCCAAACTATTTAATTTTATGGGTGGTATGTATGCACAGCTTAGATGGGTAAGGGATTTTTTAAATGAACATATATGTTACTAGCATGGCAATCACTACAGTTCCTCATGAAAAGCAGATAATTATTAGAGCTGATTGATACAGTTTAGCTTTCAGGGATGTGCCTTTTATCACCATCATTATGCTGCATTTACGCAGAAAGGTTTAACTGGTTTCTTTAATTTAGTTGCTACACTTCAATTTATCTGAAAAAATTCAGAGGTTTTATTTGTGGTTTAGAGGATGCAAAATTAATTAAAACTTATAATAAGTAAAAATACAACAACATGTAAATATAACTTGATAAAATACTGTATTGAAGTAAATTAATACTTGAGCATTATTCATTGGGTACTTCAGTACATTGACCTCAGAGCTTTAATCTCATTTGTATGTAAAAATACAAAAAGTCATAAATGTTAGAATAGTATTATTTCTATTTAAAATGAAACATAGCAAGTACATAATAACCGCAAGAGACAGATGTCAGGTAAGCAGCAAAATGCCTGTAAGAAAGATAATGTATGTGCATAGGTCTGATTGTCACTTATTCAGACCAGTCACAAATAAATGGCTAACTTAAAGAGAGTACCCTGGTAAAAGCAAACCTTATAGGTGGGACGTTATGCTAAACAAACAGTCATCTCTTTAATCTGGTATCACCTGCATATTAAACACATTTAAAATTCAAATTTCCTGTAGTAGCTGAAGGTTTTTTTATCTACAGCAATTTTCTCTCTTACATTCCATTTGCATATTTCATTCCATTTACATCAACTTTTTTCAAATTTAAAATAGCTAATGGAGTGACTCAGGTGTCTCTCTACTGCTATTTTAGACACTGTGAGTTATCTGAGACATCAGCAAAGAGCTGGTAGATATGACATTGGACTAACATGACACCCATGCTTTCTGGAGAGCTGGAGGCCAGGCAGGATCCTTTAGGGATTCTAGATATGCCTACATGTTGTTTTAGGCACTTATAGTCTACCATTTTGGCAGAAGATATTTATACTAGGACAGGTGGGCTTTTTTTTTTTTCCTGGGATTTTCATTCACCCAGTCCTTATCCTCTTTCCTTTTTTGGTTTTGGAATTGGGTCATTCAGTGTTCCCTGAAATACATAGAGATCCCATAAGCAACTCATACTGGCTTCTGTGAATATGAGGGAGCAGTATGCCCAGGTGGCCAAGAGGGCCATTAGCATCCTTTAGAGTGTGGCCAGAAGGACTAGGGGAGAGATTGTCCCCCTGTACTGAGCACTGGTGAGGCTGCACCTCGAATACTGTGTCCAGTTTTGGCTGAGGGAAGAGGGGTTGTTTAGCCTGGAGAAAAGGAGGCTGAGGGTAGTCCTCATCTGTCTCTACAACTACCTGAAATGAGATTGTAGCGAGGTGGGTGTCAGTCTCTTCTCCCAAGTCACAAGCAATAGGATGAGAGGAAATGGCCTCAAGTTGCACCAGGGGAGGTTTAGATTGGATATTAGGAAAAATGTCTTCACCGAAGGGGATGTCAAGCATTGGATCAGGCTGCTCAGGGAAGTGGTTGAGTGTCCATCCCTGGAGGTATTTAAAGGATGGGTAGATGTGGTGCTTAGTGACATGGTTTACTGGTGGGATGGCAGGGTTAGGTTAATGGTTGGACTTGATGATCTTAAAGGTCTTTTCCAACCTAAATGATTCTACGATTCTATGATCACCATCATATTCTTTGGGAAAGAATCCATCCTGCTGGTTGTTTACCATAACTACCCCCTGGTGCCACCTTCATCCTTCTGAGGAAAATCAAAGCTGTTGAGGATCCAGAGGGACATGAGAAGGGTAAGAACGCCACCAGAGATAAGATGTAGATTCTAGGAAGTTTCTTTACAATTTTAACTGTATTATCAGTAAGATTTTTCTGTAATAATTAATTACTTGGAGTATAAGTGTTAGTAATATTGTAAGTGGATTAGTAATAACAACTGTTATATTCACTGTTATATTTTTATTTGTTAAGATGACTTGGCAAAATCAGACAGATTTTATTTGAGTCCTCAGATGTCTTTAAGTACTCAGGATGCAAGTGCAGAAAATTTCCTGATGTACAAATGAAGTGACTAAAGGGTGTCTGTTTCCATCTGAGGCAAGTTTTGAATGAATCAGTTCATATGTGGGGAAGTTCTTTGACTCCATCCCTGTACTTTTTTTCAGTAGTGGAAAGGGTCAAATGGAGTCTGCAACAAAACACGGTCTTATGTCTGGAGGAATTTCTAAATATTCTGCCAGCATTAATTCAAATACCGTAAATAAATTCTAAGAAATTTTGATTATGTTTTAATCTAAGTGAAAATCTGTAGTAATATTTTTTGGGTTTATAAGTGACTGAAAATTACATAATTATTTTCTTTCAAACATGCCATTTACGGTATGTGTTACTGTCTCTTTTTCCTGTGAGTTGCTGTATTTCAGCACATGCTGTAGATTCACCAAGAAAAAGTGCATACAATAGTAAACAGTTGCATCTCTGCCTGTCTTCCTTTTTCTTAAGTGAATTTTAAAAGCTATTACTCCAAGAGTAATTATAATCTCTCTCACTCTTTTAAAAATCATCTATATATCATAATTTAAAAATGACAAATCATCTTAGATTTATGGTTTCAAAGTTTTTAAGGGTTCTGGCTGGAATTTTCTGAAGTGTTCTCAATCATTTGATCACCAAGGGGAAATCATGCCTGACCAATCTGATAGCCTTCTATGGTGGCATGACCAGCTGGGTAGATGAGGGTAGAGCGGTGGATGTTGTCTACCTTGACTTCAGCAAGGCTTTTGACACTGTCTCCCATAACATCCTCATAGGGAAGCTCAGGAAGTGTGGGTTAGATGAGTGGACAGTGAGGTGGATTGGGAACTGGATGAACGACAGGGCTCAGAGGGTTCTAATCAGCAGGGCAGAGTCCAGTTGGAGGCCAGTATCTAGTGGAGTTCCCCAGGGCTCAGTACTCAGCCTAGTCTTGTTCAACTTATTCATCAATGACCTGGACGAGGGGACAGAGTGTACCCTCAGCAAGTTTGCTGATGACACAAAACTGGGAGGAGTGGCTGATATGCTAGAAGGCTGTGTTGCCATTCAGGGGGACCTGGACAGGCTGGAGATTTGGGCAGAGGGGAACCTGATGAAATTCAACAAGGGCAAGTGTTGAGTGCTGCACCTGGGGAGGTTGAACCTCGGGAGGTTGAACCCCATGTACCAGTACAGGCTGGGGGATGACCTGCTGGAAAACATTTCTGCCGAGAGAGACCTGGGAGTCCTGGTGGATGACAAGCTGACCCATGAGCCAGCAGTGTGACCTTGTTGCCAAGAAGGCCAATGGTATCCTGGGGTGCATTAAGAGGAGTGTGGCCAGCAGGTCTAGGGAGGTTATCCTCTCCCCTCTACTCTACCCTGCTGAGACCCCACCTGGAGTACTGTGTCCATCTCTGGGCTCCCCAGTTCAAGAAAGATGAGGAACTCCTAGAAAGAGTCCAGAGGTGAGAAACTAGGCTGATAAAGGGACTGCAGCATCTCCCCTACAAGGAAAGGCTGAGAGAGCTGGGCTTGTTCAGCCTGAAGAAGACTGAGAGGGGACCTCATCAACACATACAAATATCTTAAGGGCGGAAGTCATGAGGGCGGAGCCAGACTTATTGAAGTGGTGCTCAGCACCAAGACAAGGGGCAATGGGTACAAACTGAGATATAAGAGGTTTCAGTTGAATATGAGGAAAAACTTCTTTACTTTGAGGGTGACAGAGCGCTGGAACAGGCTGCCCAGGGGGGTTGTGGAGTCTCCTTCTCTGGAGATATTCAAAGCCCACCTGGACAAAGTCCTGTGTAACATGCTCTAGGAGAACCTGCTTTAGCAGGGGCCTTAGACTAGATGATCTCCCAAGGTCCCTTCCAACCCTTGTGATTCTGTGATTTGTTTTCTGCTTTTACTGTGATCCTTGGGACAAACATTTAATAATACATCAAATGAACTTTTAGCTGCATGCTGGACTTCAAAGACACAAGCCCTTAAGGAAAGACAAGTTCCCAACTGCAGGATGAAATTAGAGCGATATTTTCAAAACTGCAATGTTTAAATAATGATTAGCCATTGATTAGTCATACAAAAGTGCTCCTAGGTAAATTGTTTACTTGAGATTGTAGTGTGATAAATAAGATAACAGAATTTCCTCATTGCCTGTATATCTTAGATAATTGTTGTTTGACAAAACATTGATTACCTTTTTAAATATGTAATTTTTAAAAAATGTATTTTAAAGGATTTTTTTTTTCAGGTTCACAAAAATCTATTTTTTCTACAGTCTGTTACCCATTTCCAAAGAAACTATTGTTCATCTAGAATATTTCAGTTTGGGTTGGATAGTATATAAGGAGGTTCACAAAAAAATTCTTTAAGTTTACAGTAGTTTTTCACTTTATCTCAATAAACTTTTGATTAGCTCATAGGAATTTTACAACAGGAAGAGTTCTCGGATAACCTGAAAAATGTAAGAAAAGTTTGTCCCTAATTTATATAAAATAATGCTGAAATGTAAAACATGTTAACATGTCAACTTATGTCTTTGACTGTAAAATTAGAGTGTCAAAGTCCATCCATTCTCACTTTTAGGTTGATCTCCAAAGAACTGTTACTCTTAATGTCAGAAGGAGAAGACGCATGCTGAGAAAGAATAAGCATAATAAGTGAAATGCCAAATATAAAATAAAAGTAGGTAAAATGAACTTTTTTATACCTTCACTGAGAATCTTCACCACAGATAAAGGCAAAGTTTCTGAAGATAGTTAGAAATGTTATTCCATAATTAGCTGTTTTCAGGAAGTTGAAGTATCTGATATGTTCAAAGCACAGATAAAATATTTCTAATTACAGCTTTTGCTTCTATAATATTAATGTAACTTTTTCCTTGACTATGAAATTTTCATCTCTGTGATACATATGCAACTTGATAATCTTCAGAGAGTATTATTCTTAAAATTCATAATGCATAAATAAATGAAGCTGCATAACTAGTGGATTTTTCCCATTAAAATAAACACAGTCTTCCTACCAATTGTGTTGTTTGCTGCTATGTCCAGTATCTTATTATATATTATTTATGCAGACACTAACATTTAATACGTACCAAATAAATACAACTTAAACTTCGTAAGGTACTGCTGGGGCTTGGTCTTGTTGGACTATGTGCTGATGAATTCATTATTAGCATGTGGAGTCCCGTCTGTGTGTTTGTGTATTCACACAGAATCACAGAATCGCAAGGGTTGGAAGGGACCTCGGGAGATCATCTAGTCCAACCCCCCTGCTAAAGCAGGCTCACCTAGAGCATTCTACACAGGACTTCATCCAGACGGGCCTTGAATATCTCCAGAGAAGGAGACTCCACAACCTCCCTGGGCAGCCTGTTCCAGTGCTCCGTCACCCTTAGAGTAAAGAAGTTTTTCCTCATATTCAACTGAAACCTCTTATGTTTCAGTTTGCACCCATTGCCCCTAGTCCTGTTGCAGGACACCACTGCAAACAGACTGCTTCCATCCTCATGACTTCCGCCCTTAAGATATTTGTACGTGTTGATGAGATCCCCTCTCAGTCTTCTCTTCTTCAGGCTGAACAAGCCCAACTCTCTCAGCCTTTGCTCACAGGGGAGGTGCTCCAGTCCCTTTATCATCCTAGTTGCCCTCCTCTGGACTCTTTCTAGGAGTTCCTCATCTTTCTTGAACTGGGGAGCCCAGAACTGGACACAGCACTCCAGGTGGGGTCTCACCAGGGCAGAGTAGAGGGGGAGGATAACCTCCCTCGACCTGCTGGCCACACTCCTCTTATACACTTCTATTCATATACACTTCTATTCATTTTCTAAGTAGCAGATGATTAGATTTAACACCTGACTAGCCTAATAGTACACTGACTCAATTTCAAACTTAGTGAAATCAGGTCTTTTGCCTGCCAAATTCTTGTTTAACATTTTCCAGCTAGCTCTGTTTATTGAAAAAAAAACCCAAACCCAAACATAGATGTCCGCAGAAGAAGGGATTGCTTATTTGCATTTTCTAAGATAAAAGCATGCTCTTCTCACCCAATTTGCTACTGCATTTGTTATGATCAGCATCTGGTTGAGTGAAATACAATATTTCTTCAATATTTTTTCTAGGCACGGTTTTGGTTTTGCCTTCTATTATTCATCAACTATTTGTTTCTGAGGACCCTATCCCTTTACTTGTACATGTCATAGTATTTTCTTGTTTTGAATACTGGGATATCAAAGAGAATATATGATTACTTAATAAAGTATGAGTTTTAAATGTTCAGTGTGTCCAATTTGGCATCCCAGAATCTGACTGCTATGTTAAAATTACATATTTCCCTATTGGCATATTTCTGTTTGCCTTCTTTCATGGCAATGTGAAATCTAACATGTTTCACTTGCAGTCTGTTTTGTGGTCTTTTTTTCTTGTATCTCTTCCATAACAATTCATCAGACATGTAAGCATCTCTGAACAACAAACTAAACATCTACCAGTAGAAAGTTCCAAAAGCACTGAAAACTAGTGAAGTAGCAGTAGCAGTCAGTCATAATAGGCAGTCAACACAAAAGCTAGGAAAAACAAGGTAATACGCTGTTAGAAATTAAAGTATACATTTCACTACCAAAATCTTTGATGACATCTATGACATTAAATATGTTATTTAAACACCAGTGGTACATTTATGAAGGAACTAAGAAATTAAGTTGCTTTAAAAAATAATGTTACCTACAACTGTTATCTTCATATATCTTTGCTTTTGAATATGACCATGCACCTTTAAAGTAGCCCAGAACATATTAACCCAATACTTCTCTTCCTTCCCTGAAATTGAATAGGCCCTATTCCACACCCAAAGTCAAACAAGTCATTCAGTCTGAAGTATATCTCATGCTATTAGAATTCTGTATCAAATTCCACAGCCTAATGCTTGACATTCAGCTCTAATCATTTTAGCATCTTTTACTCTCTCAGTGCCCACTGTAAACAAGGATGAATGCCACAAGAGAAAGAAGACTTTTTTTTCACTCTTGTTTTGGCTTTCCGATATGGTTTACAAAAATTACAATAATCCTCCCAAATAAATAGAAAACATGTTCCACTGAAAATATTAAAAATACACATGAAAGTTACTGTAACTAGATTGCCTGGATATCCCAAAATATTCATTCCACAACACAAGGTAACAGGATAACTCAGGTTGGAAGGGACCTCAGGAAGTCTCTATTCCAGCCTCTTGCTTCAAAGCAGTGTCAGGTCTGAGGTCAGACCAGATCACTCAGGGCTTTATACTGTTAAGTCTTGAAAATCTGCAAGGATGGAGATGGCCCAGCCTCTCTGGACAGTCAGATCAAATCCTTAATTATCCATGAGACATGCTGTGTCAGATTCAAATTATTCTATGTGATAATAGCCTCTTTGAACTTATCTAAGTAATATACCTAAGTGAACACAAACACCATGGGAAAGAGGACCTTGCAATTCTAACATGCTTATTCCCACAACACATACTGAAGTTGGGAAGTTCTCTGTTCTCCCAGTGAAGGAACAGGTCCAAAGAACAAGAGATGAGGATTGACACTTGTTTTAAAAGCCCTAATCTCTGTAGAGAGACAGTTGTTTCTCACAGTTCTTAATTTAAATAAAAACATAGAAGCATAGAATGGTTTGGGTTGGATGGGACCTTTAAAGGTCATCTAGTCCTGCAAACGTTTTCATCTGCGGTTCATTACATTTATAATCAAAAACTAGGTTAAATTAATTAATTTAAATGCTCTTTTTACACATTTTGTTTTCATCATTCTGTTTTTTTTTCTGTTAAACTTTGTTAATACATATTAATATTTATTTCTTGCACAAATCTTACAAGAGTATTTCTATATTAGCACAAAGACACCTGACTTTCCTTAGTTTACAATATATGTTGGGGTCGGTTTTCAGGGTAATTTTTAAATTTTTATTTCTTGTTTAGATGGAAGAATGATAAAAATGAAGTTTCACACACACACACAAAAAAGATAATATTTTAAACTGAGCAAAAAAACTATGTACATTGTACATATGAATTTAAATCTCTGAAGATCTGAGAGTCCTATATATAATCCGATGGATCGCATCAGGAATATTTCTGTGATTATATATTTCTGACTGCTCTATTAACTGTCAGAGCAAAACTAGTTTGTCTTCCCAAGGCATGGTTACACGTAATGGAGCCCTGCTTTCCTGGAGATAGCTGAACACCTGCCTGTCGATGGGAAGTGGTGAATGAATTCCTTACTTTGCTTTGCTTGCAGGCACAGCTTTTGCTTTACTTATTAAACTGTCTTTATCTCAACCCACAAGTTTTCTCACTTTTACTTTTCTGATTCACCAGGGAGGAGTGAGCAAGCAGATGTGCAGTGCTTAGTTCCCAGCTGGGGTTAAACCCCTACATAGCAGAACAGACCATACCGGAACAGCAAGTTCCAAGAATGCCAAAGGCTAAAAAGTCAAGAAGCAATAGTAACTAATCCAAGAGAGGATCAAATATGGTCTAAGAAAATTCTGATTAATTGGATCACACAATTGCTCATGATGGTAATCAAGTCACTACTCACACTTATTAATGAATTTTGGACAGTGAAATAATGACTTACACTTTGCATTTGTCTTTTTGCAGATATATTCTAACTATTTTTCCAGCATTATATTAGAAAGTAAAATAGTCCAGAATAATTAAAATTCTAATAATTCCTTTTTAATCATTCCTACTTCAAACTTTGTCCATTGACCCATATGTATTTTCCTATAGTACTCAAATAATCAAGCATCATGCTCTTTTTGCTATTGTTCTGCTATAATTTGCTAGAAAAATAACTATTTTAATTTAAATAAAAGCTATTAATTCTTTTATAATAATAGAAATAATTCTATTAAATGAAAAATTGGCAAATGAAAACTGATAAGATGAAGTTCAATTACCTTGTTGAACTAGTTCTTTTATTAATCCAAGAGTTTAGAAGGATTCAGAAAGGGATTGGACATGTAACTAATAAGTAAATTCAGAGTTTAGCAGTATATCACTGAAAGAATTGCTAGAGTTTTAGGAGGGATGTGAACAATCTCAAGATTCAAAAAATCAATGAATTTCTAGGCAGAAAATTAAACTGAGGCTCTGTAATGTGTGTATTTCATGTGTGCATTAGGTGCAGGTGTCAAGGTTTTGGTAGTGAGGGACGCTCTGCGAGGAGAGGCGAGGTGCTGCCCTGTGCTGGACACAGCTCGTTCCACAACAGACCCACTGCAGGACACAGCTGAGCCCATCAGCAAAGCCGGTGGCACCTCTGTGAAAACACGTTTAAGAAGGGGCAAAATGCTGCACAGGCAGTGAGGAGTGAGGAAAAAAAGTGTTAAAAACAGACCTGTGAACACCAAGGTCAGAGGTGAAGGAGGAGGAGGTGCTCCAGGTAATGTAGCAGAGATTCCCCTGCAGCCCATGGAGGACCATGCTAGAGCACATATTCACAGTGCAGCCCATAGAGGACCACACACAAGAGCAGATGTATATTCCCTGAAGTAATTGCAGCCCATGGAGAGGACCCACACTGAAGCAGCCCGTGGAGGACCATGGCTGGAACAGGGGAAAGTGTGAGGAGGAAGGATCAGCAGAGAGGAACTGTTATGGGCCAACCACAAGCCCACATTCCCACCTCCCCTGTACTGCTCAGGGAGGGTGAGGTAGAGGAAATAAAAATGAAAAGAAGTTGAGCCTGGGAAGAAAAAGGTGGGGATGGAAGGAAGGTGGTTTAGGTTTTGTCTTTGTTTCTCACCATCCAACTCTCTATTTAATTGTCAATTAATTAAATTAATTTTCCCCAAGTTGAGTCTGGTTTGCCTGTTACAGTAATTTGTGAGTGATCTCCCCATCTTTATCTTGACCCAGGAGTTCTTTCATTTTATTTTGTCTTGTTTTCTGGTTGTTGAGGGGGAGTAATGGAGAGGCTGGGGGGGCATCTGGCAGCCAGCCAAGGTCAACCCACCACAACTTCTAATGTTCTTTCTTACACACCAGTTCAGAACAAACATTTCTGAAATGTCAAATGTGCATTGGAAAGGGAAAACACTTCCCTACTGAGTAGTAAACAATTAAGTCTGAATCTAATTAGTGTTTAAGTTTTGGGGTGTGCATGTGCACATGTACATATACATGTTAAGAAGTTATTAAAGGTGTTGAATTACAGCTGAGAGCATTGCAAGCTTGATCTGCAGCATCTTGGTAAAATTCAACTGATGTTTGTTCTTCCAGTTTTCCTTCCAAGGAAGCAGTTACTTACCCATTGAATTGGGAAGAAAGTAAGGAGTAGAAAGGCTTCTTTAAAAGAATTCCAATTCAAATATGAATAGGAGTAACTCCTACATTACTATATGTCTATTCAATCAGTTTAAAATAAGCAAATAGAATTTGTCTTAATAGCCTATAAACCAAAGCAATCAAGATTGAGCAGAAGTGGCTGACTGGGTTCAAGTTTGACTCTCACTGAAAATGTTAATAAAAATATCTTAAAATTTATTCAACAATTAAATAACAAATCAACATATGATTTATGAACTAATTTATTTTTGTCAAATGATAATTTTTCCCTGTCAAAATGCAAAACTGCTCATGCAATGTATTATTTTAAAATAAGTATCATAGGTCAAGGCTGAACATTTTTAATTGAACAGCTGCTTTGAACTAAACGATGAATTACTCATCAGGTTCTGGTATGATCATTATATTCTTTACAAAGCATTTTTCTAAAACCTGCCACCATCCATTATCAGTGTGAAACTTTTGTTATACAACTCTCCACTTTTTTTTAGCATCAGAAATGAAACAGACTTTATAAATAATTATCTTTCCTATAACAGTAAATTTATTTTAATACGTAAAAAATAGCAAGAATGGTAAGTAAGAAGAACCAGATATCTCACTATCATACAAATAGTCTTTAAAAATTTCTAGAGTGAGTATTTGCCTGCTTCTTGGGTAGAAAAACTGATCAGAACAAAACATATCAAAACAATTACTTTTACAGCATTCAAAAAATGTTCTAGGTCCTTAAAGTAAAAAGAATTAAAAAATGATGAAGCAAGCACTATGCATTTTAGCCTCTAGCAGCTAGAACATTATGACAACAAAGTTTATTTTCCTCATCTTCTTAGAGCTAAGTAAAGATGTACAGTACATTTCAGTAGATCTTGAAGCTTTCTAAAAACCAAAGGAGGGGAGCCTGCTCCTTCCAATTTTCCCACAGTTCTGACACTGACTTCACACTGGTTTTAGTGATTTGCACATGGAAATGTGTGAATTGGTTCATTTAACCACCCCAATGAAAAACTAATCCATTAAAAATAAACCCAAGTCAATTCAGTTAGCAAAGGGAAGCATATCTGCAAAGGGATATACCTGATGAGTGCCAGAGCCATTGGAAGTGAAGGGAAGGATCACAGAGCCAAAGTCATGGGATGGATTTGCTTCTATGAGTGACAACAAGCTTTTAAATGAACTCAACTATCTTTTGTAACTTTGCCTTAATGTGTGAAAATAGCACAATATGGAAAGGAAAGATGCCATATTTTGCTTATCGACATTGTAGGTGCCAGGAACTTCCAGAACAGCTTCAACTTATACTAAATATTCTGTGGAGTTTTGGAATTCATCCATGAGCAAAATGCTTGTGACATTATCACCACACATGCTATTTCTGTTCTGGTACAGAGATAAAGTTGTAGTAGCAAGGCATGTGAAGGAATAAAAGCTATCTGCATATATTTCCAAATCTATGCTTTTAATATGAAAAACTCACCATCTTAGAATATAAAGTCATCATTGAGTAACAACAAACAGAATAAATTCTACCAATTCATCAGCTAAATTAGCCAGAAAACAGACTGCAATAGCTAAGAAAAAAAGAAAACAAGTCCATGGATTTTTATTTAATTCCTTTTCTTTGAGAAAACTTGCACTCTGAGTCAAAAAACCCCTACTTTTCTCACAAGCCCCTATTCACTTTAAAGGAGAAAATATAGGCAGAGAATGAAGCAGAGAGAAAGAGAGTGAAGTCCAGAGGATGCTAGGGGAAGGTGTCTCTCCACCAACATTAGCTATTGCTATCTCACTACAGAGAGGTCTGGAGCATATGGTGCTTCAAGACAGAGCCTGAATCCACCGCAGTGGAGAAAGATGTATGAAGATTTTATTTTTGACCATGCAGTGAGAAATTAAGCTCTCAATTTCCCATATCCATTCTGAAATGCCCTTGGCAGGGGTGGGTAGAGGACCATCAAAACTATAGTTACATGGCAGGGGAAGGGATTCAGAACACAGGAAAAAAGTGGAAAAACAGAGGGTAACAGAGACAACCAAATAAAACACAAAGTGGAGGAGAAGGCCAGGATATAATGGAAGAAGATTTTTTGATTGCACATCTAAAATTCTGAGACAGACAGATGTGGAAAAAAGCTGTGACACTAGAGACATTATTTATCCCGTCAAGCCATAAATGAGACCCTATAAAGGTCTTTACAAAACCAAAAAAGTAAAGGGTTGTAAATTAGTGTATATATTATATAAATACTACATATACTCCAAAGGATAAAGAATATAAACATGTCATTTTCAGTCTCATAACAGGTAAGTATTTAATTCCACATTGATCATTATATCTAAAATACTGTAGCAAAATTTCTTTCCATCCCCAGAAAACAAAAAGAAGACTTGCTAGGAAGAAAAAAGACTCTCCACAGTATAATTAAGTTTCAGATTTGTTAGAAAAATATTTCAATAATATAATATAATTTTTCAAATTAATTGAGTGTTCTCTTCAAACATCTCCTGTGATACAAAATGAAAATAAAAAAATAGCAATTATGAGAGGAATTTTTTTGTTACATGAAAGACAGTGAAATATTTGAAATCAAGTTTAATATAACAGAGGAATATCAGGTACCTTATTCTAACCTCAACATTTAGAAATATCCCCTTAACTGATCTAACAAAGGAGAAATCTTTCCAAAATTAAAAAAAAATGTAAAATTAATTAAAAAATAAGGTATCATTCCCATCACCACTTTTTATACACATATATCATCCCTATACCAGACACAAAATCCATTTAACAGGGTACACAGTGAATAGAGTTTTTTAGAACGCTGAAGGTTGGTCCTGCTCTGTATCTTTCTTGAAATTTTACCTTTGAATTCAGTACCAGGAATAACTGACCACTTCTCTAAATACCAATCTGAAAAAAACCACTTTGTTTAAGCAAGCACATTTTTTATTTAAAAAAATAAAGTAACAACACACAAAAATCACAATAAATAAGTTTGTGTGTTGAGTGTTATATTTATTCTGAAAAGAACCAGTAACTCCTCTGGTTTTGAAATGGCTTCTTCATGGCTTAATATCAGTTAAACATTTCTTACAGCTGCACCACATAAATCAGTGATAAGAAACACTGTCACATAAATCTGGATCACATTAGCATAATAATGAGACCTGATATTACAGCATGTTGATCGATAACCTAGTGTACTTCTGAAAAACAAGAAAACAATGTCCAATAATACTCTGAGAAAAAAACAGATTTAATTTCCCTAGACAATCAGAGAGAAAATCTTAGTCACAGAAAGATTAAATCTACTTCAGCCAAACCACGGGGATAGAGAATAAGTTTTTAAATCTTCCACATAAAACTGAATAATCATGTCAAATGTAACTCCAAGGTTCAATATACCCAAACCTAAAAGCATATCAGAATCTTGCTTATTACATGTGGAAATACTATGATACCAAAAGTGGTAATTTCACAGATAGAAACTACAAATAAGAAATGGCGAAGTCAAAAAAGAAAAATTATGAAAAGATAATTAATTAGAGTGGACTTAGAAAGGTAGGACAGAGAAAGATAAAACAATAAAAGAAATGTGGAATGGAATGGAATACGAGACAAGTTATAGACAATAGTTTGATAGTGAAAGCAATATTATGAAAAGAGGAAGGTACAAATACATTCAGACTTTATTTTTCATGGGAAAGTCTAGTCAAATCCATTGTTTTCTATTTTAGCTTTAAAAAAGAGATAGCTCCATTTAAATTATTTTTTCTATCTGTAACTATAATTGCAGAATTTATAATACACACCCCAAGAATGACACATGTACATAGTGTTTATGTATGGAAACACAGTATCTTTTTATAATACTTTTTATAATATTTTATTTGGAAAAAAACTTAAACTTGTTTACATAGTGATTAATATTATTTTTCGTAGCTCTGAGTTCTGTATTTTGACCAATCAAGAGGTTTACTTGATTTTTCTATTTTTTTGCTTGGCATGGAGGATTTTGTGATGATTTTATATTTTAAATATTTTTTTCATTTCTATATTTAAATATATTTTCACTTCCTATAATCTCTTGAAATCACAGAGGAAATAAAAACAATTAACAGAAATTATTACAGCCATGACTCATTTCCAC
>NW_009258480.1:183933-228021 GCF_000687185.1 Egretta garzetta | reverse complement strand
AGAAGTAATTACCTTGATTAGCATATCGCTGTGACTTTTTCATCCAGGTTATATTTATAGAGTTGGATTATCAAGTACCATACTACATACTTCCTATGAAAGCAGTAGCCTAAGAAATTACTTAGTTTCAATTTTTAAAAAAACCTATACTTTTGACTTAAGTCCAGATTTTGCCATAGGAGAAAACTTGCGTCAGTGGTTACAATTTGAAAATTGTGTCCTTTAATATTTGCTGTTGCCTTCAAACTGTATAAATCTTTTTGCAATTTATCAACAGCTACTTTCTAAATGACAACTGAAATACTACAGTATATGAACATTTTCAGTACAGAAATAGCCTAGAAGTACAGCTGTTTTCACTCAGGACTATGCTACTTTTGTGTACGTAGAGTTCCATTTATGAGTTTGCATAGGTCTGCTGTACCCTTTATAGCATCTATATCTTTTCATTCCTATGATAATTTATTTGCTTACTAAACTTTTCATTCTTTTTAGAAATTGGTGTAATAAAAGACATATATCAAAGGTATTATATATATATATATGTGTGTTGTCTCTTCACATTTCTCATTTTTATAATTAGTGTTTATTAGTTAGATCATCACACTGGGCCCCTTTAATTTCACTTTTTCCAACACCCAATTTTCCACCTAAAAATACAAGCTTCTTTATACATAGATGCTTGTTACTCTAGAGGTGTTCTCATCATTTAATTGCCTTGTAAAAGAGTATTAGAGAAAGGTCCATCTGCAGGCTTTAGCAATAGAGGTCTTTATTGGTTTCTTGCATGCCATAGATAAGAATGAACAGCATTTGTCGAAGAAAAGATTCCTTTTGGATAGTATTAGAAATGACCTGAAGGAGATAAGGATTCTCTTCTTGCAAGTCTCAGATAAAACTTAGTCTACTTATATACTTTTAGTATGGTGGATGTACAGAAAGTGACTTTAAACTGTGAGCAAGAAAAGCAAATCTATTTTATCTTAGAGGAACTTCTAATATTTTTTAAAACTGGAAAAATATAAATTTATCTCTGTGCACAGTTAATTTCATATTATAAGAAAGCAATATTTAACTACTAAAATTAGTTTGGTCCTTTGTAATGGATTTTATCAAGTTAAGGTTCCTATGTACCTTGAAAAGTAGTTGCATAGTGTATGTTTTACAATACAAAAATGAACCACATTGAAGTCACATAATTTGGTCAAGACCATATAAGAAAATTTTATACATTCATGACTGAATTTGTAAATCCTAATAAAAAAGACATTTTTGCATAACTATTCATGTTGTTACATTTAGGTCCTGAAGACCTGCACTGACTACAGAAGAACTGACAGCAGATTTGGAGATAATTTTTTGTTGCTACTAACACTGAGAAAAAATCTCTGGGGGTTTTGGGTTTTTGTGGTTTTTTGGTTGTCTTTTTTGTTTGTTTGTTTGTTTGTCTTTGGTTTTGTTTTGGTTTTTTTTTTTTAGGAAAAGCCTCTCTTCCATGTCAGCAGATTTAGGAATTTCTAATATACTGTTGACATTAATGTGTACTCCGGTGAACTAAAATATAACATATTTTATATTTACACAAATAATTTGGATAATAAATAATTCACTTCAAACTGTGCAATGTAGTGTAATCTATAGGAGCCACTTTTCAGTAATAAGCTATCACGTTCACTATTCAAGACAAATATTAGACAGACAGAGACAAAAGTTCTCCAGTTCAAGCCTTATGCCTAAACATTACTTCATTTTAATAGTTGTATATGTAAATACACATACATACATATGTATTTGCATACTCATATGTTCCTTTTGGTTTTCTGCAGACATACCAGTTACAACAGAATGATCATGCCTTTCTTCAAAAACAATAGAAATAGTCTATTCATGTAGGAACTAAACATTCAGAGTTTAGTTTAGTAATAGTATATGGTTGTTCGAGATACATTCCGATTCAGTTATCAACTTTATGAGGTATGTTTATCAATATTGTCAATTACAACAGTATAAGGTGAATTTAACCACCAGTTTAAGAGATACTTTTCTGCCATGCAAGCAAGTCTAAGAGTTAGACACCCCTGTAATAGAATGAGTCTTTCCCATAGACTATAACTTTTTTGGACAAGATTATTATTGTGAATTATCATTCTTCCCCCTTTCACAGCTGAAACACAGGTGGAAGACTAATGGCAACAGACAGTCTGTGCTGGCATGCTGTGGTATGATGTCATATATGTGTATAGGTGGTTTCCACAACAAAAATCAACTTTGCTTCCTAGACTGTTTCATGTCCCATAAAGCTATTTAACAATATAAAGAAAAATGAATAACTGATATTTAGCAGAGCTGCTTCTCAGAGATGACCACACTTATCTCCCTGTAAAACTGGTATATGAACTTTTCGTCTGTATAATGCTAGTTACCAGATTTTCCAAAGAAGATAATAATTCTCAATGTCTGTAAAAAAGTTTTTTCTTGCATTACATAAGAAGTCAAGTAAACAAATTAGTCCACTATCCATCAGCTACTTCAAAGCAGCCAAACTGGCCATTCCCGGTTACTTCAGAGAAAAATATCCCATGGAAGGCTGATAATGAGAAAGTCTCTTCATAAGGCCAGTTAGCAGAGAGTTACCTCCACCTTCAAACAATTACCAAAATTTTTGGTTGGTTGGTTGTTTTTTGTTTGGTTTGGGTTTGGTTTTAAATACTTAACATTTAACTTTGGACTTCCTTGCTAGCTAAATTAATGTCTAACCATTTTTTCCTAACCTGCTAAAATCTTGGCTTCTTCACAATAATGTGAGCATAAGTTAAAAGAGACCAGTTACACCATGTCTGGACAAGCACTTTCTTTTATCAGTCTTAATTTTCTACTTTTCACTCTCAATGGGTATCTAGAAATTTAACATTATATCAAAATACTCCCAAGAGTATAGCACAACTGGTGTCAGCTACTGTTCTTTCAGCTTTGTATTTATAATCACAATGCCAAGCATTTAATTGCTTCAATGTATTTTCTTCATAAAGCAAACTTTTCAGATTGAAAAAAAGAAATCTCCATTTAAATGTTTTGCCTGCTCAGAACCCACTTCTCAGAGCTGAATATCTATTTACCATTACATTCTGCTACACTACTTTCAATTATCTTTGTTTCTTTTATCTACAAGCTTTGCTGTAATTATTGCTGTGTCCCTGCCCATGTTCAGTCCCTTTTCAACGTTCTACATATTTTTTGTCTACACCTTTGCTGTATTTATTTTTTGTTCATGCAGTGAAAATTTTCTTGTTTAGATTCATTCAGTTCTGTTACTTGTCTCATCATTTTCCACTTTGATTGTTGGTTCACTGTGCCTTCTTTTCTTTTTTTTTTTTTTTTTTTTAATTGCCATTGTTCCCTCCTTCAGTCTGCTATGGTCTTTGTTCTTTTATCCTTCTGTTTCTTTATATCTTCACTGGTCTTTGACTAGCACTTATACCTTTTAATTTTTTTTCTTTGTAAGGGGGAGTGTAATTTCATTTGGTTTTGTTCACTGGTCCCTAAATTCTCAAGTGAAATTCCTTCCTTTCTTCTCTTTCCATGCAAAGAGTGGAGAAATCTAGAGAACTGTGTATCAGCTGAAAGAAAAATCAATTACTTGGTGATCAGCAGTTTGAAGGTGTTTCCAAAGTGCTGAATCCTTAATTTGATCCTAATCAGCTCACAGTTTCTGCTCTGGTTGCCAATTTGGGCAGAAAGTGAACAGTGACAAGAGAAAAATGTACATGTACTTAGGGCATAAGAAACAGTCTGAGCAGAAAAAACTCAAAGAGCTATGGTTACCTCTGATGATAATGGAAATTTTTTGAGGTTCAGTAAATGGTCGATTGTCTCCTTATCAACAACTCTTGGTCTACATCAATATCCAAAAAGACTTAAACAGGAGAGTGAAAAGGACGCTTTGTACATTTTCAGTTGTCAAGGTTAGCTGGGAACGAAGACCTGAATCACCACAAATAATTCCACTCTGACATGTCTTAAAGGCTTAATAAACAAATAGTCAAAGAGATATCACTTCTGTCAGATTTAATCTAGAACGTCACAGAGTTGCTATTTTTTCTTTAGTTTATTAGTACTGAGTCTGCTAACTTGAGCAACTGTTATGATAGTAGATGAAAGGTACAGAACTAACTTGGAGGATAACTCTAATAGCAGGATTTGAAATGGCAGTAAAATAAGCCAAACAATAAAACAATACTCAGGATCTTTGTATGGTTAGAAAGAGCAAAAGGATACATAAGCATGAAGTAAAATGGAGCTACATACAGCAAAACCTGGATTCAGAAAGGAGAATAGCATTTTGCCCAGACAAGACATTGGCATTAGCTCTGGGCACCCTGTACTACATCTTGTAGTACTGTAGATCACCTAAAGACAAAGGAAATGGGAAAGGAAAGAGCAAGTAAAACAAGTCTTGAAGTCAGGAAATTCTGTAAGTGGAAACCCTGAGACAGCAGAAGTGGAAGAAAAAGGAGGCAAAAGCAAAGAAAAAATGTGGGGGTTTTTTGGTCTTCTGGTCTTGATGAGAGTTAATATGAGAAAGATTACAAATAATACCATAATAGATTCTTGAAAAAAGTAAGGTAACAAGTTTGGCTGGGAGATAGTAAAGGATGTAGCATAGATACAAACCTTCACAAAGAAATAAGGTTAAAGTTCTAAGGACCAGAAAAAGAAGAGAGTCTGAGTCAGAAGAAGAAGATGACTGTAGCTACTGGGGTGGCATTAGGTGACAGGTAACAAGCTGGAAGTTGCACTAATGTTAGCAGCATAGCCTAATTGCTGCCTGTTTGACTGAGAATTTTATCTATTAAAAGCAGAAAGACATATTCAGAATAGTTAGAATAATAAATGGAAAATCAAGCAGAGCTATTACATGAGAGCACTGGAAGTTTCTGCTGTTGTCAGCATTCATTCTTTTCCTAGACTTCCTTCTTCATAAAATTTCTGTAAGATAATTTTGACAATTTAGCACATGTAAGATATAAATTATAATTCTTCCACTTTAAAAAAAAAAGGAAGTTTTATAGGCAAAATCTAGTCTTCCAGGACTATATTTTCCCCTTTTAAATTTGGGAAATGCTAGTGTTTTACTTAGTACTATTTATTTTTTAATTTATTTTTACTTACTAAAGTATTCTTGATTTTACTGTGGGGTTTTTTTGTTGTTTGTTTTGTTCTAATTTATCCCATGCCCTGAACATTTTTCAGTAAAATTTTAGATGTAGAAAAAGGATGGATGATGCTAGCATATCAACACCGCAAAATCAAAATAATGTAAATTATTCAGAGAAAGTTTACCTTATATTTATGACTGCTTTTGAGCTACAACACAATGTTTGTTAATGTTGTCAGTAATACCTGGCACATTTATGTTGGAGAGACAGGTATCTGACAGTGCTATCAGGGCAGGAGCAGGCACTGGTGGATGGGGTGACAGAAGGGTGCTCAAATCATCCATGTGGGTGTTTCCTTACCAGCTGGGAAAGCACTCATCCTGCTCCTACTGTGGTCCGCTAGACCACTGAAGCAGGTCCAACTCCTACGGCCTGGTCAGACAGTTTGGCTTCTTGTCCTGGCATGTCCAATTTTTTTCCAAGCCCTTTTCAATTAGCATAACCTCAGCCCAGAGCCAAGTAAACAGCCCACTCAGCTGCCTGCAACCCAACAATATTAAATATGAATTAATATTAGGGATTTGTTGTAATTGTACATATTTCAACTCCAAATTTTTTTATCTTATCTTAATTAGTTGGAGTAAATAAATTAATTTTAATTTTATAGTCAGTACCACCCATTCTAAGTGGGGCAATATGCTATGGAATTAAAAAAAGAAAGTATTTTAGTTTTATTTAAGTTTAATTTTGGGGCTTATTCCTCTGGTATGCAATAACAATTTCTTTTTTGAGTAGTTTGAAATACCATTATCAAAGTATGAGTCTGTCTGCTTAGTACCAAATTCAGACCTTTAGAAGTATTAGGGTGAAGAGAGCATACCCGATTACGTTAAAGACTAGGAGCATCCTGAAGTTTCAAAGATCTACTTACTAAACTCCTGAAAACTTTTTTTCTCTTCAAGTGGTTGGGGAGAAAAAGTTAAAAATGTAAGCCTACTCAGGGAGCCAGATTTTTTAGGAGAAAGCAATTTACTGACAGTAGATGTCTCCTGTAATTTCAGTGAATTTCTCCTATGCAGCTCAGAAACACTGATGAGGTAACGTGCATTTGATTCTTGTTTGCCTCATCAGGGAACACAGATGATTCATCTTGCTTAAAAACAAGAGATTAGAAAAGATGAGTATTATCTCACCTTTTAAACACTGATCATGTTAAATCTTCCTTCCATTCAAATTTCCTAAGAGGAAATTAACCGTAAGTAGGTAGAGAGAAGCTGTTAATTCATCAAATTAAATCTTTGGACACAGCAACCATATTAACATTTAAAAATATCTCCACAGATACATGTTTGTCTCGCACTCTGTCAAACGCAAGCTAAATATCTATTTATTAAATGTTCAAAAATTCCAGTTTGTGCCAGTTTGTCACACCTCCACTTCTCATGATTTTTAGATAGAGGTATTCATACTTCTTTTCACTTATGCAAACAAATGAATAGCTGTCACAAAATGATTATACCTTCTTGCTAACAGTGGAGCTTTCCAAATTCCCATACCATGTCTGTCCTCTTGAAGACTAT
The DNA here is from genome assembly GCF_000687185.1 of Egretta garzetta. Taxonomy (NCBI): domain Eukaryota; kingdom Metazoa; phylum Chordata; class Aves; order Pelecaniformes; family Ardeidae; genus Egretta; species Egretta garzetta. Next base: position 221,285 of record NW_009258480.1, on the reverse strand, counting down.
ACATAGTGAAATTTTCTCATGTTTTTTACCAGAAAATTCTGGTAGACTAGTCTTTTTTTAATAATTTTATTTTTAATTTTAGAAAATATATAATTTTGACTACTACAAAATTGCTTTCTGAACATAAACATAGGAAAGATTATTTTAGTCAACACAAGACGGAAATATTCTGGATTGAATTATTAAATTTATCCCAGTACAGTTGCAGCAGGTATGCATTTTTTCCTCTGTTTAAAATAGGTATGAACTTGTTTCATTGATTTCAACGCAATCTTAATTTTGTGATAAATATTTAACTGTCAAATCAATTAACTGGTTAGGTACTGGTAATTTTGGAAATACATTCCATTGTGAAAAGAGCTCGGGTTACCACAAGTTTTTATTCAATCATATAAAGATATTTTTAATATAACACTGCAAATTGGGGTAACTAATTAGAGCAAAAATTTGTATTTTAGAAAACTATTGAGTATGATATCTCTTTTAAAACTATTGTGCAATTCTAAGCATCTTCTTAAAAAAAAGACAAACATACCCTTTGGTATTTACTGATAGTATATTATGCATTATGTATAGAAATTTCTTTTAATAAAAGAAGAAAATATATTATCCCAGTTGTAAAGTAAAATACTTGCATGGAAATGTCAGAATTAAGGTTGCCATTCTCTCATCCACCTACATATGCACCTTATCACTGCCACTAATAATGCAGATTAATTAGTTGTGGTTTCCATACGACTATTCAAGGAATGACATGGATAGTACCCAATGAACAATTTGTATAGTTAGTCCTATACTTGTGATATTTAGTGATAACTAAATCTTGCTTTAAAGGCAAGTATTAAATAATTTTCTCCCAGATTTTTCTATGCACTGTCAGGACCCTGAGGAAACAAATAAAGCTTCCTGGCCCTGACCAGCCTCAGCTGGGACTTGCACCCACCCCTGCCCATGAGTTCTGGGACTCCATTTCAGCCCACACTGAGGCATCCAGACCCTGCTACAGCTCTGTCCCTGTCCCTGCCTCCTGTATGAGCACCTCAGCCCTACTCTGTGGAGAGCTTAGCTTCTTTTTGTTCACAGCTGGACTCCCTGAAGGGACCCTGGACCTGATTCATCACTTGCCATGTAGGGTGTTGTTGAAGTACCCTGTTACCAGCCTCCATCTCTGCTGCCTGTGTTCAGGCCCTGCAGGATTGTGCCCTGTCAGTGAGAGCCCAGCCTGAGCGGGTCACCCTCAACTCCTGGCTTGTGCTGCTCATGGAACAGCCCGGTTCCTGCCACTCCCTAATATATAGCAGTAGCTACTACAGCGAATGATTTACAAGTTATACTGAAAAATACTTCCATAACAACGTGTATGAGGTATTATTAGATGATTCCAATTGGCTTTTGCAAAGCAGTTGATTTATGTGATGTTTTATCAGTTCAAATCATACCTTCCATTAACTTCATTTAAAAGTGAGATTTCTTATCACTAATACAAACAAAACTCTTGTTCTCAAGCTGGGCACACAGAAAATTGAAAACGTGCTATTGATATGCATCTTCAGAAGACTTGGCTGAAATGATTCATCTAGTAACAGACAAAAATTATGTGAAAGGCAGAAATTTTGAAAAAATGGAACAGGATTTCTGTCTGGAAATGTAACACTTTGACTCAGAATAGCAGTCACAAGTATTAGCTACTTTCCAAAATAAAGTGTATACAAAGTTGCAATTAAAAAGTAATCATATAAAACCAAACCCTGATTTTTTTATTTTTTTTTGAGGGAGCTAGATGTGTAAGTGTGAAATAAAAGGTACACAAAAGTCACAAATACACAGAGGGATGGCAACAAGAAAATCCTAAAAATAGACAGTGTCTGTAACATGACCCAGAAAGATTCCTAACTATGAAATTTTGCTGAAATCTTGGTTCAAATACAGTAAGTAATACTATCTTTCTGCAAACAAATTTTCTTGTAGTTGATTACAAATATGATTTATGGAAAGATTATTTTTTTTTAATTTAGTTCACAGCTTTGAACTATTCTACATTTTCTCTATAGTTTTAGGCAAACACCTGGCATATTAAATATGCTAAATCAATAAAATACAGTAACACAAAGATGCAAGAGTAGTATTGAACATACACTTTCCATAATGGCCAGAGCTGACATGCTTCTCTTCCATTTGTTGTTGTTTATTGGCCATTTAAGTGCTATCTAAACCAGTTAAGACTGTTAAGCATTCACTGAAGACAGTCAATGACTGCAAATTTCAACAAGACTCAGTTCTGAAGAGAACAATTAAACAAAGTACAAAACTGGATGTGGGTGGAGTCAGAGTTCATCAGTTTCAGAAACAGCCCAAATGCAAAAATTTATTTCAATCAAATATTGAAGTAGTACTAGAGTGGCCTTGTCTATTTGAGATAATTTTTTTAGCTGTCCAGTTATATCTTTTACAAACATGCCTGTATAGTCCCCTGAAAACATTTTTGTCTATTACAAAGTTAAGGGGAGGGTGACTAGTCTAGTCTGATTGCACTTTCATTAATGTTACCAAATAAAATTATAAAATCCACTGTCATGGTACAAAGAAATTTCCACAAGCAACTGTACCTCAGTAAAACTTTACTTGTTTAAGTAAAAACCTTTTCCAAAAAGAAAACTCTAGGAAACATCACCTTACAATTTGCTACAGCAATCTGAGAAAATAAATGTCACCATGGACTATTTACTAAAGTTTTTGTAATGTCACTATCACACTTTCTTAATTTAAAACCTGATTGTCCACTCACACAAATGTGTACTTTTTATCTGCTGAATCCACATGCTGGCAAGATCTGAGTCTTGCAAAAATAGTCTATCTCAAGGCCTATACGGAGGCTTAATTGTCTTTTCCTTTTTAAGTGCTGACTTATTCTATTCTCTTCTACAGAGCTCCTTTTCCTCACCAGAATGTAGTGTCATACTAAATTCACAATATCGAACTTTTGAGCATGTCAGGCTTCCTTGACTTTCTTCTCAAGATATAATTTTAAAAACCCACGCTGGAGCAGTCTGTTCCTGAAGGACTGTACCCCATTAAAAGGATGGATCCACACGGGAGCAGTTTGTGAAGAACTGCGGCCCATGGGAAGGACCCAGGCTGGAGCAGGGGCAGAGCGTGAGGAGTCTGGAAGGAGCAGCAGAGACAGCATGTGATGAACAGACCCCAACCCCCATTCCCTGTCCCTCTGCACCCCTGGAGGGGAGGAGGTAGAGAAAGAAACAGGGAGTGAAGCTGAGCCGTGGAACAAGGGAATGGTGGGGGAAAGGTGTTTTAAGCTTTAGTTTTTATATTCTCATTATCCTACTCTGATTTGATTGGTAATAAATTAAATTAATTTTCCCCAAGTCAAGTCAGTTTTGCCTGTGGCAGTAATTGCTGAATATTCTCCCTGTCCTTATCTCAAGCCATGAGCCTTTCATTATATTTTCTCCCTGTTCAGATGAGGAGGGGGAGTAATACAGCTGCTTTGGTTGGCATCTGGCATCCAGCCAGGGTCAGCCCATCACATCACCCATTTGGCAAATAGAATTCACAACCAGCACAGATTTGAGATGAAGAATTTTACAGTTCTAGTTTCCTTCTAGTACCATGTTACATTTTCTTTGTAGTAGTCAGATGTTGGATTGTTACACAAAAGATAAAAAATAAAAGTACCATTAACACTGAATCAACACTTGCCGTATAATATTATGGATATATAAATATCACTTTATGGGAGCAGCACTATGAAAAGTAAAAAGAAACTGGATGTTCCATATTGGGAATACATATTACATTCTTCATCACAGTATCATAGAATCATAGAATGGTTTGAGCTGGAAGGGACCATCACAGGGAAGATCACCTAGTTCCAACCCCCCTATCATGAACAGGGAGATCTTTCACTAGGTCAGGTTACTCAAAGACCCATCCCACCTGACCTTGAATATTTCCAGGAATGGGGCATCTACAGCTTCTCTGGGAAACCTGTTCCAGTGCCTCACCACCCTCATCATAAAGAATTTCTTCTTCCTTATATCTAGTCTAAATCTACTCCCTTGTCCTGTCGCTACAGGCCCTTGTAAAAAGTCTCTCTCCATCCATTCTTATAAGCCCCCTTTAAGTATTTAAAGGCCACAATAAGGTCTCCCCAGAGTCTCCTCCGGGCTGAACAGCCCCAACTCTCTCAGCCTTTCTTCATAGAAAAGGTGTTCCAGCCTTCCGATCACTTTTGTGGCCCTCCCCTAGACCTGCTCTAACAGGTCCATGCCTTTCTTGTGCTGGAGACCCCAGAATTGGACACAGTACTCCAGATGGGTTCTCACAAGACCTGAGCAGAGGGGAAAAATCATCTCCCTTGACCTGCTGGCCATGGTTCTTCTGATGCAGCCCAGGATATGGTTGGCTTTCTGGGCTGCAAGTGCACATTGCCAGCTCATGTCCAATCTTTATCTACCAATATCCTCAAGTCCTTCTCCACAAGACTGCTTCCAATCCATTCTTTCCCTGGTCTGTATTGATATGTCTGTATGGCTTGCCCTGGCCCATGTGCAGGTCCTTGCACTTCACCTTGTTGAACTTCATGAGGTTCTCATGTGCCCACTCCTCAAGCCTGTCAATGTCCTTCTGGATGACATACCTTCTGTCAAGCAGATCAGCTGCACCACTCAGCTTGGTGCCATCTGCAAACTTGCTGAGGGTACACTCAATCCCACTGTCCATGTCATTAGCAAGGATGTTGAATAGTATTGATCCCAGTACAGACCCATGAGGGACACCACTTGTTACTAATCTCCACTTGTATATTAAGCCATTAACTGCAACTCTTTGGATGTGGCCATCCAGACAATCGCTTATTTATAAAATAGTCCACCCATCAAATCCATATCTCTCCTATTTAGCAACAAGGAAATTGTGTGGGACCATGTTAAAGGCTTTACGGAAGTCTAGGTAGATGACAACTTGACTTACAGAAGTCAACGTAGATGATAATAAAGATAACTAGAAAATGTATGGATAACATACCTGTTGCTATTGCAGAATTTTTATGTATCCCTCAAGCTGCAACCTTCCAGAACTCTGAAGTAGATACTGATAAAAATTGTTGTGACCCATCACACTCTTGATTTTTCAAACTGGTTTTTTTTCATTTGTTATCCCTTTGTGTTAGAAGATGATCATACACAACTGCAAAAAATTTACTTATTCTTTCTGTCTTAAATGTTATCTTTTTCTGATCTCTCTCAGAAGCCTCCTGTTGCAAAGATTAGAAAATTCCACCACTGCTAGATCATGCAAACTGAGACTTCTGCAATCCCGTGTTCTCTTTACATTCATTTATTGATGTTCATATGCTTCTTAATTAATTACATTTTGTTGAGACAAATTTTGTATGAGGGCTAGATTAATTCTAGCACTTAATTTAACTAGAATTAAAGCATTTTCTTTTTATTTTAAGACACTTATGATTAATTAAGGAAAGTGCACCATGAAGTCTAAATAAGAAAGAATCCATAATTTAAAAATATTAGCTTTAAATATTTTCTCAGAAATTTTAAAGAAATGAATACAAGTTACATTTTAAGAGTGTTTATTCTTTACCTTGTCCTAAAGTTTGCAGGATGAGGATGCCCATCGTATAGTGATAAATAATCATATTCTTCTTCTAGAGCAAAAGACTGAAAGACGATCTGTATTCTGTTTCTTTCTTCTGCTATTATAACCCATGTACAGTTTGCACCATTTGGATATCCATATGGGAAGCCAGGGCTTTCTATAGTGCCATTAAGTCCTTTTAAAGTTCCACCACAGGTATAAATAAATCCTAAAAAAACAAGGAAACAAAAGTTAGCAATCCATTTTTATACTAACCCTCAATAAAACACATCATTGGAATTCATGGTTACTAAAAAAATATCAAAATACTTCTTAGCAAGTACTGCATTTAGAAAAGTAAACCCCATGTTTTAATACAAATCCTGGCCACTTAATGATAAACAACCCCACCCACCTAACAAATGTGTTTTCCGCACTGTTTATGTACAGACATATGTTAGCATCTTTGCAAATAATTATATATAAACAACATCTATGACTAAATTTGGTTGCTTATAAGGCAAAGTATTTACATCAATTTCCCTTTTTTGTAAAAAGGAAGAGAAGCAGCCAGAGCAAAATAAATGAGTCTTCTTTTGGTGCAGGTCTGATACAGATTAGAACTATTAACCTTCTGCTGCTCCTCCCCAGATTTTGGGACTGAAGAGGCTGAAAGGTTATTTATTATGAACAAGCTTTTTCCAATCAATCATTCTGGTTTATGAAAGCTGTGTACTTAAAGACTCAATGTGAAATAGCCATCTGTTACATCATTATACTATCTCATGTAAATAACTGTGTTGTGTATTTGCAACCTGAAAGAACGTAGTAAGTTTTTCTGTATCTAAATAAAATATTAAGATGAACAGATTACGTGTTTTGACTGACCCTAAGTGAGTGTAAGTAGTCAGCTAAGCCCCACACAGCTGCTCACTCACTCCCCTGCCGGTGGGATGAAGGAGACAATCAGAAAGGTTGAACGTGAGAAAATTTGTGTGTTGAGATAAAGACAGTTTAATAGAGCAAAAGCTGTGTATGCAAGCATAACAGAATAAGGAAATAATTGGCTACTTAGGCAGTATTTTCTGGGAGGGGCAGCATGAGAAACAGAGAAGGCCTTGACACTGTCTAAGCACTGTTCAGCAATAACTAAAACATCCTTGTATTATTAACAGTTTTGGTAACAATTCCAAGACATAACACCTTAGGATCTACTACAATGAAAATTAACTCTATCCCAGCCAAAATCAATACAGTGCGTCAAAGCTGAAAGAGGATCTGCCAATAGATGCTTTTTAACATGAATATCCCCAAATATCAGAAATGGCCCCTACATTCAAAAGCAAAATTTTCTTGGATTATAAGCAATTTTCTTTTTACATAGAAAATACATTTTCTGAGAAAAAAACCCAGAAAACAATTATAAAAATATCTCCTCCAAGTCACTGTGTCCTGGCAGGGCGAGTCCTTTTCCGTACTCTTGCTTTCAGTTCTGACACTCAGTTACAGCAGTTCCTAACTCCTCTAGGTCCTTAGGATATTTTTTCTTTCCACTAGCTTTGCAGTCTGACCATATACCTCCACCACATCCCCTTTCCAGGCTTTCTGGTCTCTAATCCCTGAAATATTAGATCAGTTTTCTTGCTTCGCCTTTTGTCCCCACAAAGCTTCTTTTCCCCAAGCATGCTCAGAGCAAGCCCCCTCTGCTAGCAGGTGGAATTCATCAGCTGAGAGAAAGCATGATGTGTTCAGCTTCTCGGCATGCTCTTTCAGAGAAACATGATATACATTTCATAACAAACAACAACCAAACAAACCAGATGCCATCTCTTTAATTACACACACATGTATATATTTGAGCTCATTAAATCATCTTCTTCAAGGCACATTCACAAGCTTTGTCTTCATGTTGAGAATTTAAATGTGAAGAGACCATTTTCTCTGAAGTATTAAGCAGTATGCTCTTAAGATTTTACACTTTGTATTCCTACACTATAAAGTAACTTTTTTTGACAACAGAATAGGGACACATCCAATCTTTTTATCTTGGCTTTTTCATATTTATCTCCAATGATGAGAAAATATGCCTCTTACGAAGTGTGATTAGTCTTTTACTACAAAAATCAGTATAACATAGATATATAGGACAGACAGGGAATGGAAGATCCTCTTAGAAGGTAATTAGGGCTGTGTTTGCCTCATCTGACATGTATAGCAAATTTTACCTTCTACTGCAAATTAGCTTAGAGAATTCATTTTCATATCAGTGACTACATACTTTCATTTGTTATCAACTTCATTACTAGGAGTCCATTTTATTCACGTCTTTCTGCATCTCCCTCATGTACACAAACTATTTCTAAATCTCCTTTATATGTCATTATTTCTTACCTAAGCTCAGCTGTTTATTTAGCACTTTAAAAATCTTTTGGAATACAGTTTGTGCACAAGTCACTTTACAAAACTATTTACTCATCAAAAGATATTCATCCTAGATATCTAACACGTCCTGCCAAATATAGTCACTGGAATAAGACTTTTAAAATAGCTAAATGTGCATATATTTATCAGTTTAGTTTTTCCTAGCAATCTCTTGCTGAAGCCTAATTCATTTGAATTAGAGAAAAAACTTAGAGAGAGAGACTCAAAAATTAAATAGCGTGCACTGTTAACTTACATATGTACTATTCTGTTCAGGATAGCCATCAATTACACATGTACTATTCTGTTAATTCAATGCAAGCTATAAAGAAAAGCTCAAATAATAGGTCTGTGATGAAAATAAAACTATATTTTTCCAAAAGATGAACAGAGCCACAACAAAGAGAAAGTGCCCTGTGAGATGATACACTACTTACTAAGGAATGTAATGCTTCATGTTGGATCCAATAATAGTTCCTATCTATCTATATATGAAATATAAACTTTCATGACATACAAAAGTTCCACTTACTACTTTTACTCCATATCCAAACAGTAACAAAAGAGAATTATCCATATGCTGCAAGATGATATAACTTGGATACTTTTCAACAGTGACTAGCAGAATGTAACATAGCTATGCACATGTCAGAAGATACATTTTTAACTCCAAGACTGGGAAAAACAAACCATGAAGTTTGATTTTGATAGGTCTACTCTTTTAGTCTGTAAAATAAAAAATCATGCCAACGGTATCCATACAACATGCACTTTAATCTCTACTTTCATATGTTAATCCATTCTGTAATGCTCTTCACCTTGGCGGACCAACTTGGTTACATTCGAAATAGACAACATGCATTAAATAATGCATGTTGAAATAACTGGTAACGTATACTGTGATCGTTTTTATCTAGATTTCAGAACTAGCATTCAAAACACAATTTACTTGCAAACTGTTTTTCATTAAAGAGAAGGTTTGATTCAAAGCAAGAGATAAAGAATTTTGAAGAGCTTGAAGTTAGACTAGAAAAGCAAAATATTTGTTGAAGTAAGTGTGAAGATGAACACCACCACTGATGATATTCTCTGGATAGTTTGCATGATTTGTAGTTTCCGTTGTATTGCTTTCTACCAGATTTTGAAATTCAGATGTTTAACTCTCATCAATCTTACATGGATAAACATTTCTTGATACCGTAAAACACTGATACTTTTCCTGATTTCAGTCATCCTTTGATTCATTGTGGGATTACAGTAAGCATCAGCAACATCAGTTCTTATTTAATCTATTCATTCAACTTTCATTGCCTTCTAACAAAGCAAGTAATAGTTAAAACCACATCCATACCCCTTGCCCTTGGATGTCCCATAACTACACTCACTCAGTACACTACAAGACTGTCTTTTTCTTTTCCTCCTGACCATTCAATTATACTGTTTAATAACATATTCCCACACCTTTCACCTTCCAGGTACTCCCCACCTTTTGTTTATTCTCCTTTGTTTAATGTATTCTTTGATAGCAATCATCACCACAAGGTAATTATACTGTGTCTGCATTGCTTTCTAAGTTGTTTGTGTATTTCTTTTTAAAGAGGTATTTAATAATTTCTATCATTTACTTTAAGACCAAGCTGAGAAAATGGAAGATGAGTTATTCACATGCTGCTTTTTTTCTTCTGTATCTTTTTTTAATATCCTGATCGTCTTTTGTCTTTCACCCATCTTAAAGTACAGTCAATCATATCTTAAAGTATTCCTTAGCCATATCATCCATGTTCATCTATCTCCCTTTTTTGTGCAATCTACCTATTTGCAAAATTGTTCTTTCCCCCCTAGATTGCTGTCCTCTTCCATTCAGAATCCATCAACTTACTTGTCTCTCCTACACTCTGCATGTGTCTGCAACACCTTTTTTTATTTGTGATCTTTGATCACCTGACTTTGGCAGCAAGAAGCAGTTAATTTTCATGATGATCGTAAATCAGGAAGGACTGTTCTCCTAATTCTCTTCTGTTGTGCTGGATTCTCTTTCTGTTGACTTGCATTATCATCACCTTAGGTTTTATGGTGCCTGCGTGTTCATCCCTCTTGTTTCCATATTCTCCCCTATTGTCCTGTTTGTGAAACCTCTTGGTTTTGTCGTTTCATATTATACTCTCACATGTGTTTGTTAGCACTGAGGAGAACCTATCAGAATGCTACAGTGATAGATTTCATAGTGATATGAACCCTTCCCTATTTTGTGAACCCTTTTCTCCCTCCTATCAATCCTTCCCATTTTTGGAAAATATATACACAATCTTTCTTTCTAAACCATCTCAGCTTCTCTATCATTGTAATTTTTCTGACATGCCTTATACCAAGATCTTTGAGCTTTTCTATTTTACAAAATAGAGAAGAGGAAGCTATCATCAGATGTAATGACTGTATTTTACTTTGGACTGTTTGAAATTTATCTTTTTATCCCTTCTCACCATGTCTTAGTTCTCTTCCATTTATGCTTTTCCATTTCTTAATAAGCCTATTTTATGCAAAAAAAAACCCCAAGTCTCCTTTCTCTAACTTTAACTTCCAACACAAAATTTTACTGATTTTTTTCACATCAGTACAAACATGCAAGATAATTGCCTCCTTTAATGTACTAGATTTATTTCCTTCCTACTCTCCACCTTTTTCTCTGCCTCCCTCAAATGTCCAGCAGCTTGCATACTTCTTCCTTTATCTACTGTGCTTCCATAGCAGGTGTGACTGGTGACTTCTACACTAAGTCTACTCCCACCAGATCATTATAACCCCCTGGTTCTTTCTAAGTCTTATTTTCCTCCTGTGCTAGGCATGGCAGGTGCATATACCAGCAGCAGCCCTGCACCACAGCACACCAGAGCAGAATTATGCTGCACCTGTGTAGTAATTTGCAGAGGGATAGAGAACCATACCAGCTACAAGGTATTATTGCTGTTGCTGTTTCAGAAATGTCTAGTTGCTGTTACAGAAATTTCTGTCTTGTATTCATATAGATCTCTATGCCTGTTTAACCCATTACTCTGTACTTCAAAGAATCCTTCTCACTTCCATCTCAGCTCCAACAGTAGCTTTTACAACCAGCTTTCTACCAGGTGAGCAAAGTCTACATTTAACATTTCACCTGACTGTTTAAAAAAAAAAAAAAAAAACCAAAAAACTATAGATCAATTATGTGATTTTCTTCTTTTTTAAGTTCCCAAAGTAATAATAAATTCTTCTGCTGTACTTATGTCTATCTCTGTGATTTGGTGGTTGTTTTTTTTTTTTTTTTGACTTTCTATTTTTGTGAATTTTTTTTTTTTTTTAACATATAATGTTTGTTTCCTTGATTTTGTACTGTTTTCTTCAGTCTAGAGAAATTACAGACATGCCCTGTAAACCCTGGAAAAATCTTGTGGTTTTGAAGTGTAAGATGTAATGTAACAACACCGTTGTAGTGTCTCTGTGAAAAGCAGCTCCAAGCAGTTCCAAGAAGTTTAGGATTTCTTAACTAAATTGCCATTTCATTTCAGTTTGTTCTTAAAAGCATTTGCTTTCACAAGCAAGATATTTGAAAGCTTATTCTCTGCACAGCTCACTGGAAATTGTGTCAATATGTAGGCATTATAAAGTGTTCAAAAGGAACTTGTTTTAAGACTCTATCTATGATTTGTATCATTTTAAGGTTATGAAAAAAGATATTTATATTTCTTTGCAAATAATTGGATAAAATAAATTGTCTTGCCCCTGCATAAGCTGTAACAAGGCACCAAAATTACTTTTGCAATCAATTAATAGAGCTGGCTGGAAACAAGCTTGTAAACAAGCTCAGTGGAACTGGTACAGAATACCAGCCAAAAAGAAGCTATCACTATAAAGTAATGATCACACATTTGAAGAACTTTATGGAAGTACTGGTTTTCCTCTAAAGAATAATTTCTTACCTCTGTTTCAGCCACCTTATCTGAAAGAGGTTCAGAAATATTTTAGTGTTTTCTTCCACTTGTCTCAGCTGTGAAAACTGGAAGAGGGACAAGATTCTGCCCCTTCATGTCAACATTGGGCATGTTCCTCCTTTTAAGAAACATGAGGTCTAAAAAACATCAGGACTGCTCACGTTCACATGGAATCCATCCTGAGGAGCAGAAGGCTTAATATGGCAAGGCAACAAAATGGATCTCATTTAACAAAAGCATCCATAAAATTTTTGTTATCCTGAGGAGCAGAAGGCTTAATATGGCAAGGCAGCAAAATAAAAAAACGGATCTCATTTAACAAAAGCATCCATAAATTTTTTGTTGCAGATATTGAAATAAATATTTATTGTCATTGTCTGTATTTCTTCTTCTACAACATAAAACTCTTAAGTCATTTCCTATAACTGAAAACAAAAAGGCTTTAATTTCAATAGTGTCTCCAGTCACAGAATCACAGAATCACAGAATGGCAGGGGTTGGAAGGGACCTCCAGATATCATCTAGTCCAACCCCCCTGCTAAAGCAGGTTCACCTAAAGCAAGTTGCACAGCACATCATCCAGATGGGTTTTGAATATCTCCAGAGAAGGAGTCTGAAGAACTTTTTTAAAAAAAGTAACTCAACCACCTTGTAAGTCATTCAACAGAAGATTATTGGTTTCACAGGAAAATACATTTTTTCCCCTTACCCTTGGGCACCTAACAACTCAACCACCTTGTAAGTCATTCAACAGAAGAACATTATTGGTTTCACAGGAAAATACATTTTTTTCCCCTTACCCTTGGGCACCTAATTACTTTGGTTTATACATAACTCTTTGACAGGGAATAGCCTTCTGCTTCTATTTTAAAACCATTGCTACCACCACCACAGATGAAAGTCTGGTTTCAACAAAGTCAGCTGAAATACACTCAAGTTTTTATCCCCATTATGTAATTAACTTCCCTTCTAAGGATATTTCAATACTTCTCTCCTATTCCTCATGTAATATCTCAAATGCCTTATAGACAAGTGATAATTTGTTCCAAAATAACTTTCTCCTTGCTTATGCAGCCAGAGAAGGGTAATCTCTTGGATATGACAAACATCTGGGCAACTGAACTAGATATAAAAACAAGAGAGGATGTTTAGAATCTCATCACAGAACTAATTAAAAATCTCTGGGATTGAAAGCCTGCCATATTTGATACCCCTCAAACATGGCTAGCACTGGCAAACTTGCAAGGGAATCAGATTTCTTCTGTTTGGGAAGATTGTAGATAGATATTAAAGGTGGTTTAGTTTTTAAAGGGAATTTTTATTTCAAATAATTGAATTTCTAGTCTCAGTGGCATTTGGCCCACCCTGCTTCTCTCTCCTCAATATTTTGAGCTATGACTTCCCCATTTTAGGAGAACTAATTGTGAAAAGTGCCTTCATTAATACTCTAACTCTGCACACTTTTTTATTCTTCTGCTTTCTTCCTGCAGTTCTTCCATTTGAAAAGTGGAAGTAGCCATCCAGTAACCAACCAGAAATTGATCCAGAAATCTTCCTGGCCGCCTTAAAGTGAACACCATGCCAAAGGCATGGCTGAGAATGAATTCACGCAGCTTTTGTGTTTGATTACATGGGAAATCTACTCTGTGAAAAAGATATGAACAGAGATTGCACTGTAAAGATCAGCTGTTGAAAGAATTTTATTTTACATTTCCTTTTCATTGTTCTCTTTTCTGCAAAGCTAACCACATCTCCAAAGGTTTTTTACTGAGCTTCACTTGTATTTTTTTTAACATGTGATCTGAGAAATGGTTAATTTCATAATTAAATTGAAATATTTTTAAAGTTAACATAGAACCATCACTTAACAGGTCAAAATGACAAGGAAGACCACTTCCAGAATACTATGAACTGCCAATAGCATTTTGAAGTATTCCTGTTCTTTTAGAAATAGCAAGTCTTAATTTGCATTGAATTCCTAACTGATTTTCATATAACATACTTTAAAGCAAAATTTTCTTGTCTTTAAAATGTGCTGTTAAGTAGTTGATCTTTTCCATGTGAACTGCATGAAAGACAGTGGCAAGATACAACCACTGTAGTAGCGGGTCAAACTGAAACTTCTGAAGTAGTTCATCATTTAGTTGAATCCATGCAATATATTGCTTCTCAAGCTTCACTACTGGTGTGTTTATTTCTTATTATATTTTAAGTGTTGATAGAGAAAAGATTTTGCTGCAAAGTCTTTTGGTCTCTAGGGTATAACTAGATTATAAGGCTTGAAAAAGTTATATTTGAAAAAACAATAAAGAGTAAATTAAGTTGTCCACAACAGAATAGTTAATTAACAATACTCTGAAATTGGTAAATAACAGAATTCTTAAATAGGGGAAACAGTCACACAAGAAGATGTTTCAAGAGCCTTCACTCTTGACACTAGTGGAATATAAGCAAATACCCTCTTTAAAGAAAAGGTTGCAAAAAAAGTAACCTCTGAAGAAATTAATATACATTTAATACTACACTTTTAAATGAAAATTCACGTGTGTAAAAACCTTAATTACAGTTTTTCACACTAATCACAATATAACAGCAGAACAGTCAATATAATACTGACTTGAATTCCTTAAATTTAAAGTCTGTTGGCATGCACAGTAAACCTCTGTCATTATGTAGATGGTTCATTAAAATCTAGGATGTGGGATATGGATCTTTCTAATAAAATTTATAGAGATATTTAATCTAGTTAAGAAAAAAAAGGAAAAAAACAGTTACACTGTATTACATCTGGTAGTTTGAAATCTCGCAGCAGTTTCAGATACGTGACAGAGAACAGATTATTGCAAATCTAAGTAACCTGCTGAAATTAGTATATAGCTTTAGAGAAAGAAAAGAACAGTTTCCATTATCCTAAAACATCATAGATTTAGTCAAACTCAAAAAGGGAGGGGGAAGAAGGGGGAATAAAACCCCGAATGGTGAAAAAAATCCAGTACGCTTTCAGATAGGAAATAAACACTATCAAATAAATATGATGCTGGTTTGAAGTGACTTCAACAAGATTAGAAAAGACTTTGAAGACTTGGTGCTTGGAAAATCAGGGCAAAATTAAGGCTCTGTTTTAAGTTTCTGCCAATAGAAACTGAACACAGGAATGGCTCAGTATTTACACTACCGCAGAGAATCTTCCTGTATTCATATATTCTGTTTCCTTCTTTCAAAAAATAACAGACAGCTGTCTATGGTAGCTTAGATTGCTTCAGATGTAAGCAATGTAGAAAGTCTTTTCATTCACTCACAGGGGTTACTTTCAGAAGAGATATGATTTTTGAAAAAACAACAACAACCTTCTTGCTTTAGACCGCATGGAAATTCAGACTTTTGAAACTCTGCTATAAACCTGGGAAGAAAAAAAATGATCTAACTAATGTTTCACACTTCTGAAAAATTGTCTTTACTCATTTATCAGCTTTCTCAGTGAAACATCTGTAAAAACCTGATGTAAATAGTTACCTTGTGATGCCATTACTATGGGGTTTGGACTGTTGTACCAAATGCACTCCATGCGTTCTACAACAGCTTAAACTACCTGAGGGCAGCAAAATTAAAGATGTGTTCAGAATTAAAGGAAGCAGCTGTTGGAAAAGCCAACTATAGTCTTTGATCTACTCCAAACAGTAACAAAACTTTTCGAATTACGTAGGAGACAGATTTGAATTAAATAGAAAGAATCTCAACATCTTTATTAAATGTATTAGCAAATACAGCTTTTCTGAAGATGGGCAAGTAGAGCAGAAGTTAAAAAGAGAAAATACAGTGAAGATGACTATAAAGTTAAAGAAAAAAAAAGTCCTTCCATAAGTAGACACATAGTCAAACACACATTTTTGACAATATGGCACACAGGGGTGGGTTTTCTGTTTTTCAATTTCTACATCATAGAATGGTGAAAAAATACCATGACTTCAAAAATCAAAGAGACAAAGAATATATAAGTGCCAATTGAATGCAGGGAGGTCCGGTGAGATTCTCATGAAGGATCTGACACTGTGGGACAGTTTCTACCACAGTTCTTAAACATCTTGGAAACTAACGATTGTCAATGGTAAATATTCAAGAATTATACTTCTACTGATTTTTCTGTTTGAAGTCCAACTTCATGAGTTAGGGGTCTCATATTAAGCTAGACATTTTAAATAATTTTTATCTTGTATCACTTTATTTTTTTAACTTTTAACAGGTATTACCACAGAGTTTGTGGTAAATCTGTTTGTGATTTTAATGATGCATTATCAGACTGAAGTGTCTGTACTGAGGTACTCATGGTTTTTCTAAAAGAAAGCACATCAAAACCTCCAGACATGAAGAACACTAGAACAACCAGAAAGTTTAGTCTTTTGAAGAACAATGTTTTTTGTCCACTTCTTAAAATATTGTGCTGGAATAAAATTTCCTCAAGAACTAGCATAGATATTTTTAAAAATATATAAATTAACTTTGTCTTCTTTTACTCATAAACTTTCTAAAAAAAGTAATTTTTGATCGAAGCAGCATTTTACTATACAAAAAAAGCCCAAACCTTTCTCTCATTTATAAATCTACAGACCATTATAATTTTTTCAATGCTTTCATGTGTCTGAATGTAGAGGTAATTTTTCACATATTGTCAGTTCTGCTCACTTTTTAATTTTGAATGAATTCCCATTGTACATGTGTGAATTTGCAGTAGGCCAAAGTATTAACATATTTACCATGTACTTCTTTCTAAGTGCCATAAATATATTTTTTGTCATAAGCCAGAATATAAATTTCAGTAGTCAGCTGAGGCAGTATAGTCTGAGGCAAGACCAAAAATAAATTAAAAACAAGAGCATCTTTAGTCACTGAGATATCTCAGTTTGTAAGATTTTTTTAACGAGACCTCATTTCTTGATCACTAAAACAATAACTTCAGTACTATCAATATTGTTTATATTGCATTAATTCCAACTAGTTATTTCAATTTAAGAAGCAAACATCACAACTGGAGGATTTGACTCTAAAATATGTAGTATTTAGCAAATAAAATAATTGGATAAAAAGAAAAACAGTGATTTACTTCTCTATACACTGGAAAACACTGCAAAGTCTTGAAAAAATTTCTAGGAAAGATAATAAAACTGCTGATAATACTCTATAACAGGAGGAGTACATATGTGTTCAACTCTGGCATTATCTTCTTGAATTGACCTCATTTTTTAGAATATGTAATAGACATAACAATGGTAAAAAGTTATAGAGCCAAGCAATATAAACAAGTCCTATTTCAGATCTTATTTTGGTCTCAGTGGTCCCAGGAACATTGAAGCTCTTGCTATTACTCTGTACATTTATTCTGGTCCTTTCTGGAAACAACCTGTTTCATTTCAGATGCAGCCAGATGAACTGCATACTCCAAGCTGTCAAGGAGGAGCCCAGCATATTATGGTAAAATTTTGGGAGCTTGTATGAATAACAAGGCTTTAGACTTCAGCTGATGAGCAGTTTCCCTGGGCAGCTGTTCTTACTGTGACAGTGAATTACAGAGAGAAGGGCAAGGGAGAGAACATTAACTGATTCATCCACCCCAGCTGATTTTGCCAGTCTACCAAGTGAAATAAAACTCGCCACACAGAGTCATCATCATCAAGAAAAGCTGAATTTCTCTCTGCCTGGCTAGTTAAAATCTGGAGCTACATTGTGACCATTTTCAGAAAGGGGAAAGAAGAATGAATATTTAATGGTATCACTGGTGTCTTCTTTTCCCTCCTCCCTTGAAAATAACAGAGAAACAAACAAAACCTCAACCACTCCATCCCAGCATCAAAGCAAAAACATTTTTCCTCCAGAAGTGACCAGTTACCCTTTTCCATATTCCTGCCAACAACATTTTCTAACCAGAAAAGCTGGATCACCCAAACTTAGGGTGCAGAAAAAAGATGAAAAGGATGTGTGAAAAGCCAGACTGAAGAATTTCTGTAGAAAATAAATATATAAAAATGTCTAATAATGGAAAGAAAACCAATGAAGGCAAACAGCATAGCACTGAAGTAATAGAAATGGGAAGCAAAAATATTCAGGTTAACAGTTCTGACTTGGATGGTGTAGTTTAACTTGGCATGTAAAACTGCTTGAGAAAACAGTTATACCATTCTGTTTTAATAAATTTTGTTGTAAATACTGATTTTATTGTTGGTTAGATGTTTTCGTAGTCATTTGTATGGAACAAAGGAACTTGGCTTATTACTTCTTGCGGTATCTACTGATTGAAATTTGGACAGACTTTAGCTAATGTGCTAGGGTATTAAGTATTCACAAATGCCTCTTAAATACTATTACACTATTACTATTGCCATGCAAACACTTTATGCATGGGAAAATTGTAGATGTCTGGTCTAAGTCTTTCTTCTTGTGTTTCATCTTATATCAGCACAAAAAATGTTGATGCTAATTATTTCTTGCAACTTAATGGTGATTTGCTGCATAATTGTTCAAGGCATAGCTTTGGACATTCAGCTCCTCCCTCCTAGCCAATAATACTCAGCAGGGGCCTATGTCTCTTCTTATCCGTTAAGCAAACCACATAATGTCCTATTAAATTGTGTGACTTTACCTCTTTAATTGATATGCTCCCTGGTTTTAGCTTATTTCACCTTTAAATCAAATCTTCTTTGAATATATATCCAAATACATTTTTATTAAAGTTTCTTAGTGCCAACATGAACTTCTGGTCTAACTAAACATGACATCCCATGTAACAGCTAGCTGTTCACAGTAATTACTAGAGTATACAAAACTCAATTTCAAGTCCTCATTCTCTGTGTTCTCCCAGTTTATGTGTCCCACAGAGTACTGGACATAGGTTACTTGCAAGTCAGCTTCACGCTTATATCTGCTAGGGTGTCTTAGCTCTCATTTAAGTTGTTACTTAGGATCAAAGCCAAATTTGCAAACCTCTATATTTTGTTTCTGTAAAAGCAGATTTGGTTTCTAGCTTTAATTGTTTATCCAGTGACTCCGCTGCCAGTATATCCAGAATCCTCTGACTGCTGAATGCAGTCCAGGGGTTTAAGTCATCTTCATGTTCCAGTACTAACATTTATTCTTCTTTTTTCTGCTTACAATTTAGATACAAAGAGCAGAATTTGATTAAATGTGGGTGTTTACAATGTCCTAACAGCAAGGCTCCTGTAAATATCAGTGGAGTGCTGGACAACAGATTCAGCAGTGCTTAGTCATGTACATCAGACTGCAATCAAATAAACTGACTCCAAATAGTCTCCATTGGCTATAACACAGATTTAAATAACTAGATCAACTTAGACACCTGCTCCTCAGGTGTCTAATGTCAAGTGAAGGAATCCTTCCTAAGACACATCTGCCATTTAGTCCTTTCCAATGATTATATTAATGCCTTTTTTCTTCCCAAACAAGACAAGGACAGGAGTAAAATCAGACAAAAGTAGGCAATTGCTTAGAATCCTCAGCATTTACTTGTAATTATACCTGTAATGTTCACAGTGGTTTCTTTTCCTCTTCCTTTCCTGAAGGATGAGGACCAGGTACCTGAGCAGTGTACTCACTTAACATCTGGTCTCCATTTCCTACTTGCACATTACAGCACAGAGTTGCCATCATTGCTGCCATCACTGTAGTATGTACAGAAGAATGCAAGATGGCCAGCACTGAAAGGAGAAATCTGTCAGCATTTTCCATTAGTACTAACTGAGGCCATCACACCTTGTTGGTAATGGTAGGACCATCAAGCTGGTTTTTTTCATTTCCCTCTCCCTGTAACAGATTCCTCCCAGATCCAAGAGGTGCAGAAGGTAAGTAGGCTGCTCATCTGCTCTCTCCCTCTGTAGGAGAGGGAGATACAGGTAATCCCAGGACAGAGTCTCAAATCCTAAAATCAGACTTTTTTTTTGTGCGCAAGCTGGAGCTGATGGAGAGATGGCAGTGAAGAGGGAGAGAACAGCGTGTAATAGCAATACTGCTTAACCAGCTCTTCAAGAGAAACACAATGAAAATTGTATCAGCTCTGCAGCTGGTGCAAATGAATGCTCTGCACTGGGTTTCTTTTTAGAGTGCCCCAGCTCACATTACATCAGTGAGCAACAGCAAAATCTTTAAGGGAACAACCGTAAGCATTTGAACAAGGGCTAGAGAGCAAGGATAGTACTCACTGAAAATCATCTTAACAGTAACCCTCTGTCTTCCTCCTTCCCACACAAAATGGCTTCTCTTTTTTTTTTTGTTAAAAAACTTCTGTATCTGTGCAAAATGTGATGCAATAATGAATTTTAATTAGTGCTTAGTGTGCCAATAGAAGTTTCTACAGGAGTGAGGATTGGTATATTCTTTTCTCTCTTATTTACTATCTCTATAATTAGGACTATGTGATTATGCTATCAGTGCAGTGAAATGAAAATGGAATCCACACCCAGTATGAATAATTCACCCAGTCTGCATGGAAATTACAGAATTTTCAAACAAAAAGTAATTATATTTTTCTGTCTCTCTTAATTACTTTGTTGTAATTTGAGGGATGTGACTAAGTTATTAATGCAGTGTAATAAGCTGAAATAAATGCACAGTGAACCTAACAACTTTTAAAAAATAGCACTTACTTCTTGGATGTAAAAGATGCGTTGACTTTGTTGAATTACTGCAGCAAACTGCATATGATTTATATGGGGGGGAGGGAATATAACTGCTGCTCAGTGCATTCAAAAATCCAGATTGCTAGGCTATAATTGTGTGCTTCTATGACAGTGTAATTGTTAATATTGGAAAGGCTCTTTGAATATGTAATTTGAAGTGGTATATCAAGGCTAAACATTGTTATCATTATTCGAGTTGATTAATAGAGTAACTCTTAGAACTCATCAGAAAACTTAAAGATAGCAGATCTCCATTTAAAGAAGCTGAATATCTCTATGCCCAGATTCTGTGAATGTTTTCAAAGCTTAAAAGTTCATGAAATCTCTCTGAAAGCTCGGCATACTTGCAATAAGAAAATTCAAAGAGGACTTAGTCCTTCAAAACCAAAACAAATCATGGGGACCACTCCAAGAGGTTACCTTTGAAAAGAATCACGCTAGAGTACACTGCATTTGTACTTTTCTGAAAAATGTTTATAAGAATTAAAGAGGAAATAAGGATTTATTTTAATTGTGAAATAATAATTAATTTTAATTGTGTTTTAACATTTTTTTAAGTGACACTGGACTTAATGTATTAAACATCAAACTAAACCCATCCTTTAGCTATATTTTGAAATAGGAGATTAGATATCCAAGGATGCGCCCTAATATTCAGAAATTATGAGAATAAGGCAGCTCCTGATAAGAATCAGACTGTTCATTTACATGAACAATCAATATATTTTTAGATTTCATTTAGAAAATGTGTGACACTTTCCCTAGGTCTTATTTCCTTTTTTCACTTTAGGATTCTGTTCACTTTTGTGAACTGTTCCGTTTTGTGACAAAATTAATAAAAATTGTTCACTTGCTCAACAAAAAAGCCCTGTGGTAGTCCAGCAGAAATTATTTAAAAAATGAAAAAAAACCCAACTTTATCCATCTAACAATATGTATAATTTAATACAAATGAGGTATATTTCAAAATTATATTCAGAATAGAGAAAATAAAAACATTTAACTTCTTTCCTTTCTTTGTACTTCATTCCCTTATCAACACTTCATGTACATCTGTATTTTTTCTTCTTTGCAACATTTTTCAAAGAAGACCAATCACTAAGTGTGGTTAATGTCTTCCTAGATGGCCCTATTCAGCAAAAGAGTTAAGCACATTCTCAACATAAGACATTCTGTCCTGCTTTGCATGTAGATTTGATTAATATTTTGCTTCTATAAATCTGTAATCTTAAATGTTTGTAGGGTTAATGACCCCATATGGAGTAACAAACAGCAATAATAATTGAAATAATCTATTTAAAGAGTTGTTCATGCCTCTATGAAATTATTGATTTTTTCCTTTAAAGAGGAGTCAATCAAAACAACTAATTTCTTGCAATTCACAAGCAATTAAAGCTTCTTATTTTATAAAGATATAAAATATAAATTTTATTTTAATTTTAAATCAATAAAAATTGAAGGCCCCAGTAGTATATTAAACCCATACTTAGGAAAAAATATCATGTGACTCCAGTCTGCTTAACAGATTTCCTTCTGAGTGTTAAACAATGTACTGAAAACTAAATACAAGTCTGTTTTTGAAATAACACAGCACCCAATTTGTGCCATCTATAAAATGCATTCCTTTCACAAGTATTTTTGCACAAATATTCTCTCCGAGTTATCTTAATGAACTATGCAACAATACAAGAAAAATCAAAATGAAATTATAATACTTATAAAAAGCTTCTATATATCCTTTCCTTTGATAATTAATTTTATTCAGGTCACCAAATACTACAATTCCCATGTAAGGGGAAAACTGTAAATATTACTGTATTTGTAACATGTTACTCCATTTTTTTTTCTTATTTTCGGTATTTGCTTTTGCATGCATTCTTTTCTTACTCAATTCTTCGTTGCAATAAATTGTATACTGTTTTTTTCTGCTTCAGTTTTTTTTCTGCATTTTTTTGACCATTTGTTTAAATACTATTTCTCTAATCTTCAGATTACAGTGTAAAATGAAAAAAGTGGAGATGAGTAGTAGTCTTAGGAATAAGATGAAAGACAGTATTTATTGATTGTCAATAGTAATTGCTTTTAAAACATATCATCAGAGAACGTATCTCTTGATCCCTCTTTTATACTTCATGTTATGGGAATTTATTGTCTACTTAAGCTAGTAACCTTTCTGTGGCTTGCACTACCTGCTACAGGAGAAGATGACATTGAGATATTGTAGAGAAACATGCTGGAATATTCCATCTGGCTGAGTTACAAGATTTGAAAAATGCCCAAGGAATAGTGCAGAAACATTAACTACAGTTACCCTTCTCATCAGTCCCTAGATGACAAAAAAAAGTAAGTCTTAAGAACAGGTAAATATAATCACATCCCTGTGAGTTTTACACTTCAATGAGTGACCCAGAATCAGGAAGATTATTACAGCTAATGAGCTCAAGAAAGATGAAAGAACATTTACAGATTTACATTCAGCTGTTACTGAGTTCACAAATTATGACATTCCTGGCCACTTTTCTCTTTAATTTTCTCTAACTTAATGTTTCTTGGGATTTGTTATGGCAAAACTTTTATACAAAAAGTTAGAGAAAGGAGTTCGTACACCATATCATTAATTCATGAGGATCGGACCTAAAATGATTACAGAATGACATAGCTACATTGACCTTGAGCTAAGCTAATGATACAACCTGAAGATCTAGACTTAGGGAAAAAAGAGAAGGAAAGCCACTACAGCTCTACACAATAGTATCTCTGTTCAAAACAGGCTCACTGGGTAACTTCCATGCCCCTCATCCCACCCCTCCACTTTCAGAAACAGAAAGCAAACAAAAAATAACTATAAATTATTCAGTTTATTTGTTTTGCAGATGGATTAATATAAAATTCTCTGCTAATTTTAATTTTCAAATTAAATTGTCAGTTAAGATGCAGTGAATTAGATAGCATTATCATTTCATTAAGACTGCTGTGGAAAACTGGTAACTAAAGGGCTATTCATACTTCAATTTTTCAAAAACTGATGAAAACTATCATGAAAGTCATGACATTCAGAAGAGCACAATCCAGACAGTGTCAATGCAGCAAGTTAACAGACCCTTGACTACAAGAAAAACAAAGAAAAATTGTGTTTGAAGACTACAGTCATCAAAATAGTGTCACAGAGGAGAAACAGTAGGTATGACTTAAATGAATGCTTAAAAAGCTTTGGACAAAGTCCTTCATGGAAGGCTTTTGAAAACTGTACGTTAAGCAGCAAATCAGGGTGAAAGACAACATGTTGGTACAGATGGTAGTAAGGAGGTGAGTAGAAATGCATTATTAATTATGTTTATTATGGCAACGTCTATGAAGACAAAAATTGAATTTCATTGTTCTAACTTCCTATGAACACAGAATACCTTAGAAAGTTTACCTACCTGTATTGGACATAAGTTGTGTGGAATGTTGAGAATGGAGAGAAAGAACACTCTGTAATGCAACTTTTTTTTTTTTTTTTTTTTTTTTTAAATGGCTAATGATTTTGGAAAAGTGTAAAGGAAGAGGTATCAGAATTTTACAGTGGTGAAATCATTCAAGAGATTCAAAGATGGAAAAGGCCAAGAGGATGTTTTTAAGGACCATAAAAAAAAATTTGAGAAAACTACAGTGGGTGAAAAGGAACATAGTTTGATTTGATTTAACACACTTCTAAATGGAAAGTAACTGGTTTAAAATTAATGGAGGAAAAAAAAATAAAAGAAGGCACCTGGACATCCTTTTGTTTATCTGAATAAAATCTTGATTATACTGAAGCAATGATCTAATATTAAAAAAAAAAATTAAAAATGGGTGATCCCACAGATTTCATTTAATGCTGTTATTTTGAATCAATGTACCTGAAGTTCTTCCCCTGAAGTACTCAATCACATCCTCTGGCATGCATTGGAATAAATCCAAACAAGCCAAACAAGTTAGAGTGGTATAAGACAGCTGATAACTGTTAAACTGAATTCATAAACAGAAAGAATACTGGAACAACAAGAAAAAAAATGTGCAGAGACAATGTGAGACTGAGTGAAAGGAGGCAATTTAAAAGAGATAAGTAATAATGGGATATATAAAATGATGGAGTGATTAAATGATAGGTCAGAAAATTCAGATAAGATGCTTGTGAATGATTATTTTGCTTCTTTTTTTTTTTTTTTTTTTTTTTTTAAATGGCTAATGATTTTGGAAAAGTGTAAAGGAAGAGGTATCAGAATTTTACAGTGGTGAAATCATTCAAGAGATTCAAAGATGGAAAAGGCCAAGAGGATGTTTTTAAGGACCATAAAAAAAAATTTGAGAAAACTACAGTGGGTGAAAAGGAACATAGTTTGATTTGATTTAACACACTTCTAAATGGAAAGTAACTGGTTTAAAATTAATGGAGGAAAAAAAAAAATAAAAGAAGGCATCCTGGACATCTTTTGTTTATCTGAATAAAATCTTGATTATACTGAAGCAATGATCTAATATTAAAAAAAAAATTTAAAAATGGGTGATCCCACAGATTTCATTTAATGCTGTTATTTTGAATCAATGTACCTGAAGTTTTTCCCCTGAAGCACTCAATCACATCCTCTGGCATGCATTGGAATAAATCCAAACAAGCCAAACAAGTTAGAGTGGTATAAGACAGCTGGTAACTGTTAAACTGCATTCATAAACAGAAAGAATACTGGAACAACAAGAAAAAAAATGTGCAGAGACAATGTGAGACTGAGTGAAAGGAGGCAATTTAAAAGAGATAAGTAATAATGGGATATATAAAATGATGGAGTGATTAAATGATAGGTCAGAAAATTCAGATAAGATGCTTGTGAATGATTATTTTGCCTAATTCTTGAATATTAAATGAAGACAATTATACATTATAAAGTTCCAAAAGCACATTCAGTTTAACCAGTGTCTTCTGTAGAAATTGTTCATGCAAGAAAATACTTAAAGCATGAATTTACTATAAATGCAAGATAAGCTATCTCAATGGAAAAAAAAGAATTCCTACAATTACATTACATAGGCATAGAAGCAGTCATGTTCTAGATGCTAATACCTATAGCTACATTATATCATTATGAAATTGTAGCCACTGAATTTTCTCTCCTGGTATAATATGTCTAGTTCTATCATTTCTAAGATTAAAAAAGATACCAAAGCCCTTTCTTCGGAAAACTCTTCCTTTCTTAAACCTACAGCATTCTACAAAAAACTTTGGGATGAACACCTAACTGAAGCTGCAGTTGAACAGGCAGAATTTAGCTCCATCACAAACTGCTCTAGAGAAAACTTTTCCATGTTTTATTCTTTCCTTTCCCAACTACACAATGATAATGATTATGAAATTATACAGCCCAAAGAATAAAGGAAACATACCTCTTTTGACTACATCAAAGCCTCTGAATCTATGTAGATTTTCTTGTTAATCAACTTAGAGAATAAATTACCAGTTTATATATGTTTCTCCTATATTTCTTCTCTATATTAAAGTGATACCATATCACTATACTGGATCACAGACTCATTTTGATGGCTGTCACTGTCATTTTAAGATTTGCAGCATTTATTTCTTCCAGAATTAATTTTTCTTAGTAAATATTGTATTGGGGTTTTGGGTTGTGATTTGTTTTTTGTTAACCAATTACATTGTTCTATTTTTTCTAGATTACTTTCCTGTATGCACACATGGTTACCTTCCCTTTTCCTTACTATTGTATACAATGCCTCCAAACCAAACAGTACAGGTTCTCATTGATGGTCTCATTCAAAGAAGGAGATAAATAATAGGAGAAAATACTTCTGGTACTAGCCGAAATAATAGGAAAAATTTCTACCTCTGACTGCATCCAGATTCTCATAAACATGTGTGAGAAAATAAAATGTTATGCTATAACAATATTTTCCCTTCCTATAAAATCTTGATGAGGCCTAATAAGCTTTTTCCGAAAACACTTATTTTCAAAAATGGGTAAGATTTCACCTTTTCAGTATGAATAACTTTGAACTGGATTTTGAAGTTTCTGTCAGCATTATCTTTCTACAACTCCTTCTCCAGTTTGAAAGAGAGAGGGGAAAAAAAACAGTTGGCTTGAATCTCCTGTAGAGTAGGAATATTTTTGTTTTGCTTTTTCACCAAGTAGTAATTCCACTAATGAACCATGATAAATTCATCAAGCTCAGATCTTCCTACAGAGAAACAATGGACATCAACATTGCTATTCATCGTATTTCTTTCTCATGCTATTACTATTTTTATTTATTTTTATTCGAGAGGAGATGCAGCATTTTAATTCAACACTGAATGTGAAAATCTTTTCAGAGCTCAATGGTATTAAGCTTGACATGTTGCTTACATTATTTTGTCATCACCATACTTTTCAAAATATTTATTGAGATGAAACAGCAGAGTTTTATTTTTATGAATTAAAATTGTGAATGCAGTAAATACAGTAAATAATGCAAAAAATATCAGTAGAAAATTATTTACTAAAGAAACAAAAATATTTGACATGTTATAAATTGTATTACAAAAATATTTCTGCTCAGTGTTGCATATAAGATTTATTCAGAGTTGTTTCTCCAGATAAAATTACTCTTACTCAGATAAGGAAAATTATACATTAACATAAGTCTTTCTATCTTTATAAACTTTAAGATGGGAAGGGACTTTTTGTCTTTATAGATTGACTCCTCTGGAAAGAACCAGTCTTTATTTGTTTGGAAGGTAGGGGTTTTTGCGGGGCAGTGAGGGGCCAATGCCACATAGAACTTGAAATTTTTGTGACAAATTCAAAAATCTAAAGAAGCCTTGTAGCTTAAAAAAAAAAAAAAAAAAAAAAAAAAGCCTATGTTTTTAATTTGGAAAAACCCACATTTTCCTTCCAGATGAAAACACACACATACCCCAAACAACAACAGAAACAATCTTTTAGGATGAATTTTCAAGCTCACTTTCAACTTTAAGGCAGAAGGTAGCCTTTGCATTTCTAAAGGATTTTTTTCCTACAATATTTATTACTGTTTTTTCTTCATAAATATTCAGGTATATATCAAGATAGAGTAAAATCAGAATTTTATTTTTGCATGAGTTTATGACCTGCAAAAGAGATATAAATCTTCCACACAAGAATTTTTATTTTGTAAGAAGCACAATGATCAGAAGCCTGAGGGGTTTTTGAATATTAAGCAAATATTAACCACTTACTAAAGTCAAGCTTTGTCCCCATTCCACACCATTTAGTTTGACATTAGCAGTCTCACCTAAATAATATAAAAGGATTTTTAATACAAATACCAATTCTTTGATGCTGGTCTACGTTTTTTTTTTCTTAAATAGACAAATCATTAAACTTTTTCAATGATTATGATCTTCCTCAAAGAAAATGGCAGGGTCATCTTTGAACGTTTAGAATTCATTGATGTCTTCATAATATTTGAAAAGTCAGGGCAGTCAGGTGAAGTCCTGATGACTGTAAGAAAGGAAACTTTGTGCCCATCTTTAAAAAGGGTTGAAAGGAGGACCTTGGGAACTACCGACCTGTCAGCCTCACCTCTGTGCCTGGGAAGATCATGGAACAAATCCTCCTAGAAACTATGCTAAGACACATGGAGGTCAGGGAAGTGATTCGAGGCAGCCAGCATGGCTTCACCAAAGACAAGTCCTGCCTGACCAAGCTAGTGCCTTTCTAGAATGGAGGGACAGCATCAGTGGACAAGGGAAAAGCAACAGACGTCATCTATCTGGACTTCTGTAAAGCCTTCCACATGGTCCCCCACAACATCCTTCTCTCTAAATTGGGGTTTGATGGGTAGACTGTTCTGTGGGTAAGGAATTGGTTGGATGGTCGCATCCAGAGGGTAGTGGTCAATGGCTCGATGTCCAGATGGATACTGGTGGCAAGTGGTGTCCCTCAGGTGTCAGTACTGGGACAAGTGCTGTTTAATATATTAATCAACGACATAGACAGCGAGATCAAGTGCACCCTCAGCAAGTTTGCAGATGACACCAAGCTGAGTGGTGCGGTTGGCACACCAGGTGGTCCTGTGTGAACCTCATGAGGTTCAACAAGGCCAAGTGCAAGGTCATGCAGCTGGGTTGGGGCAAGCACCAGAATCAATACAGGCTGAGGGATGAAGGCATTGGCAGCAGCCCTGCCAAGAAGGACTTGGGGGTACTGTTGGTTGAAAAGCTGGACATGAGCCAGTAATGTGCGCTGGCAGCCCAGAAGGCCAAGCATATCCCAGGCTGCATTAAAAGCAGCATGGCCAGCAAGCCGAGGAAGGTGATTCTGCCCCTCTACTCTGCTCTGGTGAGACACCACCTGGAGTACCTCATCCAGCTCTGGAGTCCTCAGCACAAGAAGGACATGGAACAGTTGGAGCAGGTCCAGAGGAGGACCACAAAAATTATTTGAGGGCTGGAGCACCTCTCCTACGAGGAGAGGCTGAGAGAATTGGGTTTGTTCAGCCTGGAGAAGGGAAGGCTGCGGGGAGACCTGATTGAGGCCTTTCAGTACCTGAATGGGGCCTATAGGAAAGATGGGGACAATCTTTTTAGCAAGGCCTGCTGTGACAGGACAAGAGGTAATGGTTTTAAACTATAAAGGAAGGTAGATTTAGACTGGATATAAGGAAGAAATTTTTTACAGTGAATGTGGTTAAACACTGGAACAGGTTGCCCAGAGAGGTAGTGGAGGCCCCATCCCTGGAAGCATTCAAGGCCAGGTTGGACAGGGCTCTGAGCAACCTGATCTAGTTAAAGATGTCCCTGCTCACAGCAGGAGGGATGAACTAGGTGACCTCTAAAGGTCTTTTCCAACCCAAAGCATTCTATGATTTGATGACTCTATGATCTCATCCAAAAAATGTTTTTGCTTATGATGATTGTGCCTTTTTATTTATGAGCCAAAGGAATTACGAAAATAACCTACGTTTCCATTTTAATTGTTCTTTGAAGAGATACATTAAGAGCTAAAAGAAATAATCCTGCATTTTCAAAATTTAAGAAAAATATGCATGTTATAATATAGAAGGTCTTGAAAAAATGCTGTTAGTTCCGAGAAACATTTTTCTCTCTTCAATAGTTCTATAAATGTAACTTACACAAGTTTGCAAGAGTGACTTCAGTCTGGGCAAGACTCTTTTTTAACTATCATACTATATCTATAAAGAAAATTTCCACTAATACTATGTTTCTTTAAACCTAACATTCCATGTCTCTTTCTACTTTAACAATAATTCATTAAATCAAATGTCTGCTTTGGAAACACTCAGTTACCTCATGTGGCTCTGTCAGTTTCCCATGTATCTTCTCTGCTATTGTTTAGCCATTCTGAACTTTATAAAGCACTTTATATGACATTTAGAGCTTTTGCTGTTATTCTACATTTGATTGAAAAATCTAACATAAATGCAAAATTAAAATGTTAGTCCTGGGGTTGTTTTTATTTCTCTTTCCATCCAAATCCATTCTTATTTTGAACACCCTCCAGAAAGAACTGAATTTGCCTTTAAAATGTGCCCCATTCCTAATAGAGAAGTCATTTCTGAGTTACGGCTAATATGATCTCATTGATTATTTATCCATATTTCTAGATTTTTTTCCTTTAAACTGAAATGTTCACAATGTTCCACTTAAGAACAAAATGTAATTTCAAAATTTTGCATCTTTCAAAAAAAAAAAAAAGAAAAAATTGTTTTGTGGCCAGATTTGCTTACCTCTGAGCTGATTCTTTTAAGCATAGTGTTAGCTTACATAACTGCCTTGTCTCCACACACAAAGGAGCAGAAACTCCAGTACCTCAGTCAGAGACTTGAGTCCCTGTCCTGCATCCCCCTAGGAAAGCATTTTGGATTGTGCAAGACTTGTTATTGGATATTTAGGAAAGGAATCAAAGGTGTGGAAAGGGAGGATCAAGATGGTTTGGAGAGGAACAAATGTGTAAGACCAGAGAGATAAGAAGATAAAGCAACCCAGTCACCTGTCAGCAATCTGCTGGTCAGTATGCTGGTCTGGCATGCCCTGTGCCTGGTCAGTGCAGTCTGTCTTGTCTTCTCATTAAACTCCTTCTCTAGTTCTTTCCTGGATGAGAGAATCTCTAGACCCCATGCATGTGTGTGTTTGGGGTTTGAGTGCAGCAGCTGGGTTGTGACCAGGGGTGAGACTTCCATGTGTCCATGGGGACAGTGACTGGACAGACCAGAGTGCATGCATAGTGTGTGGGAACATACATCAGTATGTGATGGGCAGTGAATATCAACTAGGACTAACTGTTGAGTAGGGTAAGAGCTTAGGATCCAAGTGTGGAAGCTGGATCTGGGACAGACCAGAGGGTCTGCAGGTCGGCTACTGGAGGGGCCCGGAGGACCCAGAGAGCTCCTGTGCACTGAGAGATTTCTTGGGGCAGAGAAGGGCAAGGGATTGCTGAGGCCTCCAGGGCCAGCTGCTGGGGATGTCAAGTGTCAAAGACTAGTTACTGGAGGGCTCCATAGTGCAATTCATTTTTTATGTACAAATTATTTTTAAATTGCAGGTGGGACAAATAAAAGGATAAAAATTAAATTTTGCCCATCGTACAGTTTTACTTGTTTCTATATTTTACTATGTGCTATAGTTTAAGGTAAACCCCATTTTAGTCTCTAGAAATTAAATAAATCATAAATTCTGTTGCATGACACATGGAAAATCTATCCTAAATAAACAAGAGCACAAGAGGCTATGAATAGAGCATATTGAATATGATGTAAACTGAAAAAAACTCATGTAAGAAACAAATAAGAGAGTCCAGAAAGAGTGCGGTAGAATTGAAAAGAAATATTTTTACAGGGGACAAGATTGTTTGCATCGGGTTTACATAAACTGGCTTAAGTCTTGTGAATATGTAGAGAGCATACTTGATACAGAACCATATTCATATTATTAATAATAATATAGAAATAATATTTGTAAATGTAAGATGGTTTACATCACAGCTGCTTTGCATCTCAAAGCTTTTAAGAATTTGGTTGCTTAAAAGGCAAAGTGTAACTGCTGTGATGCAAGGGCTAGGTATCAGCTGTTCTAATGAAATTTGGAATAACTGTTCATCAGCATAAATGAAACACTCCATCTGCTGGCTTTCAGATGCACTGCAAAAATGCAGTGCCGTATTAATTCTCGGTGTTCTCACATTTCCCTCAGCCAGCATAAACTGAGCAGTAGCATCAGTAATAGTCTTCACAGCTCACAGGCACACTCTCATCAATCTTACATCAATAACTTCCATCATGCACATGATCATGTATTAGCCAAAGAATTTGTAATTAGCCATTTATAATTGGCTAATCTGTAAGCATTCTAGAGGTTAAAATATGTCCTGGTTTCAGCTGGGACAGAGTTAATCTTCTTCCTACTAGCTGGCATTTTGTGATTTGGATTTAGTACCAGAAGAATGTTGATAACTCACTGATGTTTTAGTTGTTGTTAAGCAGTGCTTACACCAGTCAAGGACTTTTTCAGCTTCCCCTGCTCTGCCAGGTGCACAGGAAGCTGGGAGGGAGCACAGCCAGGACAGCTGACCCAAACTGGACAAAGGGCTATCCCATACCATATGACGTCATGCTCAAGGGGAGTTAGCAGGGAGGGGAGAGAGATTGCTGCTTGGGCTGGGCTGGGCATTGATCAGAGGTGGTGAGCAATTACATTGTGTATCACTTGTTTCGTATATTCTGTATATTCTCTTACCAGTTGTTGTTGTTGTTATTGTTATTGTTATTATTCTCTGCTGTTTTATTAAACTGTCTATATCTCAACCCATGGGTTTAACTTTTTTTCCAGTTTTTCCTCTCCCTCATCCCACTGGGGAGCAGTGAGCAAATGGCTGTGTGGTGTACAGCTGCCTGCTGGGTTAAACCATGACAAAATATTATGGACTTCTAGGTTACAGAAATATGGAAATGCCACAAATCTTACTCAGTGATGTGAAAAAGTTAGCAGGGTCCAAAATGCCAGAAATATTTTTAGTGCCCCTTTGGTCCTGCTCCTATCACAGTATCTTTCATGATCAGGACTTAGTGAGTTCTAATGGCCTTAAAACTTCAACACCCCCCCATTGAGTAATACACAATGTTTGAGAACAGATCTGTTCCTTGGAGCCTTCTACCAATGAGACCCCTCATCTCATTCCTTCTCTGTTATATCTGCTAAGAAAAATGAATGTTATTGAATGATCTTGTACCCAGATCTGGAAAAAAATCATTTTGGTAGCATTTTGGAGCTGCATTGGTCAGCCAAGGAATTATCCACATCATAACATCAAAGGTGAGGATATCTCCAGACTTAAGTTTCCACGTGTAGATCCTCTTTTGAGGTCTAGGCAAGTGCGGAGGACAAACTCTTAGGTCATGTAGCAAGTTGGAAAGAGCACTGCACAGAAAAGAAGCAATTAAGTACACCTCCAAGTATCACTGTCTATCTATACTGCACTCTTGCCTTAATTTAAAAGACAGATTCTGAGCAAAATGCCTGTGCAATTTCAACTAGAATGCTATGATGAGTTTGAATTTCAGTAGTTTGTAATAGCAAACAAATTAGTGTTTTTATTCTATTTTTCCTTTGAAGACAAAACATCATGAACTTAATTCCAATATTTTTTGAAAAACAGTCTATGAAAATTGTGTGCAGCTATCCTGTACTGCATATCATTTTCTCTAGTATATTTTTTTAACCCAAAAGCCAAAACTGATCTGGAAATGCATATGGATGTTTAGAATTTGTTCTGACACTATAGGTTATTTAACTTGCAAGCTTAGATATATTGAAATAATATAAACTAAACTGTTGTACTTATTTATCTCTTTGCAGTAAGTGCTAGAACATAATGGGGCCTGTAAGAAAGACGGGGAAAATCTTTTTAGTAGGGACAGCTGTGACAGGGCAAGGGGTAATGGTTTTAAACTGAAGCAGGGTAGGTTTAGACTGGATATAAGGAAGAAATTCTTTACAATGAAGGTGGTGAAACACTGGAAAGGGTTTCCCAGAGAGGTGGTGGAGGTCCCATCCCTGGAAACATTCAAGGATGGAGCTCTGAGCAACCTGATCTAGTTAGTGGTGTCCCTACTCGCTGCAGGGGAGTTGGACTAGATGACCTCTAGGGGTCTCTTCCAACCCAAAACATTCTATGATTCTATGATTCTTTGATAATAAACAATGATTGTATGAAGAGGGGTTTCAGTATGGACCTCAGATTCTTCTATCAATCATATTGAGTAGTCCCACTGAAATAATTGCAGATTTAACTTTACATGGACAGACTGTAAAGACTTCAAGGCGTTTTAAGAGCAGTTTATATTTTTTACATATATTTGAGATCTAAATTAAGACAAAAAATCAAAAGGAAAACAAAAAGTGTATTTTACTCCTTCATTTTACCTAAAATATGAATGATGGCTGGCAAAAAACCTGATATTTTCAAAATTACTCTGGTCATTAAATGCTAGGCAATGTGAACATACTTCTCAGTGTGTGTGTATAATTATACAATTGTCAGCAATTAGAGAAGTGGACACAAAGGACAACAAATATGAAAACAAGAAAGGTAAGAATAAAGTAAGTACTATGACTAGAAGTAAGGATTAGAAAGACAGAGAACTAAACATAGGAGAAAATATTTATGAATGGAAGAATTTAGTAATATGGGAACCACCGAGAATTTACTTTCAGTTCTCATTACATCACTTTTTATGTAACATTATAATCTTGCTTAAATTTTTGTGACTCAGTATCCCATCTACAGAAATAGAATAATAATATTATTCTTTCCTCAGGCTTACATATTTAAATTGTTAGTTTCACAAAATGCAGGCTAAGTATTTTTTCTTGTCTTTCATTTCCTGTTACTGTTTGGAAAAAAGGCACCACTACCAAATGTTAAAGGTCAATGCTGCTAAATTATCTGATGCTAAGAAAGGTAATACTGGAAACTTTTAAAAATCCAAGTCCATAAACATCTATGTAACTTAATTTTTATGGATAATTTTTTGTGCGCTCAGCTTTCATATTGAAAATTCAATAGGCTTCAAGACTGACATTACAGTATTAAGGAATCTTAACTTTTATTTAATGAAAACCACCAGATATATATTGTGAGATTATTTTTTTTTCAGTCTGAAGAGATCCCTGTCGTTAGATATTATTAAAGCTAATATTCAACAGGTCTTTTGGGGCAATCTATTGTCACATATAGGAATTTCCTTGCTATAGAACTGAATTTTATTCTTCTTTTGTATTTTCTGTGATGTGGTAAAACATGTTGGCAACAAAAATATTTCAACAAAGATCAGTTGTTCAGCTTTACCGAACATTTTAGTAGTTATATTTATATTAAAATAGTATAGATAGTTTAATGTCATAGGTGAATATAAACAGTACTTTAAATTTTTTAAGCAAGTAAAACTGTTTAATAATATTATTTTAGTTTATTCAATGGATTTTATGAAAACTGGAGGTTCCAAATTTGTATTTCGTTCCAAAATGGAAGCAGCTTCTGAAATCACAGTATTTACTCCAAAACAATTTCTGAATGGCAATGCTAATGTATTTGGCAGAATGCCCCTCTCCTAATTAGATTTTTATGTGTGATATTTAATATAGTTCTTTAAAAATATATAACATTATGGGGGAAAGAATGTTACTAATGTATTGGACTCCATCTATTTAGCATACTACTTTCATGCAGTTAATGTCATGCATCCCAGGCTTTGTTTATCTGTATAAGCATGCCTTGGAGTCTTTGCGCCTTGGGGTACTTCTAGCACTTGGCACTGTTTTTGCTTACAGGCATGGAAATGAATTTTCTCATCTTGGGATATGAGGATCCTAATTGTGTTTGCTCAGATGCAGATCAAAACCAGTCATTTTCAACCACTGAGATACCATTACCAGTTGGGTCAGCCTTTGTTTTATAGGGTTCATAACAAATTGGCCACCTCTTGAATTACATGTCATTCTTCTTAAGCAAAGATCAGACATGAACATTCAAAATTAGTATTTTATTTTATACTGTGGTGAAACAATACAAAAATAACAAAAACAAAGCCTGCATGTGAAATGTCAGAGACCATTTTATCATTGAAATGAAATGTATGTGCCTCAGATAGACTAACTCCTCTGCAAACATCCAGTTACCAAACATGTAAACATGGCTTCACCAAAAAAAGTCCATGCTAGATTAAGTAATATAGTTTACAAGAGAGGAACCGAGGCACATATTCTTCAAATGCAAAAGTCATTACAGTTTGCATTTAGAGTCATCTAATTTTTCACACTACTTAGCACAATGTGATCTTTTGTAAATTCATGCAAGTTCAAAAGCACATTACTGCTGGCCTCCATTGGAACTCTAAATCTTGGTACTCCTGAAAACTCAGCCTTTGGGATCTTGGATTGGTTACTGACAAACATACAACTATTGACTACCTTAAAAGTTTGGTTTAAGCCATTTACCCATTTATGTGGCATCATCAAGGTCTCTGGATCACAAAGAATATGTGTGGATTTTAGGCACCAAAATCCAGACTTCTGATCCTGAAAATCCTCACTCAGCTTAAGCAGGAGGTGTCTGCATTTCCTTGACAAATTAATTTATCACTTCAATCTTTTCAGAGGCTTAAAAAGGCAATCTTATTCTATGATGATTTCCAGTCTAAATGGTGTGCTAGTTTATCCTAATTACTTCTCTGTGGAGGCATACTTGGTTTTCATTTATATCTGGGAGTAATATGTCACAAAGCTTTGTTGTTTAGTGTTGTTAAAGGGCTTTATAATCTTCTAAAGGAACAGTTATAGAAGTGTGAAATGTTATTGGGATTCACATGTGGTTTTTTGTAAAGTAATGAAAATACTTTGTAGAGTCCCACTTCTACTTTATGAAGTATGAAAATCCTGAAATTAAAATATTAGAAATTTTAACATTGGGAAGTGCCGCCCACTTAATGACCAGTGTTGTCTAGCCCAACTACAACTTTTTTTCACTGTCATCTTTAACGGCCAAAACGCCTGACTTCCAACCCTTTCTTTATTCTCTTACTGCCCTTGCTGCACAATAAAGGATCCGCTGATGCAGAAAAATACTACAAATGATGTTTGTCTATCACTGACAAAAATTAATTGTAGCACAATGTTGTCAATGGACAGTCTAATATGAATTTTTCCTTTCATATTTTTCTCCCATACTTATCTTTATTCTCTGATAGTGCAATGAAGAAGAAAAAGCTTTTAATAAAAAGTTGTATTAATATTCCTGTTCAACTCTCCTTGTCTCAGTGGAACCTGAAAAGCCATGTATGCTTATCTAGTGCTGTTTAAAAATATTTTTTTCTTTTAAACAGAAAAGGTCAAAGAGTCTAAAAGATCTGGAGTTTCAATCCCTGAAATACTTCCTCTGCTGTCCTGGGAGTCTAACAGTCAGCAGAGATGAGATGCTCCTTGCATAGAATCATAGAATCATAGAATGATAGAATGTTTTGGGCTGGAAGGGACCCCTGGAGGTCATCTAGTAACCCCCCTGTGCAGGAGCAGGGACACCGCTAACTAGATCAGGTTGCTCAGAGCCCCGTCCAACCTGGCCTTGAATGCTTCCAGGGATGGGGCCTCCACTACCTCTCTGGGCAA